>NC_138772.1:42402323-42932323 GCF_965119305.1 Pelophylax lessonae
ATATCACCAAAAGAACACCATACCCACAGTGAAGCATGGTGGTGGCAGCGTCATGCTTTGGGGCTGTTTTTCTTCAGCTGGAGCAGGGGCCTTAGTCAAGGTAGAGGGAATTATGAACAGTTCCAAATACCAGTCAATATTGGCACAAAACCTTCAGGATTCTGGTAGAAAGCTGAACATGAAGAGGAACTTCATCTTTCAGCATAACAGCAACCCAAAGCAAAGGACCAAATCAACAAAGGAATGGCTTCACCGGAAGAAGATTAACATTTTGGAATGGCCCAGCCAGAGCTTAGACCTGAATCCCATTGAAAATCTGATTTGAGGGGATCTGAAGAGGGCCGTGCACAGGAGATGGCCTCACAATCTGACAAATTTTGAATGTTTTTGCAAAGAAGAGTGGGCAGATATTGCCAAGTCAAGATGTGCCATGCTGATAGACTCATACCCAAAAAGACTGAGTGCTGTAATAAAATCAAAAGGTGCTTCAACAAAGTATTCGTTTAGAGGGGTGCACACTTATACAACCACATTATTTTTGTTTTTTTATTTTTACTTATCTTCACCTAAATGGTTTTAATTTGTTCTTTGTACAGTTTATAGGTCACATTAAAGGTGGAAAAAGTTGTGAAATTATTTATCTTTCTCGTTTTTTTTACATCACAGAAACCTGACATTTTAACAGGGTTGTGTAGACTTTTAAAATCCACTGTACATGCATCTCCTTCCTAAACAAACCCCTAAGGAAAGGTCAGAGACCTGAAACACGTCGGGTGGAATGGAGACAGCAAACCTCTAACGTGTGTCAACTCATGTTGAGATGCTTGTAAAATTAGCCATTTTTAATATGTACATGTGTGTATTTTTGTTTTCTTTTCCATGTTGGGAAACAATTTGAAAACCATTTTAACACTTTTAAATATATTGATATAGTTTTATCATAAATGTCTATGGTGTACTGTTTGCCAGTATAGTCCAAGTCTGGAATGGGGGATACAATTTTCGTCCTTTGATATATATATGGGATGAAGGCAGATTGCCGCTTTACTCTGGAATAGTAGAAATCTTTATCTACTCACTTCTAACTCTTGGAAACCAGCCACAAATTTGAAGCAGTGTCTTCCTTGGACTCCACTTTGGACTTTAATTGGACTTTCAAGCTGTGTTGCACAAGGGATTAGCTCTATAGTCTTAACTCTTTAAGCACCACAAATACCCATTGGCTTTAAAAATATAAACACATCTTAAAATACGTTAATGATTTTATTGTTTTGCACAAAAAACAAATACAATGAACTGCATGTTAAAAAATAAACCTAGCACAGCAAGATAAAAAGGTAATGCTAACCATATTGAGATAATTAGCTAAAGAATAAATTCAACACACACCAGGTATGAAAGAAGAGTCCTTCTGAGCTTTTAGGACTATTGGAAATTTACGTCAATTAATCTAAGCCTGCTGTCGACTTTCCCCAATTTGGAGTTATCCAGATGTCTTTGCTGTTGATAAATAAGATCTGGTGGGATGCCAATGGTTTTAATAAGATTCTGTCTTTCTGTGCTTGGCTTGATGCTCCACTAGGTTGTGGTCTGCCAACCACAGTTTAAAGTGTAACTCCAGGCAGCAAGTACAATCAATAAACAGTTAATATAATTCCTTTCTGGAGACCCTGCCACCATTTTACATCAGAACATCAACATCATTTTCTTGTTTCTCAATTTTAGAAGAAGCCAGTTTTATTAGACAATCTAAGATTTCACTAGCACACTATATTTAGATAAGCAAACAGGGCAGTTTATTGTCACCAATAGAAAGAAGTTATGTTTCAAGGCCACTAGGAGCCCCTTTTTTAGGTAGGAGTCACTGCTGCCTGATGAAGAGGTCCCTGGTGGCCTCAAAACGTTGCTGCTTTCTGTTGGTGACATTAAAGTGTCCTACTTATCTAAACATGGTGCACTGGTGATATTTTGGACTTGACTTTTACTTTGGTGGCACCATCTGCCTTTTTACCACACCACCCTTCTTTGACTGAGTCTCATTGCTGTATGGAGTGTGCTGGAGTATTTGTACATATAGCTATACTCATTAGAAAATCTCACTTTAGAAATTATCGTTATTGTCCCTCTTCTCAAAATGGTCTTCCACAATTCCCTTGATCACCAAAGTGAGCAGGCAAGGTTGCACTGTGCAAGCTGGTGGTGCAGGATGGTTTTTGTAGATCCCAGGCTATTCAGGAGATGAAAGGATAACAACTAGACTGGTAAATACTTCTAAGTGTGGGAGTTGTGTAAAAAAGTTGTTATGGATTTCGCAAATGTGGGGGGAAATAGGTGTTGTAGAGTGCTGCGGCACTTGATGGGCAACTATGTTACCCAATTAAAGCCTCTTGATGGCATTTCTCATAAGATCAAAGGGATATGGTAAAACGTGCATGCCACGTGGTCAAAAAGTCCCTTATATGTTATTTTATCATTTTAATGCAAAAAAAAAAAGCTTGATGTATGGTTATGATAAAATTACTTTTTTTGGACTCTTAACCGACAGTTTGGTATTCCCTTTCTTCTATACCACATGGACCTATAGAGGCGACCACATGTAAAAATACCGGGATAAAAATTTGGTCTGCTTGACAAGTAGGCTGGCCCAATTAAAACTCACCTAAGCCCACATGTGAAATATTTATTTGTATTGAAAATGGAAATCCAGACAAGACCTTTCTTTAGTTTTTGGTACAGTGGGGGAGGGGACAGGACTTCTTCCATATTTTCATTGTTGGTTCTGTCAGATTTAAAGGGATGGGCCTTGCTTACTGTTCTGGAAACAACTATGTCACTCCCAGCTCTGATAGTTGGAGAAAACCACAGATACTCCACGAACTTAAAGGACTGAGCTTCACAAGCTGTTGATAAGGCTAAGGCACCTCAATTACATCAGGGCGTCATATGCTCAATGCATTTGAAGCCTTGTTAGCCATTTTTCATCATCGTTTGGATGCCCGATGTACTATGCAAGTTCACTCCAAACTCTATACTCTTAAACATCTGCTCACGTAATCCTCTGGAACTAGTTGCAACCTTCCAGTTCCATCACCAGTCACCAACATGTCTCATTTCATTTTGATTGAATCCATGGAATAGCCAACCTTTGTGGCTGCATAGGAATTTATTGTTGGCTTAGAGTGGAACTTTAGTCCAAAAACAAAACATAGGTGAACAGTCAGGATTTTTAATGCTTTTTCTCTTTTGCATTAAAGCAATTTGCCTGCCTGTCCACCCCTGTGCCCCTGTACAAGGTGGTGCCGCTTGTGAATGTGATTTATTGAACTTTCTTTTAATAAGAGTGGGTGAGAAAAACCCTAAAAGAAGATTTAGGAAAATGGCTGTGACCTTTATGCACTACCATTTGAAGCTGGTTCCATAAATATACTGTATATAGTGATGCGTAAGCTGAGAGCAGCCATATTCTTCCTTAACCACTTTAAGACCGGAAGGATTTGCCCCCTTCCTGACCAGGCCCTATTTTGCGATTCGGCACTGCGTTACTTTAATGGACAATTGCGCGGTTTTGCAAAGCTGTACCCAAACAAAATTGACGTCCTTTTTCCCCCACACACAGAGCTTTCTTTTGGTGGTATTTGATCACCCGTGCAATTTTTATTTTTTGCGCTATAAACAAAAAAAGGGCAATAATTTTGAAAAAAAAACCCAATATTTTTCA
The DNA here is from genome assembly GCF_965119305.1 of Pelophylax lessonae. Taxonomy (NCBI): domain Eukaryota; kingdom Metazoa; phylum Chordata; class Amphibia; order Anura; family Ranidae; genus Pelophylax; species Pelophylax lessonae. The sequence goes on from NC_138772.1 coordinate 42,406,042, forward strand.
CATTCTGCTATATGACATTCCCCCTCAAAAGAATGTAAAAATCTAATTTTTTTAACATTTTAGGCCAATTTGTTTTCTGCTACATATTTTTGGTGAAAAAAAAAATGCAATAAGCGTATGTTGATTGGTTTGCGCAAAAGTTATCGCGTCTACTATCTACGGGAAAGATTTATGTCATTTTTATTTTTTTATTTTTTATTTTTTTGCTAGTAATGGTGGCGATCTGCAATTTTTTGCGGGACTGCGACATTGTGGCAGACAGATCGGACCCCTAACTGACATTTTTGACACTTTTGGGGGGACCAGTGACATTACTACAGTAATCAGTGCTAAAAATATGCACTGTTACTGTAATAATGCAATTGGCAGGGAAGGGGTTAACCTTGTGGCTGATCAAGGGGTTAAATGTGAGCCTAGGGGAAGGATTCTAGCTGTGGGGGGGGGGGGGAGTGGCTTCTGAAATGACCATAGAGACATGTGATCCTATATAGCAGGATCACATGGGCTCTATGATCATCCCAGGGAGGACGGCCGGCTGTGTTTACAACAGCTGACCGTCCTTCCATCTCAGCGGGGAGCGATCGCGAGTGTCAGGCGACATTCGTAGCCGCCTGCCCGCTGCATCAGCTTCCCGCTGACGATCGGGAGTGGGAGCGTGCTGCCAGCGCCAACTACATCGGTTTGCCTGGGCGAGCCACACTGTCGCAGTATATACAGTATGTGGTAAGCGGTCGGCAAGTGGTTACAGGTCAAGGTAGGGCATAATTTTCTAAAAACAGCCCCCTTAACTCTCCAACAGGTGTTAACAAAAAGAAAAAGCAGCCCAGACTGCAATACCCTCCTTTAAAACAGAGCTATTCTCTGCAGTACCCTCTTTTAGCCACATGTCCTCAGTCTTCTAGTCACATTGTCACTTAACCCAGAAGCCTGAAAATAATGTGTGAGTGGGCTTGCTCGCCACATTGCCCTTCATTCATTATGTGATGCTGCAGACAGCAGGGCGGATGTAATCACCTTAGCATTGCTCTCTACATTAGTTAGGACTGCCCACTGCCCGATGAAGACCAAAGGAACCTAGCATGTCATATGACCAGCCAGAAGCCTTTAGAAAAAGGTTAAGTACGCTATGGCTTCACATTTATTTACAAGTCTGTGCAACACAGACCTCTGTCGACGCAATTTTTTTTTGTAGCTAGAGTGTGCTGGGAATTTTTTTGCATTGCATTGTATATTGTCCTGCCCATATGCATCTTTTTGTTTTTGTTATTTTTAAATCAATCCAAGCATCTGTCATTCTTGCTTCCCTTAACTGTAAGGTAAGTAATAGAGCATCTCCTTCTCCCCCTAGACTTAAAGTGATACTAAAGTCTCATTTTTATTTTCTATAAAATAACAAACGTGTTACCTGCTCTGTGAAATGGTTTTGCACAGAGCAGCCCAGATCCTCCTCTTCTCGGGTCCTTCACTGACGCTCGCTCCTGTCGCGTGCCCTCGCAGCAAGCGGCTTGCTATGGGGTCACCCAAGCCGAGCAGCAGCTCTGTGTGTGTCCATTCAGACACAGAGCATCAGTTTGGCCCCACCCCCTCTCTCATCATTGGCTAACTGACTTTAATTGACAGCAGCAGGAGCCAATGCCGTTGCTACTGTGTCTCAGCCAATCAGGAGGGAAAGTACCTGGATGGCCGAGGCATTTGTGCACTTAGCTAGATCGAGATGGGGATCAGGTAAGTATTAGGGGGGCTGAGGGCGGCTCCTGCACACAGAAGGCTTTTCATACTAATGCATAGAATGCATGAAGATAAAAAACTTCTGACTTTAGAACCACTTTAACAAGCATTTAATCCTTTGGAGGAGGGGGCATTGGAAGGGTTTTCTTTCCTTCCAGTCCAGGATTGGTTTTTATGTTTTGGCATGTAGGGAGGTATGTGTAGGAGGTGTGCCACCTCCCACATATACCTCTTTTGCTAGCCAAGCAAATCTGCCCTGGCAAAGCTTAACAGTTTGTGATCGACCGATATTGGTTTTTCATTGCCGATACCGATACTTTGGCCAATGCATATCGGTATCGGCCGATATTGGCTGATATTGGTATATTGATATATTTATTTTTTATTTTTATTTCTTGACAGGTATTCTTGTGGAGGGCAGACGAAGAGAGACAGGGTGCCCAAACAACCAGTGGATGAAAAGCCTGTGTATAATCTTGGCAGCTCAGATGGGGACTCCTGAAGTCAGATCAGTGAGAAGGCTGGAAGTTAGGGAGCGCTTCTGGTAATAATTGCATAGTGGTGGAAAAAAACTTAAAAAAGGCTCCACTCCAGGGAAAGGTCTATTAACACACAGTTTAGTGCATAAAATCAATAGACGTTAAAAACACACACTGGATGTCGGGCTAAGCCCGTGTACTTGCCCCCACCGCCAATGTACTACTTGCTGGGTTTCTGGCCAGTCAACGTCGCCAGCAGGCGTCCGTGCCGTCACAAGGATGGATGGATGCTTGATGTGACAGGGCTCCAGGTGGACCAACGGTACACAGACCGATATAGGAAATACTTGCGCCGGACAGCTGAAGCGGTGGCGGCGCGGGATATGATGTCACTCCACCGCGCCGGCAAGAGACAGGGAGGAAGAGCCTACGACTCCTACAGTGGAACAGCCAAGGGTCCCGTCACCATGACTCTTGCCGACGCAGTGGAGTGATGACATCTCCCGCGCCGCCACTGCTTCAGCTGTCTGGCGCAAGTGTTTGTGAAATGTGTTGAACCAGCATATTATGTATCTATCTACAGCCAATATAGTTTGTATTGATATATCCATTTTCTATGTACTTCTATTTCTATTTGGATGTAAAATGTTTTTAATATATACATTGTATTTTCAATAAAATTTTATTTATATAAGTGCTCACCCTTCTTTGACAACTCCACACCCTAAACAGTCCTAGTGATTTGGAGAACAACATGGTGAGGCCTCTCTGGCCCCTGTTGTTGCTCCTTGTTCTTTTTCTTGGCTTCTTATAAATAGTTTAAGGTTTTGAAACAGAAAAAAAAAAAAAGCCATAAATTCACAATGTTTCAATTTATTACATTTTAAATGACATATTTTCATCTGCACACCGCCTTCTTCTGATTAGCAGTTAAGTAGCTTAATTGGTTCCCATGGTAAAGTCCTACGAGTCTCTCTTCCAACAAAGAGCACCTCCCAATGACTCATTCTGGGACCTTCTATTCCTTTTTTTTCATGTAGTTGTCCAACAGAGTCTCAAGGGATTTCTCTACCATCACCTACACAATTCTCCTACCGGCTATAAAATACAGCAACAGCTTGTCGGTAATGGATCAGACAAGTGAACTGTAAAATATTCATTTTCTACTTGAGCAGCCAGATAAATCTCCCGGGATGTGGATGGGAATATTATTATGCACATCAGGGCTGAAGTAGTAAGAGTAACGCAGCTGATAAGAAAGGTTTTGCTACACTCAATAGTTAAGGCTTTATTGCACTGCAGTGCTCTCCAGCAAGGGGAAGTGGAGGTTTACCTGAGCTCCAAGGCGCTGTGTAATAAGATGCTTGTTTATTAGGAGGACTACAAGCTTTAAAGCAAAGCTGTATGTAAAAAAAATGATAGTTGCCCCTAGAACAAGAGTACAGCAAGAGCAATCAAAGGATAATACAAGACAGCTAATGTCCATATTAAGGATGTCTGGTGAACTGAATTCTGCCCAAATTGATCTTTGCCAAAATTCCAATTCCTCTTATACTTAGAGAAAATTTACTTTACCACTTTAGCCCCGGAAGATTTTGCTGCTCAATGACCAGGCCACTTTTTTCAACTTGGCACTGCGCGACTTTAACTGACAATTGCGAGGTCATGCAATGCTGTGCTCAAACAAAATTTACGTCCTTTTTTTCCCACAAACAGACCTTTCTTTTGGTGGTATTTTATCACCTCTGCGCTTTTTATTTTTTGCGTCATTAATAAAAAAAGAGCGAAAAATTTGCGAAAAATTTACATTTTCTAATTTGACTGTTTAAAAATATCCAATATATTCAATTTTTCTCATATATTTAGGCCAAAATGTATTTAGCTACATGTCTTTGACAAAAAAATTCTCAATGAGCGTATTTTTATCCACTTTAAGACCGGAAGATTTTACCCCCTTCCTGACCAGGTCATATTTTGCGATTCGGCACTGCGTTAATTTAATGGACAATTGCGTGGTCGTGCGACGATGTACCCAAATTAAATTTATGTCCTTTTTTTTCCCCACAAATAGAGCTTTCTTTTGGTGGTATTTGATCACCTGTGCGATTTTTAATTTTTTAAAAAAAGAGCGACAATTTTGAAAAAAAATATATTTTTTTTATATTCTGCTATATAACATTCCCAAAAAAAAATGTAAAAATCTAATTTTTTAACATTTTAGGCCAATTTGTTTTCTGCTACATATTTTTAGTTTGCACAAAAGTTATCACGTCTACTAACTACAGGAAAGATTTATGTAATTTTTTATTGTTTTTTTTTTATTTTTTAATAGTAATGGCGGCAATCTGCGATTTTTTGCAGGACTGCGACATTGCGGCAAACAGGAACAGATCGGATCCCTGACTGACACTTTTGGGGGGACCAGTGACATTACTACTGTAATCAGTGCTAAAAATATGCACTGTTACTGTAATAACGACACTGGCAGGGAAGGGGTTAACATTATGGGTGATCAAGGGGTTAAATGTGAGCCTAGGGGAGTGATTCTAACTGTGGGGGGGGGGGCTTGTGAAATGACCACAGAGACATGTGATCCTATATAAAAGGATCACAGGCACTCTGTGATCATTCCAGGGAGAAGAATGGTGAGATGTGTTTACAACAGCTGCCCGTCCTTCTCTCTCAGTGGGGAATGATCGCGGGTGTCAGGTGGCATTCAGAGCCGCCTGCCCGCTGCATCAGCTTCCCCGAGCGCTCTACCAGCGGCACTCGCTCCCTAGCCTCCCGAGAGCGAGCACCGTATATGTATGGTAATTCGCCTGGGAGTGGCTTCCTGCCGCAGTACATCTGCGGCGGGCGGTCATAAAGAAGTTAAAGGATAAGTTCACTTTTAAAAAAATAAATAAATACATGTATATTCTTTGCAGGTTAAAAAAATGTGTTTTTTTTTTTTTTTTAGCAGGAGCCTGGAAACATTGCACCCCTGATCAGCAGATTGCAGTTGCGATGCAGAACTCCTACAGACTGTCGGTGTAAGCTGTCGGCCCATACATCGTACGGGCAGGCAGTTTCACAAAGACAGGAAGAATCAATGAACTACCTAGAGAGCTCACCAGAGCCCTGGTAGCACATTGAGAACTACAAGCCGCAAAAGTCGCAAAGGCTGTCGGTACTTGTAGTTCATTCATTCACAGAACACTGTGAATGAAAGACGTGGCCGTGTGGGCGGAGCCCCCTTTTTAAACAACATATATTTTCACAGGGAGTGTGAGGATCCTGGAGCGGCTGTAGGGTCGGGAATATGTTACATGTTCCACCCAGAAAATGGGGGGGGGGGGGACATGTAACATGTTCCTAAAGGTGAACTTATCCTTTAACCACTTTACAACCGGAGGATTTTGCTGTCTTCCGTCCAGGCCACTTTTTGCGATTCGGCGCTGTGCGACTTCAACTGACAATTGCGCGGTCGTGCGACGCCGTACCCAAACGAAATTTACGTCCTTTTTTTTCCACAAACAGAGCTTTCTTTTGGTGGTATTTGATCACCTGTGCGATTTTTACTTTTTGCGCTATAAACAAAAAAAGAGCGTTTATTTTGAAAAAATAACAATATTTTTAACATTTTTTTATATGAAATTCCCCCCAAAAAAGATGTAAAAACCAATTTTTTTAAAAATTTTTGGCCAATTTGTTTTATGCTACATATGTTTGGTAAAAAAAATCGCAATAAGCGTATTTTGATTGGTTTGCGCAAAAGTTATTGCGTTTACTAACAAAGGGAAAGATTTCTGTCATTTTTGGTGTTTTTTTTTTAACGCGTAATGGCGGCGATCTGCGATTTTTTTTGCGGGACTGCGACATTGCGGCGGACAGACCGGACCCCTGACTGACATTTTTGACACTTTTGGGGGTACCAGTGACATTACTGCAGTAATCAGTGCTATATATATGCACTGTTACTGTAAAAATGACACTGGCAGGGAAGGGGTTAATTTTATTGGAGAGGGAGGGGTTAATGTATGCCTGGTGCTTACTGACGTGTAGGGGGGGAGGTGACTATGTGATTCATGGACAGATCGGATGTCCAGCTATGCTGAACAGTCCGATCTGTCACTCCCTGTCACTATGGAGATCCGCCCGCTGTGTTTACACACAGCGGGCGGATCTCCAGACTCGATCCCCGACGATCGGGTAAGAGCAGCGGCGATCGCCGCTGCTCCTCCCCTGGCCCGACTCCCGCTGTGAATGAAAACAGCGGGAGCGAGCCTCCGGCGGCGCGCAAGCGCCGCCCAGAAGGGGAGGAGTCCAGTCACGTTAATACTACGTGGCTGGACGGGAACGAGCCACTCTGCCGCAGTAGTATTACTGTGAGCGGTTGCAGAGTGGTTAAAAAAAAAAAAAGATATTACTAAAGCTCAATAATACACATAATAAAACCAACAATCCAATGCTCCTACCACACTCTAGAGCTGCTTTTGTAAACAAGGGGAACCAAAGCACCCAAGGGAAACCCATACAAACACGGGTAGAGCACACAAACTCCGTGTAGATAGGGGATCTTGAGTTCAGGAGCCCAGAGCTGAAATGCCAGACTGTTCATCACTTTGCACATTACATTATTTTAGTAACTGCACTATAATTTATGTAACTGTATACATATGACTATATTTAAAGTGGAACTTCACTCTCCCAATCAACATTAATTATTTTTAATTCTCTGTAATGCTGCTGGTATTAGTAAATAGATAGTAAAGTATATCATGTTTACCTTTTTTAAAGTGATATTAAAGTCTTGGGTATTTTTGTTCAAAATTAACAAACATGTTATACTTACCTGCTTTGTGTTAATGGTTTTGCACCGAGTAGCCCAAATCCTCCTCTTCTATGGTTCCTCACTGGTGCTCCTGGCCCCTCCCTCCTGCCGAGTGCCCCCATAGCAGCAGCAAGCTCTGTGTGTCCATTCAGACAGGGAACTGTGGATAGGCCCCGCCCCCTCTCTCTAACCATTGGCTCACTGACTTTGACTGACAGCAGCTGGAGCCAATGGCACCCGCTGTGTGTCTCAGCCAATGAGGAAGGAAAGTCCTGGACAGCCAAGGCTCTTGTGCAACATGGCTGGATCGAGATGAGGGCTCAGGTAAGAGGGGGGCTGCCGCACATTGAAGGTTTTTTACCTTAATGCATAGAATGCATTAAATTAAAAAACATTCTGCCTTTACAACCACTTTAAGCATTTTTTTCTTTTTACATTTCTTCAGTTACTTCCTGGTTTCATGCCTAGGCAAATGATGTCATACATGCCAGGAGTCTTCAGGAGGGGAGGAAAGGAGGAAGGGTTTTCTTGGCCAAGCACACTCTCCTGCATGCATGCTTGAGCTAAGGGCAGACGGGAAGAAAATGCTACGTGATTAATCTGTCCCAAAACAAGATGGCCACAGCCAGAAATGCTAGGGGGGGTGTTTTTCAAAGTGATTTCTCAGTAAAATAAAGCATTGAGACATGGATGGAGGGGGGGGGGGTTGCTTTGAATATTAAAAATGAATTAAATAATGTTTTTAGTTTGTGGTGCTCAGATACAGTGAAGATCCCCTTTAAACAAACATTAAGCATACAGATTAAAGTAGCAACCTACCTAATTTTTTCATACCATGGAAAAAAAAAATAAAATAGTTTGTGCACCCTTTTCATGGTCCAACGTGGTTCTTCATTTTCTTCTCAGTCCGGGGAAGAAAGTCCTTTTGGGAGACCGAACAACACTGTAATTCTGGCCATTTCCTGTGAGCTCAGCCTGTCATTTACACACTCCCCTAGGGGGCAGGTCACCATGCAGGCTGGGCTCACAGTGTTCCAGTGGCAGCTGGTGCTTGGTAATTCGAGGGGGGGGGCGTCAAACCAATGCGACCCCCCCGACGGTCGGTCGGCAGGCAACACATTCCCTCCCTCCCTCTCCCCCGCCCAGAACTGCCTGCCTCCTTACCTCCTCCTTCCTCCTGTCCGAGCTGGGGAGTGCTGGATGGCTGAGCTGCTGTGCTTCTCCTCCAGCCGTGTGTCTTCTGCCTCTTCCTGGCCACTGGCCAGTAAGATCACTTCTCCTTTTTGGCCAATCAGGAAAGGGGTCTTACAGCATTCTTCCCGATTGGCTGGGAGGAGAGTCAGTGTGACAATAGCAAGTATTTATTCGCTATTGCCATACAACTGGGTGGACTCAGGGCGCAGAGCTCTGAGCCCCGAGCCCACCCTTTTTTGAAGCCTATTAGAGCCTCTGGCTCTAATCACGTGCTTAAAAAAAAAAAAATCCCCTATTGGAATCCATGCATCCGGCGTCCTGCATGTAGGTTAGGGGGCCGGACACATGGATGGGGGGGTGGCGCCCCTGCACCCCCAATGGACGGGCCACCACTGGTGCTCACACATTAATACATGAGCACCACTCAGTCCTGGAACGATGCCGCCACCTCCGGAAGAAGGAGAAGAACCTGCTCTCATATCAACACAAGAAGACTTGAAGGAAAAATGTTGGGGGGAAAGCTTATTTCACACTTCCTCTCAAAAGGTGCCTCATAAGACCAGATTGTTACCATAGCCTGTGGTAGGACCACCCCTGAGAAATGTAGCCTATTTTTAGGGAATGTGTAGTGAATGGTTAAAGTACATCTAGAGCTCAAACTTTTTTTTTTCATTTAGAAAAATAGAGAATGGGTACTACAATATGTCCAATTGAATATATTTCTCTTCAATCCCTCTCCTGGGGACACAACAGGAAGTGAGAGAAAACTCCCTCTTAGACATTTGTCACCAGAACAAGTGTCCCAAGTGGACAATTTCTCCCCCTTTTCCAGCTCTGGTGACAACTCAAAATTTAGGATTTTCTTCCACTTTTTCTTCCACACTTCAGGCAAATTTAAAGAGTGAATCTACCAACCAGGGACACAGATAGCAATAAGAACTTGACGGAGGGTCTATTGCTTCACCACTCTATCCTATAGTTTTGGCTTAAGCTGCACTTTAAATCCATGTAAAAACTGTAGTTTTTTTTGTCCATCTGTACCCTATTTTCATTTACTCCCTGTGCCTGAGAAACTATAGAAATTAGGAGGAAGTCTCCCCAAAGTGAGGGGAAAGGCCTTTTCACCAGAACAGGTGTCCCCCTTTTAAGGATTGACCCTAACTTCCTATTCCGATGACCACCATAAAATTGTAGATTTCCCATTACCATTCTGTCCTATTGACAAGGGTCACCAAGACAAATATGGAAGATACACAGTACTGTGCAAAAGTTTTAGGCAGGTGTGAACAAATGCTGTAAATTAAGAAAGCTTTCAGAAATAAAAGTGTTAATAGTTTTTTTTTTTTTTTTTTTATCAATTAATGAAAATGGAAAGTAAATGAACGGAAGAGAAATCCAAATTAATATTTGGTGTGACCACCCTAAAAACAGCATCTATTCTTCTAGGTACACTTGCACACAGTTTTTGAAAGAACTCGGCAGGTAGGTTGTTCCAAACATCTTGGAGAACTAACCACAGATCTTCTGTGGATGTCATCTGCCTCAAATCCTTCTGGCTCTTTATGTAATCCCAGACAAACTTAATGATATTGAGATCAGGGCTTTGTGGGGGCCACTTCCAGGGCTCCCTGTTCTTCTTTACACGGAAGATAGTTCTTAATGACATTGGCTGTATGTTTGGGGGGGGGGGGGGCGTTCATGCTGCAGAGTAAATCTGGGGACAATCACACACCTCCCTGATAGTATGGCATGATGGATAAGTATCTGCGTGTATTTTGTAGGATTGCAGACACCATTGATACTGACCACATCTCCAACTCCTTTTGAAGAAATGCAGCCTCAAACTTACAAGGGACCTCCACCATGCTTAACTGTTGCCTGCAGACATTCATTGTACAGCTCTCCAGTCCTTCACCAACAAACTGCCTCCTGCTACAGCCAAATATTTCACATTTTTTGCACCCGATGTTTTCATGTGTAGGACTGGGAAACAAGGCTAAGTGACTCAACTTTGTGCATAAACATAGGAACCAGGGTGCAAGGCAAAGAGTAGTCATGATAAATAGAAGTAAATCAACAACAGAATGGCTTAAACAGAAGAAAATACGCCTTCTGAAGTGGCCCAGTCAGAGTCCTGACCTCAACCCGATTGAGATGCTGTGGCATGACCTCAAGAAAGCGATTCACACCAGAAATCCCAAGAATATTGCTGAACTGAAACAGTTCTGTAAAGAGGAATGGTCAAGAATTACTCCTGACCGTTGTGCACGTCTGATCTGCTGCTACAGGAAACGTTTTGGTTGAAGTAATTGCTGCCAAAGGAGGTTCAACCAGTTATTAAATCCAAGGGTTCACATACTTTTTCCACCTGCACTGTGAATGTTTACATGGTGTGTTCAATAAAACATGGCAACATTTCATTCTTTGTGTGTTATCCAGGTGCTCTTGTGGAAACTGTAAACGCGCAGCAATATTTTGTTTGGACAGCGGTGGCTTCCTCTGTGGTATCCTCCCATGAAATCCATTCTTGGTTAGTGTTTTACGTATTGTAGATTCGCTAACAGGGATGTTAGCATTTGCCAGTGACTTTTGTAAGTCTTTAGCTGACACTCTAGGATTCTTCTTCACCTCATTGAGCAGTCAGCAGTCTGCGCTGTGCTCTTGCAGTCATCTTTACAGGACGGCCACTCCTAGGGAGAGTGCTGAACTTTCTCCATATATAGACAATTTGTCTTACCGTGGACTGATGAACAGCAAGGCTTTTGGAGATAATTTTATAACCCTTTCCAGCGTTATGCAAGTCAACAATTCTTAATCGTAGGTCTTCTACGATTCTACGATGTCAATTTTATGCAATGCTGATATTGCCATCTTGTCATCATGCTTGTCATGTATTGCATTGATGCCTGTATTGTATATTGGTATATGCATTTCCTTATGTATGTCATTTTTACCCAATAAAATATTCACCAATTAAGTGATTATTGTGTTCACCTCAAGTTAAAGTCACACCAGGGCTACATTTTTCCATTTTTGTATTGCTCCAAATCAGGGACAGTCCCTCAAAATCAGGGACAGTTGGGAGCTATGATATACTGCTGATGAGAAAATGTATTTTAACAGTTTATATTTACTAAAATAATTGCATGTCCATGTTCTGTGTACTGTGTGAGACCAGATATAGCGAATGCAAGCTCCTGGGGTTAGTAACACTTAAACTTTTTCCTAAGCTATCCAAAAAGCTATAAAGAAAAGGTTTGGCAAAAGATATAATGTAACCACTTAAGCCCTGGAGGATTTGGCTGCTCAAAGACCAGGGCCTCTTTTGCGATTCGGCACTGCATGACTTTAACAGACAATTGCGCTGTCTTGCGGCGCTGTACCCAAATGAAATTGACATCCTTTTTTTCCTACAAACAGAGCTTTCTTTTGGTGGTATTTGATCACCTGTGCGATTTTAACTTTTTGCGATATAAACAAAAAAAGAGCGACAATTATGAAAAAATAACAATATTTTTCACATTTTTTTTATATGAAATTTCTACAAAAAAAATGTAAAAATCAAAATTTTTTAACATTTTAGGCCAATTTGTTTTCTGCTACATATGTTTGGTAAAAAAAATCGCAATAAGCGTATTTTGATTGGTTTGCACAAAAGTTATTGTGTCTACTAACTCCGGGAAAGATTCATGTCATTTTTATTGTTTTTTTTTTTTACTAGTAATGGCGGTGATCTGCAATTTTTTTTCTTTTTTTTTTTCCCTGGGACTGATCAGACCCTTGACTGACATTTTTGACACTTTTGGGGGGACCAGTGACATTACTACAGTAATCAGTGCTATAAATATGCACTGTTACTGTAAAAATGACACTGGCAGGGAAGGGGTTAACTTTATTAGTGATCAAGGGGTTAAATGTATCCCTAGGGGCGTGATTCTAACTGTGGGGGTCGTGGCTATTGATGTAACCACAGAGACATACGATCCTACATAGCAGGATCGTATGATCTCTGCAGTTACACCAGGGAGAATGACAGGCGGCTTTGTTTACATCAGCCGTCTGCCTTTCTCCCTCTCCAGCAGGAGATCGCGAGTGACTGGCGGACATCGGAGCCGCCGGTCACTCGCGCGGGGATGTTAGTGAACGAGCGGGGGCGGGAGCGCGCCTCCGTCGGCGAGCGCTTGCCCCCTAGAGGCTCGTAGGCGAGCGACGTAGCCCTACGTCGGTTTGCCTGTAGGGGGCTCACTGCCGCAGTAAATAGTCGTGCGGCGGTTGGCAAGCGGTTAAATGATAGACGACACTTTTCTAAAAAAAATAAGAATCAAATATATTTTTAGGAAAATATTTGCCATTCAGAAAAGCCAGGCATTTTCTGGACCAGCTATATTTAGAAGATTTTTCTCCAAATCAAAATCCTTCGTTTGCCAAAAAAGTGTTTATGACCAATGCAAGGAAGAAAAAAACAACTTAAAAAAAAACACTGAAATGTAAAAATCCAATAATTTAATTGCAATAACAAACTTAGTCAAGTGTGTTTATCTCACTTTTACATGCAGGGATTTAAGAAAAAAAAAAAAAAAAAAAACCCTCACCTAACGGAAAAGTAGTTTTGTGCGCTAAAACTCAAACTCAACGATGCGACATACGGGGAAGTTATTAAAATCAGTTAGTTTTCTTCAACTTTGAATTCTAAATCGGAATACCGGCTTATCCAGAAGAAAATTAACAAAACGTTCCCAGTGGGAAAAGAGAGATCGCCTAATGAAAAAAAAGTGTTCATTTAGTACAAATGAGTTTGGCTATTGTTAAAGAAATTTGCTTTATAATTAACCATTATCTTAAAAGGCAAATGAGGAAAAACGAGAGAGAAACAAAGTGTAGGTGTCTTTGGATGTCGGCTTTTAGAAGCTGACATCATTTTCAGTCGATTTATCCTTACTATTAGTATTTACACAGCAGTATATAGAGAGGAATAAAATGGGAACATGCATCAGATAGAAAAACATTTTATTCATTGCCATCCCTTTACAGCTAACAGCTCAAACCTTGATATGTTCTGCAGTACTTGGTTGACTCCAGGACTAAAAGCTGAACTTTAGAATAGATAAATATTGTATATCTATATCATCACGTGTGTATGTATATATATATATATATATATATATATATATATATATAGATAGTGCCTTGCGAAAGTATTCGGCCCCTTTGAACTTTGTGACCTTTTGCCACATTTCAGGCTTCAAACATAAAGATATAAAACTATAATTTTTTGTGAAGAATCAACAACAAGTGGGACACAATCATGAAGTGGAACGAAATTTATTGGATATTTCAAACTTTTTTAACAAATAAAAAACTGAAAAATTGGGCGTGCAAAATTATTCAGCCCCCTTACGTTAATACTTTGTAGCACCACCTTTTGCTGCGATTACAGCTGTAAGTCGCTTGGGGTATGTCTCTATCAGTTTTGCACATCGAGAGACTGAAATTTTTGCCCATTCTTCCTTGCAAAACAGCTCGAGCTCAGTGAGGTTGGATGGAGAGCGTTTGTGAAACAGTTCTTTCCACAGATTCTCGATTGGATTCAGGTCTGGACTTTGACTTGGCCATTCTAACACCTGGATATGTTTATTTGTGAACCATTCCATTGTAGATTTTGCTTTATGTTTTGGATCATTATCTTGTTGGAAGACAAATCTCTGTCCCAGTCTCAGGTCTTTTGCAGACTCCATCAATTTTTCTTCCAGAATGGTCCTGTATTTGGCTCCATCCATCTTCCCATCAATTTTAACCACTTAAGCCCCGGAAGATTTTACCCCCTTCCTGACCAGGGCCTATTTTGCGATTCAGCACTGCGTGACTTTAACGGACAATTGAGCGGACAAGGCTGTACCTAAACTAATTTGACGTCCTTTTTTTCCCACAAACAGAGCTTTCTTTTGGTGGTATTTGATCACCTGTGCGGTTTTTTGATCATGCGCTATAAACAAAAAAAGAGAGACAATTTTGCAAAAATAACAATATTTTTCAAATTTTTTTATATGAAATTCCCCCCAAAAAAAAGCAAAAATCTAAATTTTTTAACATTTTAGGCCAATTTGTTTTATGCTACATATGTTTGGTAAAAAAAAATCGCAAAAAGCGTATTTTGATTGGTTTGTGCAAAAGTTGTTGCGTTTACTAACTAAGGGAAAGATTTTTGTCATTTTTGTTGTTTTCTTTTTTTTTAACGAGTAATGGCGGCGATCTGCGATTTTTTTTGGGACCGCCGGGTCCGCGGGGCACACGCGCGCGGGGGGGGGTCCGTGTCCGAGCAGGAGCGCGCCTTCGGGGGCGCACGCTTGCTCCCTAGAGCCTCACAGGCCCAAGCCATGATGCTGCCACCACCATGTTTGACAGTGGGGATGGTGTGTTCAGGGTGATGAGCTGTGTTGCTTTTACGCCAAACATAACGTTTTGCATCTTCCATAAAGGCCAGATTTGTGCAGCTGTAGATCTCTGCAGTTCATCCAGAGTGATCATGGGCTTCTTCTCCTTGTATGAGCTGAAAGTTTAGAGGGACGGCCAGGTCTTCGTAGATTTGCAGTGGTCTGATACTCCTTCCATTTCAATATTATCGCTTGCACAGTGCTCCTTGGGATGTTTAAAGCAAAAAACAAGCGGAGCGCCTCTAAGTGCAATACGTTTAATGAAAAAATAAACATACAGTATGAAGTAACTCACTAGATGAGTTACTTCATACTGTATGTTTATTTCTTCATTAAACGTATTGCACTTAGAGGCGCTCCGCTTGTTTTTTGCTTTACCCTGTCTACAGATTGACTCCTGTGTAGCTGAGCCGGCCCTTCGTGCATACTTTCATCCTACAGCTCATCTTCTTTACATTTTATGGACTTTACCCCACATATCGTTATGTAGGTAATGCCTTCACATATTCATTCATTTTTTTGCTATGTACTGGCCTGACACCTTGCTTCCACATTAGCTGTACCCCAGTGTATCAGAGCGCCAGCCGTTCTTTCATCTTGGGATGTTTAAAGCTTGGGAAATATTTTTGTATCCAAATCCGGCTTTTAACTTCTCCACAACAGTATCTCGGACCTGCCTGGTGTGTTCCTTGTTCTTCATGATGCTCTCTGCACTTTAAACGGACCTCTGAGACTATCACAGTGCAGGTAAATTTATACGGAGACTTGATTACACACAGGGGGATTCTATTTATCATCATTAGTAGGGTTGAGCGAACACCTAGATGTCCGTGTTCGACGGGTTCGGCCGAACTTTAAAAAAAAGTCCGGGTCCGTGTCCCGGACTTTTACCGAACTTTTCCCGGACACCGAACCCCATTGAAGTCAATGGGGACCCGAACTTTAAGGCACTAAAATGGCTCTAAAACACCAAAGGAAAGGGCTAGAGTGCTGCAAATGGCAGCAAAACGTAATTAAGAGCATGGCAAGTGCTCTGCAAACAAATGTGGATAGGGAAATAACTTAAAACAACAAAAAAAAACAGAAAAATAAAACAATGTTCTTCTTCATCTCTGAAGGACGAGGCCCATATGGAGTAGGAGGGAGGTTGAGGTGGTGGTGGATGTGGCGGTGACTAGACATATGCCGGTTTTCGGTAATTCGATATATCGCGGTATTGCATAGCCACGGTATTGTTATTGTGGCATTTTTAAAATACCGAGTTTCTCTGTCAAGTCTGCCTGACTTGTGAATTGATACATTTCAGTGAGCTGGATGACTCATTCACTCACTCAGCTAACACCTTTCAGCATTAAGTCTCCTAACTATAAACAAAAATGATTACATTTGTATCTTTTCCTTCCCTCTGCCAGGGAGAAAGGAAGTTTAACCTCTTAAAGACTGGATCTTTTTCTGACACTTGCTGTTTGCAAGTTAAAATCAGTTTTTTTTTTGCTAGAAAAGTACTTAGAACCCCCAAACATTTTATATATTTTTTTAGCAGAGACCCTACAGAATAAAATGGCGATTGTTGTAATATTTTATGTCACACTGTATTTGCGCAGCAGTCTTTCAAACGCAATGATTAGACTTTAATGAATAAAAAAAAAAAAAAAAACGTAACAGTAAAGTTATCCCAATTTTTTTTTTTTTTGTTACACAGAGAATCGTGAGAGAATCGTGATCTTTATTCCAAGCTAAAAAATCGTGATTCTCATTTTGGCCAGAATCGTGCAGCTCTAATAAATATATATATACACACACACACGCCTAGCAGCCCACATTACATTATTATATAGCCATCAAGCAGTGTCTGGCCTACCTGGTGATGACTGGTCCTGGCGCTCTGATCCGATGGCCTGGTCTTTAAAGGGGCAAATCCTTGCGATCCAGAAGTGGTTAAACCTGCAGGAGGACCGGTGTTTTTATCTATTAATGACTTTACTATTGCTTTAGGCCTGGTTCACATGTATGCGGGTTGGTGGTTCACATGTATGCGGGTTGGCGGTTCACATGTATGCGGGTTGGCGGCCCACATTTGCACAGGCATAGCAGCCCATTGATTTGAACGGGCTGCTATGCCCTCATTTTCCGCAGAAAAAAGGTGCATGCAGCATTTTTTTTAAATTCAGTGGCCTTGAAATCCATCCTGCTTTTGCACCATGCGACTAACCTGCAGTTCCTGCTCTGGCAAGCTTTCTGCATTTTTTGTATACGTGGGCACGGCATTTAAAAATAAACAGTTTGCGTGTGCAGCAACGGCAGGTAAGTCGCATGGTGCAAAAGAAGGATGGATTTCATGGCCACTGCATTTTTTTAAATTCTGCATGCACCTTTTTTCAGCTGAAAACGCAGGCATAGCAGCTCAAGCCCATTCACATCAATGGGCTGCTATGCCTGTGCAAATGTGGGCCCCCAACCCGCATACATGTGAACCAGGCCTAAAGCAATAGTAAAGTCATTAATAGATAAAAACACCGGTCCTCCTGCAGGTTTAACCAATTAATGACTTTACTATTGCTTTAGGCCTGGTTCACATGTATGCAGGTTGAGGTGGAAATTTAATAATTTAAATTTAATAATAGAATACCGTGATAATACCGTATACCGTGGCAAAACCTTAATCAATTAATCGCAGCATGAAAATCTGATACCGTCACAAGCCTAGCGGTGACATAGGCGTGCGCACAGGGTGTGCTGGGTGTGCCTGGGCACACCCTAATCACCTAGGGCACATAGCATTGCCAGTGAGGAGATGGGAAAGATCTCCCTGGGACCTGCTCTGCTCTATTTCTCCTTGCCTACAGGTACATGGCCCCGATACATTACTCTCCCTGCTGGCAAACACATGCATGTGTATTTCAACTTTGGGGTGCACACCTTAATGCAATAGGCTGCGCACACCTATGGGCGGTGTAGGTGGAAGCGGCGGTGGAGGAGGACCAGGGCCGGATTAACAGCATCATGGGCTTGGTGCTGAGGATTTTGAAGGGCCTTAAGGGCCGTGCCTTGCCATGCACCCAGAGGAGGAAGGGTGCAGCCATGCATGCCTAATTCAACATGGGATGCTGTCTCTGAAGCCCATAAACACATCCATGCATCGCCAACTGTCCCTCCTTGTCCGGCCTTCACGCTGTGTGGGGAGGTTCTGAGGGTGCTGCCTGGGGAAGCGAGCATAGAAGCCAGACTTCTGTGTTTACAAGTGACAGAAGAGCGGTAACAGTGAATATGGCCAACCCGGGGCCTATATAAAAGGTAGGGGCCTGGAGCTGCAGCTCCAATAGCCCCTACATTAATCTGGCCCTGAGGAGGAGGACGAGGTAGCCAACACTGCTTCTTTTCAAAAATTTTAAATGAGGGTACACCCCAAAAGAGTGAGAAAGAGCAAAAATGGAACAATGGGTGGGTAAGGTCGGTATCCATTGCTATTCTGCATAAGGTACGGAAAAGTCCCGTGGGATCCATGCCTGGTTCATTTTAATGAACGTGAGCTTGTCCACATTGTCTCTGGACAGGCGGCTGCGCTTGTCTGTTATAACGCCCCCAGCCGTGCTAAATACCCGTTCAGATAATACACTGGCTGCAGGGCACGCCAGCACCTCCAAGGCGTAAAGGGCAAGCTCAAGCCATGTGCCCAATTTGGAGACCCAGAAGTTGAAGGGGGCAGACCCGTCATTCACTACATGTAGGCGTGTGCACACATACTGCTCCACCATGTTGGTAAAATGCTGCCTCCTGCTAAGACGTTCCATCTGAGCTGCTGGTGCTGCTGTTTGTTGTGGCGTGCTGACAAAGCTTTTCCACATTTCGGCCATGCTAACCCTGCCTTCTGAGGTGCTGGCGGTGCCCTGGTTGCGTTGGCGACCTCCTCCTCCTCCTCCTCTGCCTTGTGCTTCCACTGTGGCCCCGCTGTCAGATGGGAATGCCAGCAGCATGGCGTCTACCAGCGTGCGCTTGTACTCGCGCATCTTGCGATCGCGCTCCAGTGAGTGAATTAAGGACGGTACGTTGTCCTTGTAACGGGGATCCAGCAGCGTGGCCACCCAGTAATCAGCACAAGTTAGAATGTGGGCAACTCGGCGGTCGTTGTGGAGACACTGCAGCATGTAATCGCTCATGTGTGCCAGGCTGCCCAGAGGCAACGAAAGGCTGTCCTCTGTGGGAGGTGTATCGTCCGTGTCCTCTGTATCCCCCCAGCCACGCACCAGTGATGGCCATGAGCTGGCCTGGGTGCCACCCTGCTGTGAACATGGTTCCATCTCCTCCTCCAGCTCCTCCTCCTCCTCATCCTCCAGAACTGTGCCCCTGCTGGACAATTGCGTCCCTGGCGTTTGCGTGTGCAGGAACCCACCCTCGGAGCCCCTTGCGAATGACTGCCCTGAAAGCCTTGGAAATGTTACCTCTTCATCCTCCTCCTCCTCCTCATCCTGTGCTACATCCTCTTCCATCATCGCCCGAATTGTTTTTTCAAGGAGGCATGGAAGTGGGATAGTTAAGCTGAGAACGGCGTCATTGCCACTGGCCATGTTGGTGGAGTACTCAAAACAGCGCAACAAGGCACACAGGTCTCGCATGGAGGCCCAGTTAAATTAAATAGCGGAATAGAAAATATGATCCAAAAAAAGTGTATGTATATCACACGTACACAACCACACTGGGCCCCAATTACTATTGTTTGTACCCCTAAAAGGCTAGATGAGGAGTAGGGGGAGTATGGAACAGGCAGCACCCTCAAACCTTCAGAAGTATGAGATGAACCCCAACAACTTGGAAAGGTGGATCTCTCTCACACGTACCGACACAGACTATCCCGCAATTCAATTGATCCTCAAAGGTTTTTATTGAATAGCGGAATAGGAAATATGATCAAAAAAAGTGTATGTATCTCGCACGTACACAACCACACTAGGCCCCAATTACTATTGTTTGTACCCCTAAAAGGCTAGATGAGGAGTAGGGGGGGTATGGAACAGGCAGCACCCTCAAACCTTCAGAAGTATGAGATGAACCCCAACAACTTGGAAAGGTGGATCTCTCTCACACGTACCGACACAGACTATCCCGCAATTCAATTGATCCTCAAAGGTTTTTATTGAATAGCGGAATAGGAAATATGATCAAAAAAAGTGTATGTATCTCGCACGTACACAACCACACTAGGCCCCAATTACTATTGTTTGTACCCCTAAAAGGCTAGATGAGGAGTAGGGGGGGTATGGAACAGGCAGCACCCTCAAACCTTCAGAAGTATGAGATGAACCCCAACAACTTGGAAAGGTGGATCTCTCTCACACGTACCGACACAGACTATCCCCCAATTTAACTGATCCCCAAAGGTTTTTGATTAAATAGCGGAATAGAAAATATGATCCCAAAAAAGTGTATGTATATCACACGTACACAACCACACTAGGCCCCAATTACTATTGTTTGTACCCCTAAAAGGCTAGATGAGGAGTAGGGGGAGTATGGAACAGGCAGCACCCTCAAACCTTCAGAAGTATGAGATGAACCCCAACAACTTGGAAAGGTGGATCTCTCTCACACGTACCGACACAGACTATCCCCCAATTTAACTGATCCCCAAAGGTTTTTGATTAAATAGCGGAATAGAAAATATGATCCAAAAAAAGTGTATGTATATCACACGTACACAACCACACTAGGCCCCAATTACTATTGTTTGTACCCCTAAAAGGCTAGATGAGGAGTAGGGGGGGGTATGGAACAGGCAGCACCCTCAAACCTTCAGAAGTATGAGATGAACCCCAACAACTTGGAAAGGTGGATCTCTCTCACACGTACCGACACAGACTATCCCGCAATTCAATTGATCCTCAAAGGTTTTTATTGAATAGCGGAATAGGAAATATGATCAAAAAAAGTGTATGTATCTCGCACGTACACAACCACACTAGGCCCCAATTACTATTGTTTGTACCCCTAAAAGGCTAGATGAGGAGTAGGGGGGGTATGGAACAGGCAGCACCCTCAAACCTTCAGAAGTATGAGATGAACCCCAACAACTTGGAAAGGTGGATCTCTCTCACACGTACCGACACAGACTATCCCCCAATTTAACTGATCCCCAAAGGTTTTTGATTAAATAGCGGAATAGAAAATATGATCCCAAAAAAGTGTATGTATATCACACGTACACAACCACACTGGGCCCCAATTACTATTGTTTGTACCCCTAAAAGGCTAGATGAGGAGTAGGGGGAGTATGGAACAGGCAGCACCCTCAAACCTTCAGAAGTATGAGATGAACCCCAACAACTTGGAAAGGTGGATCTCTCTCACACGTACCGACACAGACTATCCCGCAATTCAATTGATCCTCAAAGGTTTTTATTGAATAGCGGAGTAGGAAATATGATCAAAAAAAGTGTATGTATCTCGCACGTACACAACCACACTAGGCCCCAATTACTATTGTTTGTACCCCTAAAAGGCTAGATGAGGAGTAGGGGGGGTATGGAACAGGCAGCACCCTCAAACCTTCAGAAGTATGAGATGAACCCCAACAACTTGGAAAGGTGGATCTCTCTCACACGTACCGACACAGACTATCCCCCAATTTAACTGATCCCCAAAGGTTTTTGATTAAATAGCGGAATAGAAAATATGATCCCAAAAAAGTGTATGTATATCACACGTACACAACCACACTGGGCCCCAATTACTATTGTTTGTACCCCTAAAAGGCTAGATGAGGAGTAGGGGGAGTATGGAACAGGCAGCACCCTCAAACCTTCAGAAGTATGAGATGAACCCCAACAACTTGGAAAGGTGGATCTCTCTCACACGTACCAACACAGACTATCCCCCAATTTAACTGATCCCCAAAGGTTTTTGATTAAATAGCGGAATAGAAAATATGATCCAAAAAAAGTGTATGTATATCACACGTACACAACCACACTAGGCCCCAATTACTATTGTTTGTACCCCTAAAAGGCTAGATGAGGAGTAGGGGGAGTATGGAACAGGCAGCACCCTCAAACCTTCAGAAGTATGAGATGAACCCCAACAACTTGGAAAGGTGGATCTCTCTCACACGTACCGACACAGACTATCCCCCAATTTAACTGATCCCCAAAGGTTTTTGATTAAATAGCGGAATAGAAAATATGATCCAAAAAAAGTGTATGTATATCACACGTACACAACCACACTAGGCCCCAATTACTATTGTTTGTACCCCTAAAAGGCTAGATGAGGAGTAGGGGGGGTATGGAACAGGCAGCACCCTCAAACCTTCAGAAGTATGAGATGAACCCCAACAACTTGGAAAGGTGGATCTCTCTCACACGTACCAACACAGACTATCCCCCAATTTAACTGATCCCCAAAGGTTTTTGATTAAATAGCGGAATAGAAAATATGATCCCAAAAAAGTGTATGTATATCACACGTACACAACCACACTAGGCCCCAATTACTATTGTTTGTACCCCTAAAAGGCTAGGAGTAGGGGGAGTATGGAACAGGCAGCACCCTCAAACCTTCAGAAGTATGAGATGAACCCCAACAACTTGGAAAGGTGGATCTCTCTCACACGTACCAACACAGACTATCCCCCAATTTAACTGATCCCCAAAGGTTTTTGATTAAATAGCGGAATAGAAAATATGATCCAAAAAAAGTGTATGTATATCACACGTACACAACCACACTAGGCCCCAATTACTATTGTTTGTACCCCTAAAAGGCTAGGAGTAGGGGGAGTATGGAACAGGCAGCACCCTCAAACCTTCAGAAGTATGAGATGAACCCCAACAACTTGGAAAGGTGGATCTCTCTCACACGTACCAACACAGACTATCCCCCAATTTAACTGATCCCCAAAGGTTTTTGATTAAATAGCGGAATAGAAAATATGATCCCAAAAAAGTGTATGTATATCACACGTACACAACCACACTAGGCCCCAATTACTATTGTTTGTACCCCTAAAAGGCTAGGAGTAGGGGGAGTATGGAACAGGCAGCACCCTCAAACCTTCAGAAGTATGAGATGAACCCCAACAACTTGGAAAGGTGGATCTCTCTCACACGTACCAACACAGACTATCCCCCAATTTAACTGATCCCCAGAGGTTTTTGATTAAATAGCGGAATAGAAAATATGATCCCAAAAAAGTGTATGTATATCACACGTACACAACCACACTAGGCCCCAATTACTATTGTTTGTACCCCTAAAAGGCTAGGAGTAGGGGGAGTATGGAACAGGCAGCACCCTCAAACCTTCAGAAGTATGAGATGAACCTCAACAACTTGGAAAGGTGGATCTCTCTCACACGTACCAACACAGACTATCCCCCAATTTAACTGATCCCCAAAGGTTTTTGATTAAATAGCGGAATAGAAAATATGATCCCAAAAAAGTGTATGTATATCACACGTACACAACCACACTAGGCCCCAATTACTATTGTTTGTACCCCTAAAAGGCTAGGAGTAGGGGGAGTATGGAACAGGCAGCACCCTCAAACCTTCAGAAGTATGAGATGAACCCCAACAACTTGGAAAGGTGGATCTCTCTCACACGTACCAACACAGACTATCCCCCAATTTAACTGATCCCCAAAGGTTTTTGATTAAATAGCGGAATAGAAAATATGATCCCAAAAAAGTGTATGTATATCACACGTACACAACCACACTAGGCCCCAATTACTATTGTTTGTACCCCTAAAAGGCTAGATGAGGAGTAGGGGGAGTATGGAACAGGCAGCACCCTCAAACCTTCAGTATGAGATTGTGTTCACTGTACCCCACAAAGATTGAGTTCACTGCACCCCACAATGATTGTGTTCACTGCACCCCACAAAGATTGTGTTCACTGCACCTCACAAAGATTGTGTTCACTGTACCCCCCAAAGATTGTGTTCACTGCACCCCACAAAGATTCTGTTCACTGTACCCCACAAAGATTGTGTTCACTGCACCCCAAAAAGATTGTGTTCACTGCACCCCAAAAAGGATGTTGTTCACTGCACCCCAAAAAGGATGTTGTTCACTCCACCCCAAAAAGATTGTGTTCACTGCACCCCACAAAGATTGTGTTCACTGCACCCCAAAAAGATTGTGTTCACTGCACCCCAAAAATGATTTTGTTCACTGCACCCCAAAAAGGATTTTGTTCACTGCACCCCAAAAAGGATGTTGTTCACTCCACCCCAAAAAGATTGTGTTCACTGCACCCCAAAAAGATTGTGTTCACTGCACCCCACAAAGGATTTTGTTCACTGCACCCCAAAAAGATTGTGTTCACTGCACCCCAAAAAGGATGTTGTTCACTGCACCCCAAAAAGGATTTTGTTCACTGCACCCCAAAAGATTGTGTTCACTGCACCCCACAAAGGATTTTGTTCACTGCACCCCACAAAGATTGTGTTCACTGCACACCAAAAAGGATTGTGTTCACTGCACCCCAAAAAGATTTTGTTCACTGCACCCCAAAAAGATTGTGTTCACTGCAGCCCAAAAAGATTGTGTTCACTGCAGCCCAAAAAGATTGTGTTCACTGCAGCCCAAAAAGATTGTGTTCACTGCAGCCCAAAAAGATTGTGTTCACTGCAGCTCACACACAGAAAAATGGATGTGGATCACTGACACCTGCCTATCTCCAATCCCACACCACACAGCAATATCGATTGTAGTTTGTAGAACACAGTTTCCCTAAAATTCAGCAGACTCTGTCCCTAACAGGATTGAGAAGAGATCGTAGATCAGGATTGAGTGCAGACCCCACCCCCCACACAGCAATATCGATTGTAGTTTGTAGAAGACACTGACCCTATATAATTCAGCAGACTCTATCCCTAAAATGCCTACAACTCGCCCTGCCTAAACACTCCGACCTGTCCCTCAATTCTATCCGGACACAAATGGTTTTTTCCTGCCTATCTTTCCCTAATCAGCAGCCAGCACGTTGATGTGTGCTCTGTCCCTGAATCTAAGCAGCATAATGACGCCGCTGCGGCTGCCTCGAACTTATAAAGACTTGGTCACATGCTTCAGACGGCCAATCACAGCTACTGAGACATTTGCAGGCATGGCTGGGATGGCTTAAGGCACACCAGTTAAACGATTGTTGATTGGCTGTTGAAAGCCCGCCATGAAAAGAGCGCCAAAGCATGCAAAACCCGGAAATAAAACGACCGAACACGGATTTTTACCCGAACATACAGTAAAGTGTCCGTGTCCGTGTTCGGGTACAAAAAATCCAATTATTCGGTACGAACACGAATAATACAGTCCGTGTTCGCTCAACACTAATCATTAGTCATTAGGTAAACATTGGATCATTCAGATATCCTCACTGAACTTCTGGAGAGAGTTTGCTGCACTGAAAGTAAAGGGGCTGAATAATTTTGCACGCCCAATTTTTCAGTTTTTTATTTGTTAACAAAGTTTGAAATATCGAATAAATTTCGTTCCACTTCATGATTGTGTCCCACTTGTTGATTCTTCACAAAAAATTACAGTTTTATATCTTTATGTTTGAAGCCTGAAATGTAGCAAAAGGTCACAAAGTTCTAGGGGGCCGAATACTTTCGCAAGGCACTGTATATACATATATATATATATATATATATATATATATATATATATATAGTATATATACAGGGCTCAAAATTTCAAGTCCTGAGCCACTAGCCAGGCCTTAAGAGTTACTTGCCACCAGTTGCACCCACCCAAGCCCTAACCTGCCTCGCCCCTAAGTCTGCTCCTAAACACGGCCTCATCAGTGACCATCAGTGCAGCCTAATAGTGCCCATAAGTGCAGCCCATTAGTGCAGCATATCAGTGCAGTCCCATCCGTGCAGCTTACCAGTGCCAATGTCAAAGGATCCTGTGAGCTCTACTAAGACCAATACTATTTCAATCAAGACAGCTGCAAGCACTGATCATCCTTTCATTTCTAAGATTATAGTGCCATAAAACAAAAACTTAGTGCTTAACTGAACAATAACAAATAAAACATTCAAACATATATAATAAACTACTGAAAACCTTAATATTAACAAGTCCGTGTTATGATGCACTGATGGGCACTAATAGGCTGCACTGATGGCCACTAATGAGGCTGCACTGATGACCACTGATGAGGCGGCAACGATGGGTACTGATAAACTGTACTAATGGGCACTAAAGAGGCTGCACTGATCAGGCAGCACTGATAGTCTGTATTGATGGGCACTGATGAGGCGGCACTGGTAAGCTATAAAACAAAAACTTAGTGCTGCACTGAACAATAACAAATAAAACAATCAAACATACATAATAAACCACTGAAATCTAAATATTAACAAGACTGTATTATGCTATAAATAGAAAGTGAAAAAATAATAATTCCGATATAATTAGATGCTCCTTTAAAAGGAAAAAAAAAGTCCACAACTGTGTGATTTTGTGTGAGTCTATTGTGATAATCCTCTCCGCCACCGATATCCGTGTTGTACAAGGTGCTCACTCTTCCTTCTCCTTCCGTGCAATTAAATAAACACATCCAGGCGGCACCCCCCCCCCCCCCCCAAAGCTGAATTCTCCCCTTGCACTTAAACTCGGTCATATATCGCCTTTTTTTGCTTCTCTCAGGCCTGGGGGTGAGCATCCAATAAGCACCAATATGAACACCTTGTCTCCTCACTCCACTCCTCCACAATAACGTTGCAAAGTCACATATGGAGAAAGAATTCAATAGTGCTTATACCCTTAAAAGCGTATCTTTATTATAAACAATAATGTGGGTACTCACACTTTGCTGGTGCTTTCAGCGCACCAGTCTATACACATAAAATATCCTCCAACAGCGGTTTCATTCGTATCTGCAAGCCGTCAGGCCACACTCCTGGAAGCTCGTTCAACTTAGCCACTGGATACCGTCACTGTCCTTGCCCCGCCCCTACGCGTGTTGACACAGGGCCACATGTTTTCATCAGGGGGAAATTATATTGGACAGAGGACTGACTGACTTTTTATATATTGAAAAATGCAACATTTTCTAGTAGCTCATAGAGCGCAGCAATTTTCAGTATGATCAGATTCCCTAATATACTAATACCCGTAACTAACTATGTTGCCAGATAATTACACAGCCATACTGTGCTTCTAATGGCTATACTGTGTATATATATATATATATATATATATATATATATATATATATATATATATATCTCAAATCCTACTATATAAATCCCCCTAGTTATTAAATGTACCTGAACTCCACCTCTTTGGGGTACAATAAACCTATCATCAGCCAGAGGGAATCCTGACACATATCCCTTGACCCTTCTATGTGTAATCATATGGATCATTTGGCATTACCAATCCCCTATTTTTTATTATTGATTACTGATAAAACACAACAAAGATTGCAGAGGTCTGCAATTTTGGGGTTTTGAAGCCCTGAAAAAACATTGGAGGGGAGGCAATTTTGTATAGGAGCTCAGTAAACGTGAGTCGTGGTGGATATGTGAGTTAGGATCTTTAATGCCGGGAGGCTTGAACAAAGATTTTAACCTGGGATGTTTTATCAGTAATCAATAATAAAAAATAGGAGATTGGTAATGCCAAATTATCTATATGATTATCCATAGAAGGGTCAAGAACAATTGGGAAGTTAAGAATATGTAATAGAATGCCCTTTGGCTAATGAAAGGTTTATTGTACCCCAAAGAGGTAGAGTTCAGGTACATTTAATAACTAGGGGGATTTAATTAGTAGGATTCTATATATATATATATATATATATATATATATATAGATATATACAGTGTAACGTAGTGAGTGTACAGCTTGTATAACAGTGTAAATTTGCTGTCCCCTCAAAATAACTCAACACACAGACATTAATGTCTAAACCGCTGGCAACAAAAGTGAGCACAACCCTAAGTGAAAATGTCCAAATTGGGCCCAAAGTGTCAATATTTTGTGTGGCCACCATTATTTTCCAGCACTGCCTTAACCCTCTTGGGCATGGAGTTCACCAGAGCTTCACAGGTTGCCAATGGAGTCCTCTTCCACTCCTCCATGAGGACATCACAGAGCTGGTTAATGTTAGAGACCTTGTGCTCCTCCACCTTCTGTTTGAGGATGCCCCACAGATGCTCAATAGGGTTTAGGTCTGGAGACATGCTTGGCCAGTCCATCACCTTTACCCTCAGCTAATTTAGCAAGGCAGTGGTCGTCTTGGAGGTGTGTTTGGAGTACTGCCCTGCGGCCCCCTTCGGAGGGGATCATGCTCTGCTTCAGTATGTCACAGTACATGTTGGCATTCATGGTTCCCTCAATAAACTGTAGCTCCCTTGTGCCGGCAGCACTCATGCAGCCCCAGACCATGACATTCCCACCACCATGCTTGACTGTAGGTAAGACACACTTGTCTTTGTACTCCTCACCTGGTTGCCGTCACACACACTTGACACCATTTGAACCAAATAAGTTTATCTTGGTCTCATCAGACCACAGGACATGGTTCCAGTAATCCATGTCCTTAGTCTGCTTGTCTTCAGCAAACTGTTTGCGGGTTTTCTTGTGCATCATCTTTAGAAGAGGCTTCCTTATGAGACGACAGCCATGCAGACCAATTTGATACAGTGTGCGGCGTATGTTCTGAGCACTGACAGGCTGACCCCCCACCCCTTCAACCTCTGCAGCAATGCTGGGACCAACCTTGTTCAATTTATTCATAAACAGCATTGAGGACGGGATCAGTAGTTCTATATCAGTTTTTGCAGATGACACAAAATTGGGCAGGGCAATAACTGCACAGCATGAAGCAGATACCCTACAGAATGACCTGGACAAAATAACAGAGTGGGCAACGACATGGCAAATGAGGTTTAATGTAGAGAAGTGTAAGGTTTTGCACTTGGGGACTAAAAACATAAAAGCACAATACACTTTAGGAGGGGAACCTTTGGGGGAATCAAAAATGGAGAAAGATCTGGGAGTCCTGGTAGATGATAGACTAAGCAATAGCATGCAATGTCAAGCGGTAGCTGCCAAAGGCGGCAGAATATTAGCATGCATAAAAAAAGGGATGTATTCCAGAGATAAATCTATAATCCTTCCACTTTATAAAACTCTGGTCCGACCACATCTGGAGTATTCTGTCCAGTTCTGATCGCCAGTCCTCAGGAGGGATGTGTTGGAGCTGGAGAGAGTCTAGAGAAGGGCAACTAAACTAATTAGGGGATTGGAGGACCTTAATTATGAAGAGCATCTGCAATCGCTTGATTTATTCTCCCTGGAGAAGAGACGCCTGAGAGGGGACATGATAGCAATTTATAAATATCTCAGTGGTGATCTCAGCATAGAAAAAAAGCTATTCAGTCGAAAGGATTGCATGAGGACTAGAGGGCATACAATGCGATTAGAGGAGAGGCGTTTTAACCTCAGGCAACGTGGGGGGTTCTTTACTGTTAGGGCTACAAAATTGTGGAATTCTCTACCACAAGAGGTGGTTTCTGCGGGAAGTATGGTGGCTTTCAAAAGACTCTTAGACTTACATCTCAAGAATCAGAACATTCAGGGATATAAGAGATGATTATGGCCACACACACCTACACAGGTTGAACTAGATGGACTATTGTCTTTATTCAACCTCACCTACTATGTAACTATATAACTCATACTTCTATTTCCCAAAGACAACCTCTGGATATAATGCTGAGCACGTGCACTCAGCTTCTTTGGTCGAACATGGTGAGGCCTTTTCTGAGTGGAACCTGTCCTGTTAAACCGCTGTGTGGTCTTGGCCACCGCGCTGCAGCTCAGTTTCAGGGTCCTGGCAACCTTCTTTTAGCTCTAGGCTATCTTTATGTAAAGCAACAATTCTTTTTTTTAGATCCTCGGAGAGTTCTTTGCCATGGGGTGCCATGTTGAACTTCCAGTGACCGGTATGAGAGAGTGAGAGCGATAACACCATATTTAACACACCTACTCCCCATTCACACCTGAGACCTTGTAACACTAACAAGTCACAAGACACTGGGGTGCATAGGTGTGCGCAGCCTATTGCATTAGGGCGTGCACCTCAAACACACATGTCTCTCTCTGCAGCCTTAGCTGCCCTGGACAGTGAATGGATGGGAAGTGCTCTGTGCTGAGCAGCTTCTTGTTCATTCACAAATTGAAGCATAGGAAACACAGTTTGAAATGCTTCAGTTATGAATAAACACAACACAGTGAGTGAGTGTAATCACTGTTTTCATTTAGAAAAGAAAGGTGCTGGTAAATGACATATTTAATAGCCCCTTCCCCCACTCTCCATCCTGAAGCATCCCCCGCAGCAGCTAGGGGGAGAGGAGGGGAGAGAAGCCAACAGGACCGCAGAGAGGCCAGCATGGGGGAAGCCCAGGCAATAGAGGGAATCAGCACTGCACATAGTGATTTGGGTGTGCCCAGGCACACCTGGCACACCCCCTGTGCACACCTATGCTGGGGTGGGAAAACAGCTAATTGGGCCTAATTTGGACATTTTCACTTAGGGGTGTACTCACATATGTTGCGAGAGGTTTAGACATTAATGGCTGTGTGTTGAGTTATTTTGAAGGGACAGCAAATGTACACTGTTATACAAGCTGTACACTCACTACTTTACATTGTAGCAAAGTGTAATTTCTTCATTGTTATCACATGAAAAGATAGAATAAAATATTTACAAAAATGTGAGGGGTGTACTCACTTTTGTGAGATACGGTATATATACTGCTAACAATATGGTTATGATTTTATATTTTCTGTTTTATATTGATGTCAGCTGGTTTCATATCATGTACAAGCCGGTCAGATGTCGCTGTCCTATATATATATTAGAAGCGCGGTATGGCCGTGTATCTGGCAACATAGTTACATACATGTAATTAGTTACGAGTATTAGTATATTAGGGAATCTGATCATACTGAAAACGGCCACGCTCTATGAGCTACTAGAGGATATTTTATGTGTATAGACTGGTACGCTAGAAGCACCAGCAAAGTGGGAGTACCCACATTATTTTTTTTAATAAAGATATGCGTTTAAGGGTATAAGCACTATTGAATTCTTTCTTTAATGTTATTGTGGAGGAGTGGAGTGGGGAGACAAGTAGTTCATATTGGTGCTTATTGGATGCTCATTTTCCAGGCCTAAGAGAGGCAAAAAAAATGTTTTTTCACTTGCTATTTATAGCATAACACAGACTTGTTAATATTTAGATTTCAGCAGTTTATTATATATGTTTGATTGTTTTATTTGTTATTGTTCGGCGCAGCACTAAGTTTTTGTTTTATAGCTTACCAGTGCCCATCAGTACAGCATATCAGTTCTGCCTTATCAATGTGGCCTCATTAGTGCCCATTAGTCAGTTTATCAGTACCCATCATTGCCGCCTCATCAGTGGTCATCAGTTCAGCCTCATCAGTGGCCATCAGTGCAGCCTATTAGCGTCCATCAGTGCAGCATATTATGCCCATCAGTGCATCATATCTGTGCCCATCAGTCCAGCATATCAGTGCTTCCTTATCAGTGCAACCCTATCAGTGCAGCTTATCAGTTCCACATCATCAGTGGCCATCAGTGCAGCCTATCAGTGGCCATTAGTGCAGCCTTATCAATGCCCATCATTGCAACCCTATTAGTGGCCATCAGTGCTGCCTGTCAGTGGCCATCAGTGCGGCCTTATCAGTGGCAATCAGTGCAGCCTATCAGTGGCCATCAGTGCAGTCTCATCAGTGCCCATCAATGCAGCCTCATCAGAACCCATCAATGCAGCCTATCATTGCCCATCAGTGCAGCCTATCATTGCCCATCAGTGCAGCCTATTAGCGTCCATCAGTGCAGCATATTATGCCCATCAGTGCATCATATCTGTGCCCATCAGTCCAGCATATCAGTGCTTCCTTATCAGTGCAACCCTATCAGTGCAGCTTATCAGTTCCACCTCATCAGTGGCCATCAGTGCAGCCTATCAGTGGCCATTAGTGCAGCCTTATCAATGCCCATCATTGCAACCCTATTAGTGGCCATCAGTGCTGCCTGTCAGTGGCCATCAGTGCGGCCTTATCAGTGGAAATCAGTGCAGCCTATCAGTGGCCATCAGTGCAGTCTCATCAGTGCCCATCAATGCAGCCTCACCAGAACCCATCAATGCAGCCTATCATTGCCCATCAGTGCAGCCTATCATTGCCCATCAGTGCAGCCTATCATTTCCCATCAGTGCAGCCTAGCAGTGCCCATAAGTGCAGCAAGTCATTGCCCATCAGTGCAGCATATTATTGCCAATCAGTCAAATGACCCAGGGGCAAGCACCCGAAGTGCTAAGCAGGACCACCGAGAAAGAAGGTGCCTTAGATCTAAACGTCAGCTGCAAGGTAAATTAAATTCAGACCCCAAGGTCATGGTCATGTATAGGTAAGTATGGCCGTAATACAGTATCATCTTAGGGACTGAACCATCACCAATACTTAAACCAGATAACGGTCAAGGGTACGATAAAGGTAGGTGTCCCTCTAGGAGGACCATACAGTATAGGTTAAAGTTGTAGGTATGCAAAGTGATAGCTGATAGTCTTATGGAAACCAGAAGCAGCCAAAAAAATCCTCTGTAGTAATGCTAACCATTAACCAATAGGTATCTTTGGAAAAACCAACAAATAGGGGCCCCTTTGGAGCAGTACTTGCTAGAAGAGCAGGAAAACTAATTCCTCACTCCCCTGCCATTTGGTCTGGCACTCCTACTTTTGGTACATGTTTTTTTGAAGATACCAATGGAGGTTGCACTGCTAAACAGCAGAGAGGCGAGACACATGGGACACCAGAGAGGTGAGTATACTACTTCTTCTCTTTTAGGGAGCTGCTGTTTTAATTTCTGTTGAGGTTTCTTTTGGTAGGTTTAGGGTATCCCTATGGTCCTTTTCTTTATCAAAATGTTTACCTGTTGATCTTGCCATACCTAATAATACACTTTTCGATCTATGGGTGATAACATTGCAAAGTGCCTATGCATATACCCACAGGCAGGCTCACGTGGGGGACTTTAGTTACAGGATGTTGCCCCTCTCTGGGCGTACTGGGACTATATGTAATGCCTGCCCGGGGAGGCAAATTGGCTGTCATGAGATTAAATCAATATACTTCTAGTGCCTCTGGGGATTTTTGATCCTATTACTTCATCAACTGAACAAGGAATATGTCACCTTAAGTTTAAGTATAAGATAGATGTCTTAATGGGATGATTACCAGCACAGTTATTCATCTATACATTCACCACTAATTTGAACTGCCTCGACCTGGCTCACCTCCGGCGCCTGCCCAATAAGCATATGTCTACCCTGCCTTTGTTTCAATGGGAATATCGGTTTGTCTGCTCTCTCTAGCCCTGAAGATGCCTTGCTGTGAAATGTGTCGGCTTGCTGGGGACCCCTAGACCGTGCTGTAATAGAGACCATTACTACTACTGGTATAGATGTACCGGCACTCCCACTTGGAGTATATATCTACATATACGCTTGTTGTTGTTATTTTTATATGTATGTCTATGCACTTTTATCTATTCTTGGATCAATAAATTTGTTTCTTTTATAATTGCGATCGTCCCTTTCATACTGGCCATTGAAACCCCATCTTTTTCTGTTTTGTTTTTGTTTTTGATACCCATTAGGGGTGTGGGCTATTCAATCACTGTACTTTTTTGTTCAATATACCCACAGCGTTGTCAACCTACCAGCTTTGAACTAGGTGGTACATGCTGAAGCAGTGTCTTCTCTTAGCAGCTCACCATAGTCACTGTGGAGGAAGAGACCAGTCTGCTCCCTTCTGTGTGAAATATAAGGGAGTTAAAAAAACACAAAAGAAGAGCATATATAGAAAGTGAGCTTTTTTTCAGTGATTCCCATGGGTACATCATAATAAATTTTACTACATACCGGGCTGGTGTTCCCTATGACTTGAGTCCTTTGGACCCATGAGGCCCTGATCTTTCACCATAATTGATATATACATAAGTATAAACAACCTGCAAAAACTAATTTCAGGGAGGTGGCAAACTAATTTCAGGGAGGTGGCAAACTAATTTCAGGGAGGTGGCACTCTGCGCCGCCGCCCCCTTCCCCATGCCACTGCGCCCTTCCAGCTCCGCCACGCTCCCACTGCACTAATTTAACACAACTAGAGGATGATCAAATGAAATGGAATCAGTATACAGAGGTTTACTTCTTCTGAGAGATATTAAAATAACACTCTAACCACCATGACCACTTCAATGATTTGAAGTGGTCATAGTGGTAGGAGTCAGAAACACTTCACATGCTGGGATATTTACCATTATGTGCTGGGGATAGTTGCACCCCTAGCACATATGACTTAAGCAGCCAGAAAATGTCATGTCCTTATTCATACATGAATGAACATAGACATGACAAAACACAACTAGTTATTAAAATAACAATTTGCACACGCTAATGCACATACCTTTTCTACTTATTTTGCATACTGCTGGTCGGTAATGCTGGCGGTTACTGCTGGTGGGTAGTGCTAGCGAGTACCGCTGGCGGTTACTGCTGGTGGGAAAGGCTGGCAGTTACTGCTGGCAATTACTGCTAGCGGTTACTTCTGGCAGTTACTGCTGGCGGTTAATGCTGGTGGGTACTGCTAGTAGGTAGTGTTGGTGGGTAATGCTGGCAGTTACTGCTGGCGGGTACTTCTGGCGGTTACTGCTTGCTGTTAATGCTGGTGGTTACTGCTGGCGGGTAATGCTGGTGGGTAATGTTGGTCATGACATCGGGTACTACTGGAGGAAGCAGCGGCTGCATTAGAGAGCGAGCTGCTGCTTCCTGTATGGCTCCTGTTACAGGGAAATGAATTTCATATCACTCCGCCTCTGACAGAGCCGGAACTATACAGGAAGCAGCGGGTCTGTCACTGATTGCAGACATTCTAAGTCTCCCGCCGCAGCCGGGAGATCTCACGGCACTTGCGGGTGTCCGTGAGCCACCGGCCAAAGGCGGGAGACTCCCGCAAGTCGCAGGAGACTTGGGTTGTCTGTATAAGGGAGTTGCTGGGCAGAACTAGATAGCAGCATCGTTACAAATGCCATTCCTGAGTAATTTCTGCATACGCACTGCACTTACAGTATATCCTGAATAGGAGATATATTATATATAATATATATAATATATATATAATGAGACAAAGAAAGTGGTCATGTGCCCACTGGAAATCACAGCTTACAAAGGTATTTATGGCAAAAAAAGAAAAAAAAATGGAAAACCGACAGCATCTTCAAATATTGCTATACCAGCCCTGCATTTTTATTTTTTGGCTCATCTTCAAATCAGCTTTAATTATAACTCAGATTGGTAATTTTACTTATGCATGACAATGATCAATTTGGTTTTCAGAAAAGTACAGAAAACTAGATTTGTAAAATGATTATAGAATAAAATCTCATTGTACAGCATCCTCTTTCTCTATGTAATTTTCCTAATAATAACCCATATATTTATTTTTCATAATGACCTCGTGAACTGCATGCCCAAAGGAGACACCTATACCTGCTTAAAAGGTTCTTTTACTAAATTAACCAAACAGACCAGCAGATATGAAATTCACTGAGCAGATAATTTGGACAAAAAGTTAAAAGCCATTCGTACAACCATTAATGCAACTTTTACATTAAATGCAGCATTTAGGGCTATAATGGAATTACCGTTTTATAGAACTGGTGTTTTTAGTAATTTAGTAAGAGTTGGGGTGAATTTGCAGCAACAAAAACAAAACACTGAAAAAAATACTGCTTTATTTGTTGAACTATACTTATAAAATATTAGAATTTCAGACATTGTGGGGGGGGGATTTACTAAAACTGGTGCACAAAGAATTTGAAACAGCTGTGCATGGTAGCCAATCAGCTTCTAACTTTCTCCCTTTCGATCGAGCGATGTGCATGAGAGCATCAGCTCTCTACTCTCTTTCCTCTTTGGCTGAGACAGCAGTGGGAGCCATTTATCTGAATGGACACGCAGAGCAGAGCTTGGGTGCATGCCTGCTTGGGTGCCCCCATTGCAAGCTGCTTGCTCTGGGGGCACTCGACAGGAGGGAGGGGCCTGGAGCACTGGTGAGGGACCCAAGAAGGGGAGGGTTGGGGCTGCTCTGGGCAAAACCATTACACAGAACAGGTAGGTATAACATGTTTGTTATCTTTTTATTTTTTTGCCTTTAATAGCACTTTAAGTCTAAATAGGAACTATAGACAAAAAAAAAAAAGAAATAATATTAATCAGATCCATTGACACCAAAGCAATCTATTGTGATGCATTTAACACAGTATGAGTGTTGATGTGTGTTACATCACATGTTAACAGGCATAGATTGACAAACCCTCTACCGAGTCAGAGCTGGAGCTTTACCTACTATCAGGCGCCATGGACTATGCTGATTGAATAAACCTAGGTTTGAGTCGTCAGGGGACGTGTCAGACCTCCAAAGAGGGACCACTGTCTTCATATGGCACTTTTCCACTGCAAGTACCGTCTTGGCTCTACTCGGCCCTGCTTGGCCCGGTTTTCTTTTCCACTGCTGGCACCGCATGGTACGGTGTTGGAACGGTTCGGTACGGTATGGTTTGCTTTTCCACGAAAGTAGTACTAAAGTTAAGTGGGTGGGATAACAACGGGGTGGGTGGGATTCTCTGACCAATCAGTGGCTAGTAGTGACTGCATGCAAAGGATTGTGGGATATGGTACCGGGTATGGTACCTCTTGGAACCACAATCGAGTAGGTACTGTTTTTGAGAGCCGTACCGTTCGGTTCCATGCAGTGGAAAAGCGCCGCTGTACCGTACCGTACCGAACCGTTCCTACACCATACCATGCGGTACCAGCAGTGGAAAAGCACAAAAGCGAGCCGAACCGTTCGGTTCCATGCAGTGGAAAAGCACCAATAGAGACAGCAAGGGTCCTTCTCTATAGCATTCCGGCAGTGGACAGGCTTTTCTGCTATGGCTAAGGCTACTTTTAACCACTTCCTGACCGCCCGCCGCAGTTATAGTGTGACAGGCCGGTCCTCCTGCGCGAACCGTCATAGGTATATGTCAGTTGCGCGCCTGCAGCTAGGAGGGGAGCGCGCCGCCGGCAGCGCGCTCCCGCCCCCACTCTGCAGTGAGGTTGCCGATGCACGGGTCAGGCGGCTCCGATTGCCGCCTGACACCCACAATCGTTCCCCGCTGAGAGAGAAGAACGGTCAGTTGTTGTAAACACAGCTGACTGATCTTCTCTCTGGAATGATCATAGAGCACCTGTGATCCTGTTATATAGGAACACAGGTCTCTGTGATCATTTCACAAGCCCACCCCCCCCCCCCCCACAGTTATAAACACGCCCCTAGGTACACATTTAACCCCTTGATCACTTACTGTGTTAACCCCTTCCCTGCCAGTGTCATTGTTACAGTAACAGTGCATATTTTTAGCACTGATTACTGTAGTAATGTCACTGGTACCCCCAAAAGTGTCAAAATGTCAGTTAGGGTTCCGATCTGTCCACCGCAATGTCGCAGTCCCGCTAAAAATCGCAGATCACCGCCATTACTAGTAAAAAAAAAAAAAAAAGAAAAAGGACATAAATCTTTCCCCTAGTTTGTAGATGCAATAACTTTTGCGCAAACCAATCAAAATACGTTTATTGGGATTTTTTTTTACTAAACATTTGTAGCAGAATACAAATTGGCCTAAAAGGATGAAAAAAAATAGATTTTTACTTTTTTTTTTTGTGGAATTTTATAGAGCAGTAAGTGAAAAATATTTTTATTTTTTATTTTTTCAGAATTGTCACACTTTTTTGTTTATAGCGCAATAAATAAAAATCGCACAGGTGATCAAATACCACCAAAAGAAAGATCTATTTGTGAGAAAAAAGGACATTTTTATTGGGAATGTTTTATAGCAGAAAGTAAAAAATATTGTTTTTTTCTTCAAAATAGTTGCTCTTTCTTTGTTTATAGCGCAAAATCTAAAAATCGCAGAGGTGATCAAATACCACCAAAAGAAAGATCTATTTGTGAGAAAAAAGGACATTTTTATTGGGAATGTTTTATAGCAGAAAGTAAAAAATATTGTTTTTTTCTTCAAAATAGTTGCTCTTTCTTTGTTTATAGCGCAAAATCTAAAAATCGCAGAGGTGATCAAATACCACCAAAAGAAAGATCTATTTGTGAGAAAAAAGGACATTTTTATTGGGAATGTTTTATAGCAGAAAGTAAAAAATATTGTTTTTTTCTTCAAAATAGTTGCTCTTTCTTTGTTTATAGCGCAAAATCTAAAAATCGCAGAGGTGATCAAATGCCACCAAAAGAAAGCTCTATTTGTGGGGGAAAAAAGGACATCACTTGTGTTTGGGTACAGCATCGCACGACCGCGTAATTGTCCATTAAAGTAACGCATTGCTGAATTGCAAAAAATGGCCTGGTCATCAAGGGGGCAAATCCTTTCGGTCCAGTAGTGGTTAAGATCTCTGTAATTCTGTTTAGCCAATCTTGTAATTCATACACTGCATAGACAGGAAGATCCTGCTGTCCTACTTCCTGCTTCAGTTTTACTGATTCCTGGGTCACCTCTATTTTCACTGGACAGAAGCGATGATGCAGATTTTTTGGTCAATGAACAGACTAAGGCCCCATTCACACAGATGTACCTATTCGGCCATGTTTGCCTGCATGGAAAGCACAAGTGTTCTGCACATCCAAGTGCAGGCAGTCCCATTCATGTCTATTGGGGACACACACCTACATCTGAATGGCTGTCAAACAGGGACTAGTGTTATATCTGTGCAGCTGCTGCATCCCAATAGACATAAACCAGGGCCATCTTACCGATTGGGCACGCCGGGCAGTTGCCCGGGGGCCCCACTTGCCAAGGGGGCCCCACCTGCTCAGCGACCCAGCCCCCGCCAAGCATTAGTCCCGATTCCTGTGTGCATACCGCTGCCGAACTTAGCAGGTGGCAAGCGCCTGTCGTCCCTGCGCTGCTGTCAGGCCATTTGGGCCATGGAGGGGAAGCCCACAACTGCAGGAATGCCTGTCTGCCTCCACGGGAACAGGCACACACAGGACAGTGGAGTCTGACTCCCATCCGTGTGTGAGTTTACCAACCCCAGCCGCCAAACTTAGAGGCTGTCTTTAGCCTGGCACTGCTGTACCAATAAATATCACCTTATCGATAATTTTCATTATTATTGTCGTGGGTGATTGTGTAGGCAGGGCCCTTGTACACTGCATTGCCCGGGGGCCTTTAATGCTCTTAAGATGGCACTGACATAAACGGTTCTGCCTGCACGCAAATCTATGGAACACCTGTGCACCCCCTCTGGGTGATCAATGTATATTGCAGGGATTTTAACACATTTTGTGCTAAAAGAGAAGTATGTTTTTTCTTTATTTTTTGCAAATTCACACTTATCTAGCCAGAAGCAGCATTGATACAATGCTGCGTCTGTTCCCCGCCGACTCTAACACTGAGAACCGAGCGATCGAACACAGCAGCTTGCTCAGTTCTCATGGCTCCCCGAGCAGAGAGCTGGTGACTGTCAGACTGTCAGTCACCGACTCTCTGCTCTGCCCCCCCCCATGCTCACTGGAGCGCTGTTTTGTGGAGGGGGCGGGAACAGCCGACTCAGGGTCTCACTGGTAGGCTGCGCCAGGTGCCGGTCCAGGCATGTTGGCGGATCCAGACTTCAATGTCACGATCTTGCCCGAGTTTGGACCTGCTCTCTGACGTCAGCCGACACCGGGCTTCAGCCCCCTGTCTGCTGAAAACGGGTCACAGGAGTGCAGAACGAACTGCACTCCTGTGATTCACAGGAGAAGTGCAGCCAAATGAGTTTTGGCTGTACTTCTTCTTTAAACCTTTTTTTTTGCTGTGAAGAAATATGGTTTACCATGCAGACTGATTCTGAATGGGAGGGTTTGGTTCATTATAATCACCTGGAACACTCTCAGTGTTTTGATAAGGAAAGTTGCAGTGTCTGCATCCCTTTAAAATTATTTAATCTTTGAGGAGTATCTCTCAAAAGCTGAAATTTCCATTGCAGATGATGCCTAAAACCTGACTTGTATTTTAGTGCAGACTTTAGGGAAAATCGGTGAGCCAATCTCACAAGCGGGAAATTACATTTTTTGGGGGTGTTCCGTAAACAAACGGTGTAGGGAACACCTCTAGGTTGCCATATTGCAATGCATTTTACAGAAAATTACAGCAGCTGCAGAACCAAAATGTATTAAATTATTATTTGCTATGTTTGCTATACTTGTGCCACACTGCACTATCATGTGGCAGGAGTGTGTCAATCACAAGACTGGCTGGGCAGAATAAAAAAAATCATCTGGCTGGTAACAGTAAACAGATATTCATCTTATCTATATAGTTAGCTGTTTGCCGGGAATTTTGCTTGAATGAATTTCAGGAGCTCATCTTAGTAGTGAACGTCACAGAAATGTACATACGTAGAAAAAATAAATAAAAAAGAAATGAAAAGAAACAGATTTAATAAAGATCAGTAAAATGTAACTTTAAAATACAGACAAATGTACTTTTTCTGCTTGACGGGCCATAACATTTTCATGTAGTGCTCTTTGCATGGCAGAGCAGCTCCCACTAATACAATTCTCTCTCTCAGTGGAGGTTAATTGCTTTTAGCTACAGCAAAATAAATTTCCTGTCTTGTACATGGGCAGGAATATGCCTGATGAATGCTTCACTTAAAGGGGGTTTCCACTTTATGTTAACTCATAAATGGGTTTACATCTTTGGATTACCTTAAAGGGCTTGAGTCAATTTTAACATATTTTTTGCAATTTTAACAGAAGATTCTGTCTTGGTCATTCCATTCATCGTGTGTTATTACCTATATCTGGGCTGCCATGGTGAGACTGTATGCCATCCATTGTTTTATTATAGATGATCACCTATTTTTCCTGCTGGCTGGAGGTTTGGGGGTCCCCTGTTTGCAGGCTGTGTAATTTTAGTAGTAAAGTTAAACCAAAGGATTTCTGATTCACATAGAGCAGGGGTCTCCAAACGTTTTAAACAAAGAGCTTTGGTGGGGTTGGACTGCAGCCAGTAGGAGTGGAAAATGCCCCAGCGTCAGTGAAAGTAATCAATGCCCCATCCTTGGCTCTCGTGGGAGGAATAATATCCCATTGTTGGTATTCAAGAGAAGAATAGTGTCCCATCATTGATGTCTGTAGGAGCAATGATGCTCCATCATTGGTATCCGTGGGATGAAGTGTGCCCCATCATTGGTGTCTATGGGAGAAATGGTGCCCCATCATTGATGTCTGTGGGAGCAATGGTGTGCCATCATTGGTATCCATGGTAGGAATGGTGCCCCATCATTGGTGTAAGTGGGAGGAATGGTGCCCCATCATTGGTGTAAGTGGAAGGAATGGTGCACCATCATCGGTGTCTATGGGAGGAAAGGAGCCCCATTGTTGGTGTCTATGGAAGGAATGGTGCCCCATTGTTGGTGTCTATGGAAGGAATGGTGCCCCATCATTGATACCTGTGGGAGGAATGGTGCCCCATCATTGATGTCTGTGGGAGCAATGGTTCCCCATCATTGGTGTCAGTGGGAGGAATGGTGCCCCATCAATGGTGTTTATGGGAGAAATGGTACTCATCAATGGTGTTTATGGGAGAAATGGTGCTCATCAAAGGTGTTTATGGGAGAAATGGTGCCCCATCATTGGTGTCTGTGGGAGCAAGGGTGCCCCATCATTGGTGTACTTGGGAGCAATGATGCCCCATCATTGGGGTCAAAGGATGGAATAGTGACTCAAGGGCCAGCTAAAGACAACCAAAAGGCCCCATTCAGGCCCGTGGGCGGCAGTTTGGGGACCACTGATGTAGAGAATAGTTTCGTCCATCTGAGTGAACCATTAATGCATGGCGAACATCAAAATTCTTCAGCCTGGTCCAATTGAAAATTTCTTGGGCAAACTGATTTTTACCATTACTAATTGAGAGTCTGGCAGGAACCCTTTGCTACAAGCTGTGAAGAACTCTATAAAGAGTATACATTACTTTATCGATCTATCTGAATGTCCTAGCCCAAAAAGAAGAAAGAATGAAAGTGTCCTGTAAGTGTCCCTAAGGGCTCATTCACACATGCAACTGGGAACTGTAAAAATTGGCAGTTGAGCCACCGTTTTACCCCACACAGTGACCAGAAGTATCTGTCACATGCTACAAAGTTATATCCTTTAACCACTTAAGCCCCAGGCCTATGTTTCACACTTTTTGTTTACACGTTAAAATCAGTATTTTTTACTAGAAAACTACTTAGAACCCCCAAACATTATATATATATATATATATTTTTTAGAAAAGACTCTGGAGAATAAAATGGCGGTCATTGCAATATTTTTTGTCACGCGGTATTTGCGCAGCGGTCTTTCAAACGCCATTTTTTGGAAAAATTACGAAAAATCACATTTCACTGCATTTAAAAAAAAACAAACAGTAAATTTAGCCCATTTTTTTTGTATATTGCGAAAGATAATGTCATGCCTAGTAAATAGATACTCAACATGTTATGTTTTAAAATTGCGCACACCTGTGGAATGGCGACAAACTACGATCAATAAAAATCTCCATAGGCGACGCTTTAACATTTTTTAACGGTTACCAGTTTAGAGTTAGAGTGTAGCTCTTTTTTCTAAATTATTGCTCATGCTCTGGCAATCGCGGTGATATCTCACATGTGTGGTTGGAACAGCAATTTCATACGCCGCGCGACTTTAGTCTAAGTTTTCTTTCGTGCGCGAGCTAACGGCGACGGGGGCGGCTAAAATTTTTTAATTTTTTTTTCCTATTTTTTTTATTTTATTTTAACACAAGTTTAAAAAAAAAAAATCTGATCACTTTTATTGCTGTCACAAGCAATGTAAACATCCCTTGTGACAGCAATATGCAGTGACAGGTACTCTTTATGGAGGGATCGAGGGTCTAAAAGACCCTAGACCCCTCCACTGCACTTTCATGTATTCAAAACGCCGAAAACTGCATTTTTGAATACAGTTACTTTTTGAATCTGCCGCATTTAGCAGCCGAGTAACCCAGATGTGACGTCATGGACGCCGCCTCCGGGTTACATCATCGGAGACCCGATTAAAGCTGCATCCGGCTTAGATTGGGACTCCATCCAGCCGGTGGAGGTGCTGGCTGGTTGCTCGGGTTTCCCGGTGGGACAGGAGACCCGGGCAGAGCCGCAGAAGGCAGCGGGGGGGGGGCATCCCCTTCCGAGCCGCATTGGTCATTACCGCCAGGAAGGCGGATACCGGCTCTAAACAACGGTATCGGGATG
Source organism: Pelophylax lessonae (assembly GCF_965119305.1). Taxonomy (NCBI): domain Eukaryota; kingdom Metazoa; phylum Chordata; class Amphibia; order Anura; family Ranidae; genus Pelophylax; species Pelophylax lessonae. The sequence goes on from NC_138772.1 coordinate 42,449,083, forward strand.
ATGCCTCTAGCTAGAGGCATCACCCCAGTACAACCACTTAAAGTGAGCTGACCTAGGGGTACGTCAGTTTGCGTAAAGTGGTTAAACTATAGCCACTACCCCCACCGAACACTTGTGATTTTTTGCACACCGAATTCAGTATTTTCATGGGGTGATCCTTCCAGTAACACGCTTCCTGTCCTAGGGTGATAACAATTACTCATGCAACATAATGCATCTCCCCCTCTCCTCATCTTTATTACATAGGTAGGAGGGGTTGTGTAGTACACAAAAGATGGCTGTAAAAAATAACAGTGTAGAGCCAGCTGGGTTTTTGAAAATTCCACCCAGCAGTGCGCTAAAAACCCTGGGCTACATGGAATTCTTTTTTTTTTTTTCCCTTCTCTCCCTCCTCTGTGATGGAGACACCAGGGGGGACACTAGGGTTGGGATTGGCTGTTGATATAGCTGAGGAGAAACTCACCCAAAAGCCAGCTCAGGAGGGTGGATCCTTCAGCAGGCCATCAAGAAATTGGCAGAAATGCCCTGGGCTGGCCAAATAAAACATCCAGGGATTGATACCCCAAATTCGCTGGGCTGAAGATGTCAGCAGCCAGTGAGAACTCCTGGGGATCACAGCACTGGTGAATATATTGAGAATAGGTGTGTGTATAGCTCTTCTTTATTTATACATTTCTATATAGTCTCCAGCTTAGAGACTACCAAATATAGAGTTAGGACCACATTTAACAGAAGGGCCTTTGTGATGCTGTGCAGCTTCCACTAATGTTTGCAAATGTGTGCAACTAAAAACCTCTGTTTTTAGTGTAAATTTTTATATAGGGTCATACAGGGTTTTTTTTTTTTTCTGCTTGCTAACTGGTAAGTATGCTGGGAAACTTTGTGTTAATTTGTAAGAGGCCTTTTTGACACCATATTTTCCTGTTCAATGGAGCATTCCACTATGGGATCAGCAAAACAAAACCAGCATGACTTAATTACTGTTATTAGTCCGATCTGTAGGCAGTCGGTGGAGCAGGTCCCTTTTAAGGTGCCTCCTCGCCCTGGGAGAAGGTTGAAAGTTTAGGCAGGACCAGGATGTTAAGTGGGTCAGATTGGAGAGGAAGGAGGAAAGGCAACATCTAGCAGCTGTGCTCCAGCCTTTCCCTTTCTGGGAGGAGGGCAGGGTGCCCGATGTTTCCCCACCACAGCCCTGAAGGAGAACTCCAGAGGGTCAGTTCTGGTCCCAAAGAAGGCCTCACCTCCTATCACAGGCAGAGAAGATTAGCAGAGTAACAGGGAGTATGTGCCCTTTTGCAGAAAATGCAAGCAGCCTCCAGCAGGGCCTAAAATTAACTGATACTCACATTTTGCCTATAGCTCTGTGTTGGGTTCTGCAACCCAGTAAGAGACATGTATTGATTAAGGCTTTCCAGTAAAAGAACATTAACCTCTTAAGCCCCGGAAGATTTTACCCCCATTCCGACCAGGGGGTATTTTGCTATTCGGCACTGCGTGACTTTAACGGACAATTGCGCGGTCGTGCGACACTGTACCTAAACGAATTTGACGTCCTTTTTTCCCCACAAACAGAGCTTTCTTTTGGTGGTATTTGATCACCTGTGCGATTTTTTGATCATGCGCTATAAACAAAAAAAGAGCAAAAATTTTGCAAAAATAACAATATTTTTCAAATTTTTTTATGAAATTCCCCCCCAAAAAAATTTAAAAATCTAAATTTTTTAACATTTTTGGCCAATTTGTTTTCTGTTACCAATGCTTGGTAAAAAAAAATCACAATAAGCATATTTTGATTGGTTTGCGCAAAAGTTATTGCGTTTACTAACTAAGGGAAAGATTTTTGTCATTTTTGTTGTTTTTTTATTTAACGAGTAATGGCGGCGATCTGCGATTTTTTTTGCGGGACTGCGACATTGCGGCAGACAGATCGGACCCTTGACTGACATTTTTGACACTTTTGGGGGTACCAGTGACATTACTACAGTAATCAGGGCTATAAATATGCACTGTCACTGTAAAAATGACACTGGCAGGGAAGGGTTTAACTTTATTGGGGAAGGAGGGGTTAAGTGTGTCCTAGGGGCGTGTTTCTAACTGTCATTGGACATGGCTACTGGTGTAAGAACAGAGATCAACGGTCCTACATAGTAGAACCGTGTGATCTCCATTTTTACACAGGGGAGAATGACAGGTGGCTTTGTTTACATTAGCCGCCTGCCTTTCTCCCTTCACGGCGCACGATCGCGAGTGACCGGCGGACATCGGGTCCGCCGGTCACACGCACTGACTTTTTAGGGAACGAGACGGGGCAGGCGCGTGCCTCCGCGGGCGCGCGATCGCCCGCTATTGGCTCACAAGCCAGTGACAGGTTAGTGACGTACCCATACGTCACTTTGCCTGGCCGGGGCTGATCGCCGCAGTATATGTACTTGCGGCGGTCGGCAACCGGTTAACCCCATCCAACCTTGTGGTTCCTTTATTCAATTGTCATGCTAAAGTGAGTGAGTGCTGCTGGTGTTCCCTGGCTGTCAGGCCTGGAAAAGGAGGGCCACTGACAGGAACCCCTGGGAGTGAGAGGGAAAAGCCACGCAGCCAGGACAGTGGAAAGTTGGTCAGTCTCTGTCCATCACCCACATGAGAGTTGTGGGCAATGGTATCATATTGCCCCAAAGTTCACTGAAGTTGGGGTCAGCTCAGCTGCTCGTTTTGGCCACGGACAAGGCAGTCTGCCACCCAACACCCACCAACATACTGGCCAATGGAAATTGCAAGGCCATGAGAACATGAAACATGAGAAGATAGATCATCCTGCTAACTTTGTTGTCCTTGATTTTGAGCTTAATCCTAAAGTTGTTACTATTAAAATGTGTGTCTACCTAGTCACTGTTGCATTGCATTCATCTTTTCTTTACAGGGCTGACCTTCCTTAATAAAGCTTATTTAAATCCATTAACAGGTGTGTTGATGTTCTTGGATCCGAATACAGGATTGGGTCAAATCCCATCCAGCTGCTCCTTCAAAAGAAAGAGCTACAATTGTTTATTGATGCCTAGAATAGAGCCAGGTTCCGCGGACCATGCAACTCCTGTGCACAAGTGGAGGATTCACTTCATCAGTGGCTACCTAGTGTCTGAAGAGGAGTAACAGGGACCCGAAAGAAGCAAAGGCGAGAGGATAGAGAGGTGCTGCGAACCTGGAATTGTCAATGCTGAAGGAAGGAACTCTCATATGTGAGTGTGCCATAATCTATAGGTATCCTATGTATGCTTGCAACTTAAGGCAAGTGCCCGTCTTGGCCCAGCAAATTAGAATGTCTTTAACTATGTGCCATCACCTCTCAATTTCTATGTATGCATTATATATTTACTTGCATGTATAAATATTATTTTTATATTTATTATATAAAAAAATTTGTATTGTTTGTTATTTGTTATCTGAACTACTAGAAAATTCTGTATAGTCAACTACATTTAAATTAAGTGTTCCCCCATTAGCAATAAAAATTAGTTATTTCTCATCAAAGTTGCATTGAATTTTGTAATTTTGTGTTAATGGTTTTTAATTTACAGATAACGTGACTTTTTTTAATAGATTTTCCTTGGACTTGACTCAAGACATTTGCGTTGCATTCCCCACTCTGGTTGCAGTGTTTATGGAAAATCCACAACTAGAAGCACAACTTGAGATGAATATGGCATTGCTTAACTACTCCCTTAAACTATTTATTGTCGTAAGGCTAAAACTGCTGCACTGGGACTTTGGCAACAGCTGGTCCTTGCAGATAGGAACGCTTGTTAATGGGCTACAGATCTCAACTCTCTTTAATTTTCTTACTTCACCATCAGTGTGTCTACAGCCATGACTGGTTTTATTAGACTGTGGTTTCAGCCTGTATGACAGCAGTAAATTCAATTTCACCATTCATCTGTGTCTCTGTTTTATATATTGTGGCAGACAGATCTAAAAGTGAGCCAAGGATTGGAGAGAGCAAAATGCTAAACTGATAAAATATATTATTGTAGAATTCAACCTTACAGAATGACATATACGAGAAAGAAGCATACAGTATGCTCCTCAGGTCCTGATGCAGATATTGATGTGGGTCCACCAGACAATGAAACCCCCCCCCCCCTATGATTTTACAAATAGTGACCTCCTCAATGCACCCAGTCATTGCCCACAATTGCCCTTTTTCTGGTACAGAACCCCCCTCTCCCTGTATTCTCAGCCACATCTACAACATTTTGGCCATAGAGGGATGAAACCTTAATACAGTAGCTCCCACACCTTATTCTGTCACTATGAGTAGCATTCATACCTCGCCTTGATAGAAAGGAGAAAGCATCTTCACCTTCCTCATACATGGAACCCCAGAAAGCATCCAAAATTTTTTTTGGGACCTTCATGATTATGTATATACCAGGCAAGGACTAAACTCAACCATAGTAAAAGTTAACAGCAAATATTTACTATTATATGTACATTATTATGTTTATTATTATATGCGCACCCATCTCCAAATTTCTAGGGTGACATTTCTCAATGCTTTTTACACCTGGCGCTCTCTTCAGTTACACTGTTGTTTTAACTAAGCTGATTTGTAAGTAATTATTCACATATAGACATATGTATGTGTGACAGGAGTCAGTTTGGGCATGGGGTTGTGGACCCCAAATTCCTTTAAAGAGGTTGGGAGGCACTATGTCCAGCCTTGTGTGGCTTTCTTATGTTTAAGTCACCCTGCATATTTTATGGATGCAGGGTGACCAGGAGGGTGGTGAACACTGACACTATGGTTTGGACTACTACAAATGGGACAGTCATATTCATTACCAGTATCTCTCAGGAAATATGGAGATCCATCTTATTCCTATACACTGTAAGGCACCGGAAGCGAAACTCCTAATTTGGGCGTCCAGGAAATGGGAGAGACACAGTGTCTGCAAATTCAATGTGTATTAGCTGCAGAGAGAGGGGGGATTGTTTCCAGCAGCCCCCTCCTAAAGAATGTCCACTGATTAAGTGCTTTTGTCTAAAACAGTACAGTATGTTAATAGGGTCTGAGACTATTGATAAGTATGTTAATGAGCTCACCTGGCTGTAATTACACAGTCATTGTTCATGTGGTATTCTCAAAGTATATATAAGTGTTGTGTTTCTTTCAATAAAAGAGAAGAGAGTTACTCTTGATCGAACCTCACTACAGAGCCTTGTCTCGTACTTGGGGGGGAATTATTGATGTGCTTCATGTATGGCGGATTGGAGTGGTCGATAGCTGTCCGGGTGTTCGGGAGTGGATTATCCTAGACGACTGTAACCCCTTTCATACTTTGGGGTGTCGTTACAATTGGTGGCAAGCGGCGTGATCGTTCCTACAGCCAGAAGGACAGCTACAGGAGACACCATTGCTCTGGATTTTACAATTGAGGGCAACGCATGTCCCAGTACAGCGACCCTGACATCACCAGCATGGAACCAGCAGTGGAGTTCGATGAGGGTGCCATGGATGACCGAGATGCAGTCCGCAAAGGCATCTGGTACCAGGCACTGGGTATGGTGGAATACCAGCGGGGCGAGAGACTCCCCAAGGAAGACCAGCGACTGCAGAAGCGAGTAGCCCTGCGGATGCCCTTCCTGGGGGAGCAGCCCCGGGAGGAATGGGTAAAAGAATTGGAGCTCTGGGTATGGCAGGAGATGTGGTTGGAGGATGCCTACCAGGCGCTGTGGTGGTATGTTGCACAGTACCTGCCCTGGACAGCCGAGCATGACAAGCCAGAGGGAGAGGAGTTTGTTGGTCCTGGCTTGTTATCGGAGTCTTTTTCAGAGCTGGAATTTGGGAGCCCTACACAAGCCCGGTTCAATGATCTCTTGGAGTGGAGGGAGAGCAGGTATGACTGGGACGACGCTCACGAAATTGAGCAAGACCTGGTCCACCTGGTGACCTGGGAGATGGAGCTAGAACAGGGCTACCAGCAGCTGTTCCAATACTATGAGAAGGCTCAGCAGGAGAGCAGCAGGACAGACCCAGAGCCAGACCCATTCAGAGGGGACGAGATGGTAAAGTTTTACTGGGAAGAACCCCAGGTGGCCGGTAGAGATGAGACCGAGGTCTCTCCACCGGTGCTGCAGGGAATTGGGAGCCCAGTCTCCATTCCCCAGCGGCAGTGTAAAGTGCAGGGAGAGGAGAGCAGCGTCCTCCCTCCCCAGCGGCAGGCTGAGTTACAGGGGGCAGAGGTAGTTGTTCCTGCCCCCCAGCAGCAAAGTGATATGCCAGGAAGGCAGTGGGAAGTCCAGGGAGAGGAGAGCAGTGTCCTCCCTCCCCAGCGGCAGTGTGATTTTTTGGGAATTGGGAGCCCAGTCTCCATCCCACAGCAGCAGAGTGTCCTGCAGGGAACAGAGAGCCCAGTCTCCTTTCCCCAGCAACAGGACACTGTATTGGGAGCAGAGACAGTCAGTCTCCCTCCCCAGGGGCTGGAAGTATATTTGGGAGAGGAGCTTGTTACCCCCTCTCCCCATTGGCAGAGTGATATCCAGGGAATTGGGAGCGCAGTCTCCATCCCTCAGCGGCAGATTGAGTTACAGGGGGCAGACACAGCTGGTCCTGTCCCCCAGCAGCAGATTGAGCTATTGGGAATTGGGAGCCCAGTCTCCATCCCACAGCAGCAGCTTAACGTACCAGGGGGAGACAGTAAGCCCCCCAACAGTGCAGATGGGACCGTGGTCTCTGCACTCACAGCACAGGTGGTAGGGACAGTCGGTCCTGACCCCCAGTAACAGGGCTGTTTAGCCAAAGGGAAGACAGTCGGTCTTCCCCCACAGCAGCATGGTGGTGTATCTAAAGGGGAGACAGTCGGTCTCCCCTCCAACCCGTCTCCAACCAGGCTACTTCTGTGGTAGCGCTGGCACCAGGGCAGAGTACCGCTGGTCTCTGCCCACTCAGCAACCCACCAAGGCAGTCTAAAAGTCCCCCACACAGCAAGGTGAGGCACCTGGACATGGACAAATTTCTCTTCTATCCAGGTGTAGTAACCAGTTATTTTGGGTAGGCTGTACTGCTGTTTCTGTTTTGTGGGTGGGCTGCTGGACTAACAAGGGCACTGACCGGCAGAAGGTCAGATACCCTGTTAGTCTGTTTGGAAAAGGGGAGAAATGTGACAGGAGTCACTTTGGGCATGGGGGTTGTGGACCCCAAATTCCTCTAAAGAGGTTGGGAGGCACTATGTCCAGCCTTGTGTGGCTTTCTTATGTTTAAGTCACCCTGCATATTTTATGGATGCAGGGTGACCAGGAGGGTGGTGAACACTGAAACTATGGTTTGGACTACTACAAATGGGACAGTCATATTCATTACCAGTATCTCTCAGGAAATATGGAGATCCATCTTATTCCTATACACTGTAAGGCAAAGGAAGCGAAACTCCTAATTTGGGCGTCCAGGAAATGGGAGAGACACTGTGTCTGCAAATTCAATGTGTATTAGCTGCAGAGAGAGGGGGGGGGGGTTGTTTCCAGCAGCCCCCTCCTAAAGAATGTCCACTGATTAAGTGCTTTTGTCTAAAATAGGACAGTATGTTAATAGGGTCTGAGACTATTGATAAGTATGTTAATGAGCTCACCTGGCTGTAATTACACAGTCATTGTTCATGTGGTATTCTCAAAGTATATATAAGTGTTGTGTTTCTTTCAATAAAAGAGAAGAGAGTTACTCTTGATCGAACCTTACTACAGAGCCTTGTCTCATACTTGGGGGGGAATTATTGATGTGCTTCATATATGACGGATTGGAGTGGTCGATAGCTGTCCGGGTGTTCGGGAGTGGATTATCCTAGACGACTGTAACCCCTTTCATACTTTGGGGTGTCGTTACAGTATGTAAGATATATAAAAATAGATGTATGTATATATAATTATAATACAGACCTCTCTTTCTATTCTTAGAAGAGTAATGTTCTGCTCCACGTTAACAATCTGCTGAAGAAGCGCAGTGTGGTGCGAAACATGTTGAGCTAATGTTCTATTAACCTCTAGACCCATCACCTGGATATTACCCTAATTTCACCTTATATAGATAGCCTCAGTTTTATATTGCAGCATTGTGAATTTACCCTAGTATGATATTCATTATCCAGGTTTCGTGGTTCTATATATATCTTTTTATGCTTGGGCTTAGAACTGAATAGAGGATTATTGTTCTCCACAAGCATTGTTTTATGGGATATTTTAATGGATTTATAATAAAATACAATTTTTATGGAATCTAGTATCTTAAAACATTATGTTGTGCCACTAAAGTCCATTTTTTCCTCACAATTTCTGTCCAAATTTCATTTAGGATGAGGCACAGTTTATCACATCAGTGTCCACAGTGTCACTCTGTGGTGACACCTAATTAAATAATCACACAGAAGAAGGCATGGTGTGGAGGTCCATGATAATGTCATCACACTGCTCACCAAAAATGTCAGATGCTCTCACATTGAAAGGAGGCCTACTGTGGAGGGCCATGATGATATCATCACACTGCTCACCAATAATGTCACGCTCTTACACAGAAGGAGACATTGTGGGGAGGTCCATGATAATTTTATCACACTGCTTGCCAATAATGTCACACGCTCTCACACAGAAGATGGCATGGTGTGGAGGTCTATGATGATGTCATCACACCGCTCACCAAAAATGTCAGACGCTCTCACACCGAAGGAGAAATAGTAGGGAGTGCCATGATGATGTCATCACACTGCTCCCCAATAATGTCAGATGTTATCGCACAGAAGGAGGCATAATATTGAGGTCCATGATGATGTCATCACACTGCTCGCCATTAATGTCAGATGCTCTCTCACTGAAGGAGACATAGTGGGGAGGGCCATTATGATGTCATCACACTGCTCGCCAATAATGTCACACGCTCTCACACAGAGGGAGACATTGTGGGGAGCTCCATGATGATGTCATCACACTGCTCACCGATAATGTCATGCTCTCACACAGAAGGAGACATTGTGGGGAGGTCCATGATGATGTCATCAAACTGCTCGCCAATAATGTCAAATGCTCTTATACAGAAGGAGGCATAGTGTGGAGTTCCATGATGATGTCATCAACTGCTCACCAATAATGTCACACGCTCTCACACAGATGACTATGCTCCTGGCACTTTAATTGTTTATTTTTAGCCAAAAAGTGATCAATATGTGAATAATCACCTTACAGCATGCTTGTGAATGACATATGATGCATTGCGGGGGGAATGATTTTTCTCCATATCTGTAAATGCACCAAATTCCAGAAGCTCATTAGGAATTATCAGCATATGTTCGGGGTTTGTCAGTCTGAAGTGATCTTCCTTGTGAGATGTTTATGAAGACTGGAGGCTGTCCAAAAAGAAAACCATACAGCATAGTTAAATGATAATACAGACATCTGTTAGCAGTAGCAAGCCAGTGGAGAATTCATTTAAAGGTCACACAGCGAATTCACCATTGATAGATTGCGCTTCTTTAAAAAGATTAAAGAATTTTTTACAGAATAAAGGCAGATTAATAGAACCTTGGGTGTTTTGCTTTACTGCATCATACAATAACTTACTCATAAAAAGCAGGGAAAGGCAGAACAGTATGATATTAGATTTTTTGTTGATTTGTAATGTATTTTTATATACTTTTTATTCCCAAAACAGTGATACCTCGGTTCACGAACTAAATTAGTGAACTGACTCTGGTCGCAAACCGAATTGGTCGCGATTCGAGGCACATTTTCCCATAGGGTTCAATGTAAATCCGGTTAATCCGTTCTGACCTTTCTTTTCTTCTTGGGAGCCATATTGGGAGTCCAGTACAGTAAGCACTCAAATGGGTGAACTGTACAATACAGTAAGAACAGTACAGTATTGTACAGAAGTAGTGTACAGTATTGTACAGTACAGTACAGTAGTACAGTACAGTACTGTATGTGCTAAAAAGCACACCAAAAAGCAAAAAGTCACTGAAAGTGTCTTCACAGTACTCACAGTACTTCTTTCTGTGTCTCTTCTTCTCTCCACGATCTTCCTACAGGAAGTCACGACCATGTGACAGCCTGGAAATAGCATTAAAATGGCCGCGGCTCCTGTTCGTGAACCCGAAGCGGAGTTCGTGAACCGGAGCATATTTTTATGAACTTTTCTGTTCGTGAACCAAATTGTTCGTGAACAGAAGCATTAGTGAACCGAGGTATCACTGTAATTAACAGTCATTCAAATAGGTAGCGGCTTATTTGGCAAAATGATGTTCACCAAGCTTAGCAAATTTGATGAACTGTGTTCACTTTAAATACCCAATTACATGCAAAGAAAATTAAAAAAATAAAGAGGATCAATTATCAACTCTGTGGCACTGCAATGCTATGCAGGAGCAGTGAGAAAGATTAAGCAACAGTTTTCTATACGTTTTTCACCTTCGTTCTCTTCCCCTATTAGCATCCTTTTCAAAGTCTGTGCTCTGCTGTACAGTGACTGCCAATACCAGGTCAAACACCATTGTTGACCTACTTCTGAAACAGCTAGTTGGCTGTTTTTATGCTCTCCGGCTTCAGTACCTTTTCAGTCAATAACCTTGAGTGAGTGTGCAGATGAGGCAAGTCTATATCTTTGTACATGTTCTGGGTTAACAGCTAAAGTTTTGAAGCAAGAGGATCGGTAAGATAGCCAGACAACAAGCATTTGAAGAATAATAAGTCCATACTGGTATCTTCTGTGCTTAGGTGTAAAGTACAGGTAATATGTGATCAGGAGATATACCATCAGACTTGTATAAAGTACTCGAAATTTCTACTTGAGTAAAAGTACAAGTGCTCGATCAAAAAATTACTTGAGTAGAAGTGGAAGTGCTCGCAGAAAAAGTTACTTAAGTAGAAGTACTAAAGTATTCAACATTTTTTTTACTTAAGTATTGCAAGTAGTTTTTTCAAAAAATTTGCTACTTAAGTACTAAAAGTAAAAAGTACCAGTAGTTTTGAAAAAAAATTTCTACTCAAGTACTGAAAGTAGAAGTACAAGTACTGTGTTATGTAGTTATTAAAGAAGTAAGTCAAAAGTTTGAACATCATATTGTTTTTATTATTTCAAATGATTTATTCAAATGATTAACCTGTGTTTGTTAGTAGTTTCTTGATGCACTTTAAGCGCTGTAGCACCATTTATTTGTTTGTTTCATATTTTCTTTTTATTGGAAAGATTTGGTATAGCAGCTTTTATTATACACAGCCTTTATTTTCGTATGCGCTGATTTACAAATGACATTATACACATTTTTTTGAGCTTTATGCAACCTGCCATCTACTGTTCTGGCAGTGGTAATTTTTTTAAAAGTAACGAGTAACTATGCAGCACAAAAAAAAAATACTTGAGTAGAAGTATGGAAATCATCGAAAAAATGTAGTGAAGTAAAAGTAGAAGTAGGAGAAAAAAATTCTACTCTAGGAAAGTACAGATACCGCATTTCGGTACTTAAGTACAGTACTTAAGTAGTTCTACTTCGTTACTATACATCTCTGTATACCATACCTTTGACCATCTGCTTCCACCAGTGGCATAAGGTCGGTTGCCAGAGACCAGGGCAGAGCAAGTATTGTGCCCCCCCAACCTATGCACTAAATACTGTAAATATATATATATATATGTATATATAGTTTATATATAAATATATTTATATAGATCTATGTATAGCCTCTCCAATCCTATGGAACTCCTTACCCTTATCTGTCCGATTATCTCCTACTCTATTAGCTTTTAGGTGATCTCTGAAAACCCTCCTCTTCAGAGAAAAGCCTATCCTACCCACACCTAACAACTATACCTCCATTTTCTCCTTCAGTCCATCCCCCACGGTTATTGCCTTTTGTTTCACTTGACCCCCCCTTCTAGATTGTAAGCTCTAATGAGCAGGGCCCTCTAATTCCTCCTGTATTGAATTGTATTGTAACTGTATTGTTTTCCCTCACATTGTAAGGCGCTGCGCAAACTGTTGGCACTATATAAATCATGTATAATAATAATAATAATAATATATGTATGGATAGATAGATAGATAGATAGATAGATAGATAGATAGATAGATAGATAGATAGATAGATAGATAGATAGATAGATAGATAGATAGATAGATAGATAGATATACAGTATACTGTATATAAAACACATAACAGTGAAATCTGTGTCTTACTGAGGTCCCCTGTGTGGCAAGCTTTCTCATCCACTCCATGCTCCATGCAACCCCCTCTTGTGAGCTCCCCCCACTCCATAGGCCCACCCCTTCATTATATACCCCCATTCCCTTTATCATCTCATTGTGCCCCCAACTCTCTACACCCCACATTGTGTACCCTAGTGCCTCCAACCTGTTATTGTGCATCCCCAACTTCATATAACCCCCCTTCCCCCCAGGCTTACTGATAGTTGCAGGAGTTTCAGTGCACAGAATGCTGGTTGGCAGTGGTCCCAAGAAAGAGGGAGGAGAGGAGAAGAGAGATCAAATCCATTCTCTAGTGTACCAAGCAATGCACTGCCACACACTCAAAAGGAGCGTGCCACTCAACCTCCTCAACTCCACCCAATCCAACCTAGAACCACCCACACAGCCTAAGAGGAAGAGAGCGAGAAGAAGGAGCGCACTGTTGACAGGACCAGAATGGGAATGCACACTAAACAATCTCCCACCTCTTCTCACCCTGGGTCCTTACTTAATTTTGCATCCCTGAGAATTTTGTGCCCAGGACAACAACCTCGGTGGCCCCACCCATGCTTTGCCACTGACTTCAACCCCATGGTAGACCAGCTCATCCTTTAGAGTCATTATGAGTGTAGGCTTTGACTTAGAGAGAATTCTTCTATTAGTATTGTAGCTCTCGGTCTACATACTTTTGCTAGTTTGATACTGTAAAGTAGTTCTCTTTATTAAAGATTATTTTTTACAGTTAATGCTTAATCCTTAGCAAACTTTTGGTATTTTGATAGAGAAATAGGCAAGACCAGTGCTTCTTCTAAAATATTTCAAAATAAGTTGGAGGGACTGCCTTCTCTATATTCTAATGGTAAGTCCCTGTGGCATAAATGTTGCATTTTTTTAACCACTTAAGCCCCGGAAGATTTTACCCCCTTGCTGACCAGGGCCTATTTTGCGATTCGGCACTGCGTGACTTTAATGGACAATTGCGCGGGTTGTGCGATGCTGTACCTAAACAAATTTGACGTCCTTCTTTTCCCACAAACAGAGCTTTCTTTTGGTGGTATTTGATCACCTGTGCGACTTTTTGATCATGCGCTATAAACAAAAAAAGAGCGTCAATTTTGCAAAAACAACAATATTTTTCACATTTTTTTATATGAAATCCCCCCCCCCCCAAAAAAAATTTAAAAAATCTAAATTTTTTAACATTTTCGGCCAATTTGTTTTATGCTACATATGTTTGGTAAAAAAAATTGCAAAAAGCATATTTTGATTGGTTTGCGCAAAAGTTATCGCGTTTACTAACAAAGGGAAAGATTTTTGTCATTTTTGTTGTTTTTTTGTTAACGCGTAATGGCGGCGATCTGCGATTTTTTTGCGGTACTGCGACATTGCGGCGGACAGATCGGACCCTTGACTGACATTTTTGACACTTTTGGGGTTACCAGTGACATTACTACAGTAATCAGTGCTATAAATATGCACTGTTACTGTAAAATGACACTGGCAGTGAAGGGGTTAACTTTTTTTGAGAGGGAGGGGCTATGTGTGTCCCTAGGGGCGTGCTTCTAACTGTGATTGGCTGTGGCTTGAGGTGTAGGAACAGTGATCAACGGTCCTACATAGTAGAACCGTATGATCACTATTTTTACACAGGGGAGAATGACAGGCGGCTTTGTTTATATTAGCCGCCTGCCTTTCTCCCGCTCTAATGGACTATCGCGAGTGACCAGGGAACATCGGGTCCGCCAGTCACACGCGCGGGGGGGTCCGTGACCGCGCGGGAGCGTGCCTCCGGCGGTGCGCGCTCGCTCCCTAGACCCTCACAGGCTAGCGACGTAGTACTAAGTCGCTTTACCTGTGAGGGGCTGACCGCCGCAGTAAATAGTCGTGCGGCGGTCGGCAAGCAGTTAAGTATCTCTTCAAAGGGTATCTAAAGGCAAAAAGATCAATGATGTTATACATCCCAGGAGTCTTCATTGGGGGAGGAAAGGAGGGTATTTCTCAGCTAAGCACACCCTTCTGCCTGCATGTCTGAGGGCAGATGCATTCCAAGAAATAAATGCTACAAGAGTCATCTGCCCTTAATTAAGATTGCCTCCTTTCTAATGGAACTCCTTTGTAATAGTACATCATGTTTATGGAAATTAAACCGCACTAGTGGTAAAAGTAGAATATTTCTTCACTTGAAAGAATCGGTTTAGTCACCTTTGGCACTTTATAAAGGACTGAATTTTTTTTGCACAATTTATTTATTTTAAGCACTGCACTTTACCTGTCCCTTGATTATTTATAAGATAAAAAGTGGTAATTTTTTAGAATTTGGTGTTAAATATGAAGCACACTAATGCATTTTACACTTGATGGTTTTACTTGGAGACAAGAGTACTATTTCCTTTATTTATTTACCTACAAATTCACTATAGCACTTTATATATATATTGATATTGTTTTAGTGTGCCCCCACTTATAAGGGATCTGTGTCTTTATATTCAAGCACTTTGTTTACACTCAAGGCCGCTGATAGGGGGGGACCACCAGCCCTCTTGTAGGGGCCCCCGGACACACAGGGGGGCCCACACAGAGAGGGGGATTAGTGATGGACGACAAATACAGAAATCTTCCTCCAGCACCTGAATCTGATCTGCCCCTCTCCCTGCTATCAGCTTTTATCTGTTGAGAAAGAGACAGTAGTCCCTCACTAATCCCCCTCCCTGTGTGGGCCCCCCTCCCAGCACTGGCTCTAATGTTATCTCTACTGAGGAGTTTATTTGTAACATTGTTTCTCTCTCTCTGTCTCTCTGATCCCAGAGCTCCAACTGCCCAGCCTGTATATTTTTCTCATCTCATCTTCATTTTTATTTAACATTGTTTTTTTTTTTAGATTTAGCAGGAATTATGCGAGTTATGTTATATTTGTGTCTGATAATAGTGATTTTGTTGTCATTTTAGCTAAATATATCTTTAAAATTTTCTTGGGGGGGCCCTGCCAGGTAGTCTGTACGGGGCCCCGCGATTTCTAACAGCAGCCCTGTTTACACTACACTTATATATTTATTTATTTAATATTGACTTTACAATTGGCCAGTAATATTTCCCAGAAGCGCAGTATCCCCTAACCCCACCACGATTTGTCCACTTTAAATGCTGCTATGAATTTATGGTTGTGGTTCAAACCCCAGGCTGCATTGTTATTTGTATTTTGAAAACAACTAATATATGGGTGACCATGCAACTCTATGTACATGGTCCTCTTAACTTCTTTTTGACAACCATAATGTATTACAGGGCCTGTTCAGTTTGTATTATTTATTAATGTCTACATTTCATAAGTGTTATACTGTAGTCAGCATCTTTTGCCTAAATAAATAATGCAAAAAGAAATAGATTAAATGTTTTTAAAACTGCAAAAACGTCATATCTTTTATATGAAGTACAATACACATTTCATGAAATTATCCTGCACCATGAACCTGGTTGATCCGTCACAGCAGTTTGTAAAGAAATCACAGCTTGGCTTATTCTGTCCTTGACGTTCACTGGATTGGGTAGATCTCAAGGGTCTCAGACTTCTGGTAAAAGACTGAACTTCACCCCATTAAACCCAAAGCAGAACAGTCTATTAAGGATGGTCTTATTCCTTTTCCATCTTTTACAGCAACAGCAATTTTTGAGAGAGAAAAAACTATGTCCATTCTATTACAGTAGACATACATTGTAGACTCCATTGCCATTACTCCATCCCTTTGGTGCTGTGATCTCACACAAGAATTAAAGCCTAGTAAGAGACTGAATTTTACCCCAATTCACCCAAAGCAGAACAGTCCCTTTACGATAGTCTAATTCCATCTCCATTTTTTACAGCAACAGCAATTTTGTAAGAAAGAAAACTCAGACTATTCTAAAAGGTAAACCTTGTAGACTCCATTGCCATTACTCTATCCCTTCAGTGTTGTTGTCAAAGAATTATCTGAATTGAGAAAACTCATTTCCCACCATATTATGCTTGAAAATTCTTCAGCTGACACTAAACACCAGCTATTTTAAGAAGCATTTAAAGTGATTCAGTCCTGCCAAGCTGGATCTTCCACAATCTGATGGCAAATGGTAGCACCCAAACACTACTTGAGAGGCAGTTAAAAAGAACTAACTTTGACAAAACACTCTGAACTAATGTGCAGCCTGTGCATATTATTTCACCATGCTAACATCTAATTCTAGAAGGGGGGAAAAAAATGAATGGTTTTCAAGGAACCGAGGAGTCGAGAAGTGTTTGCAGCTGTGTGTGCAGATTGCGAACGGCTATATTTGGTGATAAGGAAGGCTACTTCCCCAGTGCTTGCTGACTTTACAGAAATGCTTCATTCTGTTATTAGTGACTGACTGATTGCTCTGTTGTTAAGTATTTAAAGTGAACCTGTTCTGAACATTAAAGTAGGTCACCGCTCCAGGCTCTGCAGGAGGCGCCTCTGTGTGCTTAGGAAAAGCAATGATTGCAACTCAAAATGTTAGCACCCTGAATGGCCAATGTTGATGCAACTTTATTTGAAACTTCAAGGCACAGCCATCTCCAATAACAAACATAATTGATTTGTTGATGGAAGCAAAGAGAAATACACAGCACTATAAGATAGCAATTAGAATTTTTTTCTCTTCGTTACTAGCAACCAAATAAAGAAACAGAGGAGCCAGGGAAAGGTAAATATATGAAGCTGGTAGCGCTATCACAATAGCAAACATCTTGCTATGCCCTGCAAGAGCCAAATACATGTTCACTTTAAAATGATTTAGAATCTGACATTTTTCTCTAATTGTTTCCTATTAAAGGGTTAGTTCCACCAAAACTTGTATTGTTGATTTCAGTGGATGCTAGTGAAACAGAAAAACTTTCACCTATCTCTTGGGGGCATAGGTACTCCACTGGTCAAGGTAGAACGCACAAGCATAAGTTGAATAGCCCGTGGTGGGTAGGAACGCTTAAAACTTCATAATGACCAGAGCATAGAACGGACTGTTACTTGAAGACACAGGAAGAAAGAGGGTAACTTATACACCACTGTGGGGATGACTCCCTGGACTCACAAGAACAAGTGATCCATCTAGTCTGAATTGTTTTGTTAAGGGTTGACCTATGTTTATAACAAGGTTTTTGTTGATTGACTCATTACCTTTCCTGGAAGTTTTAGTGCCGGTTCACACTACCACAACTTGTCAAGCGACTTGTCAGCCTGACAAGTCACGGTCCATTCTGTGCTACGGGAACCGTGCTATTAGGAGCGACTCAAGTCGCTCCAACTTAGAAAATAGTTCCTGTACTACTTCGGGGCGACATCGGAGCGACTTGCATTGACTTCCATAATGTGAAGTCTGTGCAAGTCGTGCCGAAGTCGCGGTGCACGCGACTTCACAGGTCGCCCCCGAAATCGGATTGCCATAGTGTGAACCGACACTTAATGATTCACAACTTTTTTGGTAAAAATAATACTTTCTAACATTACTCTTGACCTTTGCTAGTTTGGGGCCATAACCCCTTGTTCCTGATCACAGTTTCATGTAAAAAAACACTTCCCTCCTGAACCTCTTTCACACCCCTCATGTATTTAAAGGTTTCAGTCATGTTCCCCTTTCTCTTCTTTTCTCGAGGCTGTACATATTACGTTCCTGCAGTTTCCCCTGATATATGTTATCCCTCAGAACTGTCAACACTTTTGTTGCCCATCCCTGGACTTGTTCTAAATTAATAACTTTTTATAAGTGTGCTTTCCAGAACTGGACATAGCATTCTAAAGCACTGTCTTAACCCACTTGGGCATGGAGTTCACCAGAGCTTCACAGGTTGACACTGGATGTTAGAGACCTTGCACTCCTCAGTCTTCCGTTTGATTATGCCCCACAGATGCTCAATGGGGTTTAGGTCTGGAGACATGCTTCGCCAGTCCATCACCTTTACCCTCAGCTTCATTAGCAAGGCAGTGGTCATATTGGAGGTGTTTTTGGGGTCGGTATCACGTTGGAATACTGCCCTGTGGCCCAGTCTCCGAAATGAGGGGATCATGCTCTGCTTCAGTATGTCACAGTACATGTGGGCATTCATGGTTCCCTCAATGAACTGTAGCTCCCCAGTGCTGGCAGCACTCATGCAGCCCCAGACCATGACACTCCCACCACCATGCTTGACTGTAGTCAAGACACACTTGTTTTTAAACTCCTCACCTGGTTGCCGCCACACATGCTTGACACCATCTGAACCAAATAAGTTTATCTTGGTTTCATCAGACCACGGGACACATGGTTCCAGTAATCCAATTAGTCTGCTTGTCTTCAGCAACCTATTTGTGGGCTTTCTTGTGGATCATCTTTTGAAGAGGCTTCCTTCTGAGATGACAGCCATGCAGACCAATTTGATGCAATGTGCGGCGTATGGTCTGAGCACTGACAGGCTGACCCCCCGTGCTGCTTGTTCCCAGGTCGTTTAGGCGACCTGGGAACAAGCAGCACGCCTCATACACCACAGTTTTATACCTTTGATATGCCCGATTTAATTCGCAACTTTGTGAGTACGATTCTTTTGTTCTAATAAATGTCGATCCATATGTATGAATACATGAAACGAACCATATCATTTCCTGGTTGCACAGTTTGAGTCTATTCATCGCCCCCTATTTATCAGTATCTGGTAAGCAGATAGTGCATATATCATGATTGGGTGCTGGCTCTTTTTCATGCAGGCCATGCCCTCAATGGCCATGGCCTGCATGCACGCTCACCACACAAATCTCCATTGCTGAAGAAAATGTATGGAAAGAACTAAAGATCAGAGTTCATAGAAGAGGCCCACTGAACTTTCAAGATTTGAAGACTTGTTTGATATGACAGGATTTGTTTGTGTGGAGGAATGGGTCAAAATCACACCTAGTTAGTCCATATAGGAGGCGCCTTAAAGCTGTCATTAAAAACAAAAGATTTGGTACAAAGTATCGAACAAATTTCAGTTAGCGTGTTCAATACTTTTTCTCTGTGTCATTCCATTTTATTACACATAATTTAATTTCTGAACCTATTTGTTTTGGTTTCTTTGTATGTATGAATTGCATGGGTTGTTTTACGGACATGTGGTAAAAATGTCATGTCAATAGCACTTTTTGAAATCTATTTTTTTGTAAACTTCTGTTTAGTGAATATTTAAAGGATATACAGAAACACATTTAAAAATAAAGAGAAAAAACGAAGCAAAGAAAGTAAAAATAATAGTACAATAGTAAAAAAAGTGAGGTAGGGTGCGTTAACCAAATATGTAAATGTGGCAGCACCTAGAACTCCAAGAACTTAGGAGTGAAAAATTGTGCTAAAAAGAAAAAAACTAGTGTACTCAACAACAAATTACATTTGCACCAATGGTGCATATGTAAAATAAATATAAGAATTATGATCAATAGTGAAAATTCATATGTGACAAAGGACCATTAATAAACATAAACAAGGTCCCCAAAGTGACAATGACAAAATATGTGCAAATAAAGCAGTGAATAAAGTCTCTGAATATAAAGTCTCTGAAAATAAAGGTGATGTGGTAGATGGTTCCTTCAGATTAGCCAGCAAAAACCGACTTTCCATGCAACACCACGTGACTCAAACACAAAAGCAAGGTCTCTCCTTACCAGATTCCTACTACCACTTGGCTTATTGAATAACCCTCACCAGGTTAACTGGCTGGGGAGAGTGTCATGGTAAAAGCAATATCCCCACACTACGTGCGTCACCACGTGGCAAAAAGTGGATGGATTACTTCTTACCAGATGAGACCAGATAAGTCTACTTCGCTGTGATAAATGCTGGATCCCATGGGATGGATACTCAGCAAGCTAGGCTTACAGCTGCCTGTCCAGCAAGTAATGGAGAAGTTTTTTATTACAGTCAGCTGTACACCAAGGTTGAGGGCTTTTGCTATGACTGCTGGACTGGCATTGAATGTGATGTTATCAGAGTGAGCTTCAGGAGGCCGGTTGCACAACATAGTGGAAGCTTTCTGGATTAAGGAATAAAGGAGCTGTAAGCCTAGCTTGTTGAGTATCCATCCCATGGGATCCAGCATTTATTACAGTGAAGTAGGCTTATCTTCACGGTATATTTGCTGAAAGCCAAGCTTGAGGAGTATCTACCTTGGGAGTCTCTGCATGGATTATACTGTTAGAAGCTTACCTCCATTTTATATCTGGTACGAAGTAATCCATCCACTTTTTGTCACGTGGTGACGCACGTAGTGTGGGGATATTGCTTTTACCGTGACACTCTCCCCGGCCAGTTAACCTGGTGAGGGTTATTCAATAAGCCAAGTGGTAGTAGGAATCTGATAAGGAGCCACCTTGCTTTTGAGTCACGTGGTGTTGCATGGAAAGTCGGTTTTTGCTGGCTAATCTGAAGGAACCATCTACCACATCACCTTTATTTTCAGAGACTTTGTATATATACCCCTATACAGAAGTTCAGATGTTATGCCTGCCTCCAAAGACATCCACAAAAAAGCCCAAAAAACGCCTGAAACAAAAATGGCCAGGTGTGAAAGTAGCGGTGCCCTATCCCTGCTCTACTGCAATTCTAAGACAAACTATCTTTTTTCTATGGCGATCACCCTGACATGGAAGAGTTTGGTCACCCTGCCATAGCAGTCAGAGTCAGTTCACCCTACACTACACTACGGTCACCCTGACACTTAACACTTTCCCTACAGAAACTAGATTATTGAATCTAACTATAGTGGTATATAGTACCCTAACTACACTGCATATCCCTTTCCTCACACTAATAATTGCTAAATGACACATTGGCCTCTGGACCCCCTAGTCACTCCAATCACATTCCTAGCATCCTCCTGCCCCCTCAATTGGCTTTTACTAATGTTTCTGGTCCAATCACGGGTTTTTAAAGCCCAGTTCCTGTCCCATTGCAATTTGGTCGGTTCTGGTTGCCGAATTCCGAACTTTTTCCGCAAAAAATTCGAACAGTCAATGTTCGGGTCGAACCGATGGTCGACCCGAACCGTTCGATCATCCCTAATCATTGCTACAAATACATTTGTAACACTGAGCCCAGTATTTTCTTAGTCCAAAAAACGAAACACAAGTGTGACCTTTTCTGTCACTTTTTGTTTACATGTAAAAATCAGCTTTTTTTGCTAGAAAATTACTTAGAATCCTCAAACATTGTATACATTTTTTTTTAGAAAAGGCTCTAGAGAATAAAATGGTGGTTTTCAATTTTTTTTTTTTAATGTCACACAGTATTTGTGCAGCGGTTTTTGGAACACACATTTTTTTGGATAAAATACCCTTTAATTATTTTGAATGCGCATAAACACAATATAATACCCAACTTTTTAGTAAAATATTAAAAGATAATGCTATGCCGAGTAAATAGATACCCAACTTAACATAACATTACATAACATCCAGTGGAACGGAGATCCCAGAGAGGCGTGATGTATTCTTTCCCAAAAATTTGCGTTCTAAAAACCACTGTGCAAATACCATGAGAAAATTGCAAAACCCACATGCAGGAAATGTACAGGCAATACTAGAGAGACTATCTTTTGCCCTTTGCTTCTATAGTATAGTGTTTTAGTTTGCATAGAATGTGGAAGAGATAGAACCCCTGTCAGGTTTTTATTATAGTGTGCCTGTTTTTTTCTCTCCTTAAGCTGGATACACACTATACAACTTTTGTTGTTAGATTTACCTTCAACTATGTAGTGCAAGGGCCTGCCTGACTGCATACAAAGTGAAAGTTTTTAGGTTTGACCTCATATTATATGGTTTTGGTAAATCTAAATGAAAAAATCTAAAGACAATTGTGTGTAAGGGCCATTACTCTGCTGCCACCAGTGCAGAAAAGTGAGCAGAATATTTTTAAAATATTATTATTATTTTTTTTTTTTAGCAGGC
This sequence comes from Pelophylax lessonae, assembly GCF_965119305.1. Taxonomy (NCBI): domain Eukaryota; kingdom Metazoa; phylum Chordata; class Amphibia; order Anura; family Ranidae; genus Pelophylax; species Pelophylax lessonae. Next base: position 42,471,227 of record NC_138772.1, read on the forward strand.
ATTATAAATGGAGTGACCTAGAAAATTGTGTAATTTAAATTCTGCCTTTGCAGTAATACCTACAGGATTAAAACGTTGCACCAACTTCATTCTCGGCTCCACCCTCAAGGAAATCTGAGGATGAAGGCAAATGTGAAAATATTTTTGACAATTTTTTAATGACATCACTAGAGGGTCACATACCATTCTTGGTCTTCCTGCTGAGTGTCAATGTTTAGCAACATTCTCCTTATTTATTTTGACAATATTAAGGTTGCACATTTAATCTGCGATTGGTTGCTGCACATCATTGCTTTTCTTGCCCTATTATTAAGCCTGGTACTTTGTCAACAAATCTAGATTATCTGTGTATTTTTTCCATAATATAATGTATGCAAATCCTTTTCTTTGATCTGTATCTTGAGTGCAATGGAGGAACAATATTAATATTTTAATGATGTGTTAATACGTTGTACATTTATAAATATCTGCCTAGGATAGTTGTAATTATGTATATTTATGTTGTTTTAATTAATGTTGAAATAAAATAATAAATAAAAATACAAGTATGAAAATAATGAAGTTATTTCAGGAAGGAATTAAAACAGAAAAATATTCAAACTTTTATTTTTCTGTGGCCTGAAATTCTAAATCACCTGTTTATTTGATATTTTTCTATTAATGATTATTAAAGGTGAACTCCAGGCAAATAACAGCAAATTTGATTATGTATTAATTGTATGCAATTAGTGTAGGTACCTGAACTTGGCTTGGTATCAGTAATCAGGAAGTGAGATCAGAGAGATGAACTCATAAGCCTTCTTTCGATATTTTACTGTCCAATCACAGGTTAGGGGCAGGAAAATGACCAGACTGTGTTATACAGTGCATCCGGAAAGTAATCACAACGCTTCACTTTTTCCATTTTTCCACATTTTGTTATGTTACAGCCTTATTCCAAAATGGATTAAATTCATTATTTTCCTCAAAATTCTACAAATAATACCCCATAATGACAACGTGAAAGAAGTTTGTTTGAAATTCTTGTAAATTCATTAAAAATAAAAAACAGGAAAAAAAATCCCTTGTGCATAAGTATTCACAGCCTTTGCTCAATATTTTGTTGAAGCACCTTTGGCACCAATTACAGCCTCAAGTCTTTTTGAGTATGATGCTACAAGCTTGGCACACCTATTTTTGAGCAGTTTCCCCCATTTTTCTTTGCAGGACCTCTCAAGCTCCATCAGGTTGGATGGGGAGGGTCAATGCCATTTTAAGATCTCTAAGGTCTGGGCTCTGGCTGGGCCACTCAAGGATATTCACAGAGTTGTTTTGTAGCCACTCTTGGTTGTGTGCTTAGGGTCGTTCTCCTGTTGGAAGATGAACCTTCACCCCAGTCTGAGGTCCAGAGCACTCTCTAGCAGGTTTTCATCAAGGATGGTTCTGTACATTGCTACATTCATCTTTCCCTCAATCCTGACTAGTCTTCCAGATCCTGCTGCTTAAAAACATCCCCAAAGCATGATGCTGCCACCACCATGCTTCACTGTAGGAATGGTATTGGCCAAGTGATGAGCGGTGCCTGGTTTCCTCCAGACATGACCCTTGCTCAATCTTTGTTTCATCAGACCAGAGGCAGGACATATCTTATAGCAATATTAATGCCTTTTGTTTTTTTATTTAACATGTTATACTTACCTCTTTTTTTGCAGTTGGTTTTGCACAGAGCAGCCCAGATCCTCCTCTTCTTGGGTCCCATGCCGGCGCTCCTGGCTCCTCGCTTCTGCCAGGTGCCCCCAAAGCAGGCAGCTTGCTCTTGGTGCACCCAAGCAGGATCACTCCCAAGCTGCGGCTCTGTGTGTCCGTAATTTTGAAAGTGTAAATGATGGAAATAAAATCTAACTTTTGTTGACATATTATAAGAATGTCTAATCTGTAATTTGATGCCTTTTGGAGATTTTTCCATCTTTCCTTGGCTTCTTTATGCACATTAATACAAATGTTTACCTGGGGTGCCCAAACTTTCTATCACCACTGTATATATATATATATATATATATATATATATATATATATATATTTGTATTTGAAATATTCATTCTGGCACATGCAGTGTTAGTCATTATAACATGAGTTGAATTTTATGACATGCATTAAAAATAGTTTTTGTGGAGATTTGTTTAGGTTTTATTGATCATTGATCATTGCACTTTGGTATTTATCGTATTTCTAATTAGGAGTGCTTCACTATTAATGTGGTTGTAAAGGCAGAAGTTTTTTTTTTTATCTTAATACATTCTATACATTAGAATAAAAAAAACTTCTGTTTGCAGCAGCCCCCCCTCCTCAGCCCCCCTAATACTTACCTGAGCCCATCTTTATCTAGCGATGTTGCAGGAGTTTCTCAGCTGCCCGGGACTCCCTGCCTCATTGGCTGAGACAGCAGCATGGTGCAATTGGCCCCCGCTGCTGTCAATCAAAGTCAGTCAGCCAATCATGAGAAAGGGGGCAGGGCATAGTCAATGCTCCATGTCTGAATGCCCCTCCTCCAGCACATATCAGATGATTAACATCCCCAGCTGTGCATATTTCCCTATGAGACTCTAAGGGGGGGGGGGGGGGGTGAGTCATATCCCTCCATTTAGGTCTCAGATTATACTCAGCTCCCTGTTCTATGCTGTGATATGTTTAATATCTGTATCACCTGAGACTTGTCACGATACTGGGTGTATTTAAGGGTTTACAACCGTTTTAACACACAAATACATTATGTATCGGGTCAACAGCCATGAGGAAAACTGTATTGCATGTCTAGCAAAAATATTCAGCTCCCAGTGAGTTACACTTCCATATGGAATGACTAACTTGAAGTCACCTTAATTAAGGGAAAGGACATGGAATCATTTTTCAAATCATGGTGGTCTTCTATTAGTACTTCAAACATACAGAATGGTATTGTCTAGATAAATTGCATGGATATACACCAATGGCAACACAATGCCTGCAGTAAAAAAACATTATTCGATGTTCAATTTAATTGCAAATATCTCTTGGGTGCAGAATGGGAGAAGTTGTCTTTGTTGTTTTTAATGATTTCTTTGTAAGAAAAGGACAACGTCATATGAAAAATCATTGAATAAATTCAATGAAATTAATGACCAGGCCATTTTTGAGATTCAGCAATGCATTATTTTAACGGACAATTGCATGGTCGTGCGATGCTGTACCCTAATAAAATTGATGCCTTTTTTTTCCCCACAAATAGAGCTTTCTTTTGGTGGTATTTGATCACCTGTGCAATTTTTTGCGCTATAAACAAAAAAAGAGTGACTATTCTGGAAAAAAAAAAAACAACAATATTTTTCACATTCTGCTATATAACATTCCAAATAAAAAAAATGTATCATCATCATTTTAGGCCACATAGGCTACATATTTTTGGTAAAAAAATCCCAACAAGTGTATTTTGATTGGTTTGCCCAAAAGTCTACAATCTAGGGGAAAGATTTATTTATTTATCTTTTTTACTAGTAATGGCGGCGATCAGTGATTTTTAGCGGGACTGCGACATTGCGGCGGACAGATCGGACCCCTGACTGACATTTTTAACACTTTTGGGGGGACCCGTGACATTACTGCACAGAGGTGGGTGGAGTATTGGAGGTGCAGGCATCAGAGCAGGTTAGAGGGGTGACAGTTAGGAGGGGTAGAAGGGGACAAGGCAAGGAGGCCGGTCCTGGGCTGGAGCACCCCAATAAATACGCCCCGTTGTGTGATGTTGGGGAAACCAGTCAGGGACCAGCATTGCTGGAGCAGAGGACGCCCCTAACTGCCCGGGGAAGAACTCCTCCAGTGAGGCCGGGATCAAGGGAAAGGAAAGACAGGTGCTGGTAGTAGGGGACTCAATTATTAGAAGGACAGACAAATCTGCCACAAAGACCTTGAGCGCCGAACAGTCTGCGGTAAGGTGTTCGGAGCTTCTAAACCCAGGGTGGGTATGGGGAAAAATCAAGAGAGCAGCCTAAAAACATCAACTGAGGATATATGTAACTGGTCAAATTTACGAGGCTTGTATACCAATGCCAGAAGCCTGGCCAACAAGATGGGAGAGCTGGAGCTGCTGATGTTTGAGGAGGACTTAGATTTTGTGGGGATAACTGAGACTTGGTTTGACAGCTCTCATGACTGGATGGCGACCATTAAGGGGTATTCCCTTTATCGCAGAGATAGAGAAGGTAAAAAAGGGGGAGGGGTATGTCTGCACATTAAGAACAGTGTACAGGTAAATATGAGGGATGATATTAATAATGGAGCTATGGACGAGGCAGAATCCCTATGGGTAGAACTTCAAAGGGAAGGCACTGTGGGGAAGGTAATATTGGGCGTATGCTATAGGCCCCCCAACCAGAGGGAGGAGGGGGAAGCGGACCTCCTTTTACAGATAGGATTGGCAGCAAGTATGGGAAATGTCATTATAATGGGGGACTTTAATTATCCAGACTGGGCAGAAGGAACCGCGCATTCAAACAAGGCTCGGCAGTTCCTAAATGTTTTGCAGGACAATTTCATGGGTCAGATGGTGAATACACCGACAAGAAACAATGCGGTACTTGACCTACTGATTACCAACAATACAGACCTGCTCACGGATATAGAAATACGGGGCAACTTAGGAAACAGTGACCATAGGTCAATTGGTTTCAGTATTAATTATAGTAATAGGAAACACAAGGGCAATATAAGAGACACTGAATTTCAAAAGAGCCAATTTCCAAAAACTGCGCTCTCTGCTAGAAAATATCAAGTGGGATAGAACCCTGGGAACAAAGAACACGGAGGAGAAATGGGAGTGCTTCAAGAGCATACTTAACAAAGGGATTGACCAGTGCATTCTAAAGGGTTATAAATTTAAAAGAGCAAAACTAAACCCTGGGTGGCTAAACTCCAACATAAAAATGCATATTAATGCTAAAGGAAAGGCCTTCAAAAAATACAAGACTGAGGGGTCATTGGCAGCATTTAAGCATTACAAAGAGTGTAATAAGAAATGTAAAGATGAAATCAGGGGCTAAAATAGAACACGAGAGACATATAGCAGAAGAGAGTAAAAAGAACCCCAAGAAATTCTTTAAGTATATAAACAGTAAGAAAGCAAGGCCAGAACACATTGGCCCCATAAAAGACGATAAGGGAGTTTTGGCAACAGAGGACAGGGAAAAGGCGGTAGTGTTAAATAATTTCTTCTCTTCAGTCTTCACAAAAGAATTGGGGGGCTACACTAACCCAGCTTGTAAGGCCAAGCTAAATAACACACCTCAGGAAGTGCCGCCATGGCTAACAGAAGATAGACTTAGAACTAAACTAGAGAAACTTAACATAAATAAATTACCGGGACCGGGTGGCTTGCACCCGAGGGTTCTTAAAGAGCTCAGCCAGGTGATTGCCAGACCATTATTCTTGATCTTTAAGGATAGCTTTCAGACGGGTATGGTGCCAGCTGATTAGAAAAAAACCAACGTGGTACCAATATTTAAAAAGGGGCCGAGATATATCCCGGGTAACTATAGGCCGGTCAGCCTAACATCAGTAGTCTGCAAGATTTTGGAGGGGATGTTAAGGGACCACATACAAGACTTTAGTAATGAAAATGGTATTATTAGTAGTAATCAGCATGGATTCATGAAAAATCGTTCTTGCCAAACCAATCTATTAACCTTCTATGATGAAGTGAGCTGCCACCTAGATAAAGGTAAGCCAGTGGATGTGGTGTACCTGGACTTTGCAAAGGCCTTTGACACCGTTCCCCACAAACGCTTACTGTTCAAACTAAGGAAGGTACGTATGGACCATAAGGTGAGTACCTGGATAGAGAACTGGCTCCAGGGGAGGTTGCAAAGGGTGGTGATTAATGGGGAGTACTCAGATTGGGCGGGTGTGGAAAGCGGGGTCCCCCGGGGTTATGTCCTGGGGCCAATCCTGTTTAATTTATTCATAAATGATCTAGAGGAGGGGGTATCAAGTAAAATCTCAGTATTTGCGGATGATACTAAACTAAGCATGCCAATATCTTCTGGGCAGGATGTGGAAACCTTACAAGCGGATCTGAACAAAATAATGGGGTGGGCAACTACATGGCAGATGAGGTTTAATGTTGAAAAATGTAAAGTAATGCACTTGGGTGCCAGAAACCAGAAAGCAAGCTACTCACCTGGGGGGGGGGGGGGAACCTCTGGGTGAGTCTAGGATGGAAAAGGACCTGGGGGTACTGGTAGACAACAGGCTTGGCAGTGGCATGCAATGCCAAGCCGCTGCAAGCAAAGCCAACAGAATACTGGGATGTATAAAAAAGGGGATTCACTCCAGAAATAAAGAGATTATTCTCCCACTCTGGAGTATGCTGTCCAGTTCTGGGCACCGGTCCTCAGGAAGGATGTGCTGGAACTGGAGAAAGTCCAGAGAAGGGCAACAAAAATAATTAGGGGAATGGAGGACATCAGCTATGAGGAAAGACTACAAGCACTGAACTTATTCTCTCTGGAGAAGAGACGATTGAGGGGAGATATGATATCAATGTACAAATACTGTAATGGCAACCCTAGCATATGGAAAAAACCTATTCAGAGAAAGAGAATACAATAAGACACGTGGCCACTCACTAAAACTAGAGGAAAGGCGGTTTAACCTTAAAATACGTAGGGGGTTCTTCACTGTCAGAGCAGTAAGGATGTGGAATTCTCTTCCGCAAACCGTCGTATCAGCAGGGAGCATCGATAGTTTCAAAAAACTATTAGATGGGCACCTTAAAGACCACAACATACAGGGGTATACAATGTACGGTTAACAGCAAACACACACACACACATCATAGGTTGAACTGGATGGACTGATGTCTTTTTTCAACCTCACTAACTATGTACTACAGTAATCAGTGCTAAAAATACACAGTTACTGTAATGATGACACTGGCAGGGAATGGGTTAACCCTATGGGTGATCAATGGGTTAAGTGTGAGCCTAGGGGAGTGATGGTGAACTTTGGCAACCCAGATGTTTTGGAACCACATTTCCCATGATGCTCAACTACATTGCAGATACAGTAGCAGAGAGAACAATGGTCTGCTGTGTTTACAACAACAGACGCCATTCTCTCTTCACGGGTAGCAATCGGCGGTGCCTGGCAGCAATTGCCGCCACCGGCCGCGCGCCTCGGCTTCCCTGCTGTCGAGTGGGCACGTGCACGCGCCTCCGGCGGTACGTGCGCGCCCACAGGAGCGTTCCCACGAACCACTGTACAAGTACGGTCGCAATTTGACAGCTGGTCGGCAAGTGGTTAAAGTAGAACTGTGGCCATGCTATGGACATTCAAATATTTCTAAATTCTTAGCAAGTATTAAACAAGCTTTAAAATCTGCAGTGGGGAAAAAAAGTCCGGCACATGCAAATGGCGATTTAAGGCGAATGTTTACCAGTGTTTACTTCTGGGAAATGTGACATTAGCTATGTTAAAACGTGGTTTAGGCCCCTTTCACATGGGCGCACCGCCCGATGGAGTCCGTTCTGCTCAGCGGGGGATCGATCCGCCGGTCCCCACTGAGCAGGTGGATGACAGCTCTGTCTCCCCTTTGTGTGCAGAGATGGAGCTGTCAGATCCCCGCTGTCCTCTATGGGGAGATCGGATGAGAATGGACCGCCTGTCCATTTTCATCCGATCCCATCCGATCCAATCCTCCAGATGGATGGAAAATAGGGTTTCCATCTGTCTGGATTTCACGAGCAGGATTGGATCAGATAGCAGCCGATGTCAGCGGAGATGTCTCCGCTGACACCTGCTGCCCCATGAGGATGCATGGAGCATCTGATCAGGTCCGCCTGAAAAACTGACAGGCGGATCGGATCGGATCACACCTTGTGAAAGGGGCCTAATGTTACTGGAATCAGAACGTCCCAATAAATGCAAATCTAAATATTCAGCAAACATGGCTCAATTTAGCTAATGATCATAGATATAGTTTAAAATTGTAACAATTCTGTCCATGGTGGAAACTGGTGAATGATTAGCAAATTATTAAACAAAGAAAAATACACTTAAAGCAGGGATTTAGTAATACCGAAAGTAGAACTAAAGCCTCAAAGAATACATTGGATTTATGGGCACCATGAACATCCACCATAATATGCGTAATATGATTATTTCCTATGATTGTTAGCTCCATCTAGCGGCCACATTGTGTTCGTTTCCTAAAATGGCCTCCCCCCCCCACCCCACATTCCAGAACCCACCCAAAGTTGAAACATATTAACGACTTTACCACCGGAGGATTTTCCTACTTTACGTCCAGGCCACTTTTTGCAACCTGGCACTGCGCGACTTTAACTGACAATCGCGCGGTCATGCAACGCTGTACCCAAACAAAATTTATGTCCTCTTTTTCCCACAAACAGAGCTTTCTTTTAGTGGTATTTGATCACCTCTGCGCTTTTCATTTTTTGCGATATTAATAAAAAAAGAGCGAAAATTTTGCAAAAAAATTGACATTTTCTACTTTGACAGTTAAAAAATATCCAATATATTCAATTGTTGTCATATATTTAGGCCAAAATGTATTTAGCTACATGTCTTTGACAAAAAAAATCCTCAATGAGCATATTTTTAACCGCTTTAAGACCGGAAGATTTTACCCCATTCCTGACCAGGCTATATTTTGCGATTCGGCACTGCGTTAATTTAATGGACAATTGCACGGTCATGCAACGCTGTACCCAATCTAAATGTATGTCCTTTTTTTCCCCACAAATAGAGCTTTTTTTTGGTGGTATTTAATTACCTGTGCGATTCTTAATTTTTGAAAAAAAGAGCGACATTTTTGAAAAAAAAAAACAATATTTTTTACATTCTGATATATAACATTCCCAAAAAAAAAATTTAAAAATCAAAATTTTTTAACATTTTAGGCCAATTTGTTTTCTGCTACATATTTTTGGTAAAAAAAAATCACAATAAGCGTATTCTGATTGGTTTGCGCAAAAGTTATCGCGTTTACTAACTACGGGAAAGATTTATGTCATTTTTATTGTTTATTTTTTTACTAGTAATGGCGGCGATCTGCGATTTTTTTGCGGGACAGCGACATTGCGGCGGACAGATCGGACCCCTAACTGACATTTTTGACACTTTTGGGGGTACCAGTGACATTACTACAGTAATCAGTGCTATAAATATGCACTGTTACTGTAATAATGACACTGGCAGGGAAGGGGTTAACTTTATTGGTGATCAAAGGGTTAAATGTATGCCTCATGCTTACTGACGTGTGTGGGGGGAGGGGGTTGTGTGACACAGACACAGATGGCAGGTTCAGCTATGCTGAATCCTGTAATCTGTCCCTGTCTGTCACAGAGGAGATCCACCCGCTTTGTTTACACAAGCGGGTGGATTTACACACTTGATCCCAGACGATCGGGGAAGAGCGGCGGTTATCACCGCCTCTCCTCCCCTGGCCCGACTCCCGTTGTGTCTGAATACAGCGGGAGCAAGCCTTCGGCGGCGCGTGCGCGCCACCGAGAGGGGGCGTAGGTCTACGTAGCTGGGCGATAACGAACCACTTTGCCGCAGTACCCTCAACGTGAGCGGTCGGCAAGTGGTTAAATAACACATCATGTTTTTATTACTATCTGTGTCCCCATTAACGAGATTGAACCTTTCTATTTGTCTTATTTTCTGTTATCACCGAGAGTGAACATGAAAGAAAATCCCAGATTTTCTAGTGGGGATACCGGTTCTGGTAACCCGGGGGACAACCAGGGATTCTCACACTTTGGAGGGATTTGCTATCACTTTCTTTTTTGTCTATGGGACAGGAAACAAAGAGAAATCTCAGTGGGACTGGGATGGAAAAAATGACTATTCCCAGTGCTGACCATACATATATATATATATATATATATATATATATACGAAAAATCGTTCAAACTTATTTTCGAAAATCAAACACTCAGCCGTGAGAGCAGACGATCGTGCCATCATATAATGACCGAATTTTGATTGATAAATCATTCAATGGACATAAATGAATCAGTTTTTCGTTACATTTTGTCACATATGCCTAGTGCAAACAGTTCAGGCGAGAAACACATTAACCTCTAAATTTATCGTTCGTTATGCAGAATTTTCCAAACTGTTCCTTCGATTTTTCAGCTCTGAAAAGTTAAAACCGATTTTCTATTTGTGCCAATTAACTGGACGAAAATCGAACGAACGGACCAAATGACAGATTTTTAGGCTAATGTATAGCCAGTATTACTTGATCTAAAATGGAAAAAAAAAAATTATTTTTTAAGTTCACTTAAAAAAAAAAAAAAAATGCACATATTTTTGCAACTAAAAAATGTGCATTTAATATTTTTTGTTGCAGGAGCCTGTAAAGTGTTTCACCAGCGATCAGCAGATCACTGATCCCATGCAGGTCTCCTGCAGATCTGTACATTCTGTAGGAAGCCGATATATTCAGACAGAAAGAATCAATGAACTATCAGAGTGATCACAGCGCTGTGGTAGTTCGCTGAAAACTACAAGCTAGCAACCGCAAAGTATGTTGGACTTGTAGTTCAATTTTGTTCATAATCCCATCTTGTAGGTCATTCATACACTATATTACCAAAAGTATTGGGACGCCTGCCTTTACACACGCACATGAACTATAATGGCATCCCAGTCTTAGTCCGTAGGGTTCAATATTGAGTTGGCCCACCCTTTGCAGCTATAACAGCTTCAACTCTTCTGCGAAGGCTGTCGACAAGGTTTAGGAGGGTGTATATGGAAATGTTTGACCATTCTTCCAGAAGAAAAGAAGCTCTGTGTATGAATGAAGTGGCCACGTGGGCGTGGCATGCCTCAGCCATCCATGATTGGCTCAGACACAGCAGCTCCCGTTGCTGTCAGTCAAACTCAGTTAGACAATCAGGAGAGAGAGGGGGCGGGGCTAAATGGCAGCCCTGTGTCTGAATGGATACACGGAGCTGCAGCTCAGGTCAGGTACCCCCATTGCAAGGTGATTGCTGTGGGGGCACACAACAGGAGAGAGGGGATAGGAGCTCCAGCCAGGGATCTGAGAAGAGGAGGATCTGGGCTGCCCTGTGCAAAACCAACTGCACAGAGGAAGTAAGTATAGCATGTTTGTTATTTTATTAGAAAAAAAAAAACAAGACTTTACAATCACTTTATTAATAGCATGCAATGCCAATCTGCGGTTTCCAAAGTGAGCAAAATCCTTTCTTGTAATAAGAGAGGTATGGACTCCAGAGAGAGATATAATTTTACCCATGTACAAATCATTAGTAAGACCTCATCTGGAATATGCAGTTCAGTTTTGGGCATCAGTTCTCAAAAAGGATATTGGGGAACTGGAGAAAGTGCAGAGAAGGGCAATCAAACTGATAAGAGGCATAGAGGAGCTCAGCTATGAGGAAAGATCAGAGGAACTGAATTTATTCTCTATTGAAAAGAGGAGATTAAGGGGGGATATGATCACCATGTACAAATACATAAGGGGTCCATATAGAGAACTTGGTGTTGAGTTATTCACATTAAAGTGGGTGTAAAGTCTCAAGGTTTTTCACTTTAATGCATTCTCATGTGAAAAACCTTCAGTGCTGCAGCTCCCTCCTAGACCCCCTCCTCTTTTTCTTACCTGAGCCCTATCCGATTCAGCAATGTGCACAAGCGCAGTGGCTCCACCTGCTGTCACTCTCTTCATTGGACAGATTGATATGAGCAGCAGGAGCCATAGGCTTCCACAGCTGTCAATCAAAAGCTGTAACATGAGAGCAGGGGGGAGGGGCTGAGTCCCTCTGTCTGTGTCAATGGACGCATCAGCGGGACTCAGGAGCGAGCCCGCACAGGTGTCCCTATGGAAAACGGCTTTCCATGGGGACACCCGAATTAGAGGATGGGCCTGGAGTGCCAGCGAGGGACCCCAGAAGAAGAGGATCAGGGCTGCTCTGTGCAAAACCATTGCACAGAGCTGGTAAGTATAGACATGTTTGTTATTTTTATTTAAAAAAAATTAAGCCTTTACAACCAATTTAGGGTCATCCCAGAGGACAAAGGGTTCCTCTTTACACCTGGAGGAAAAGAGATTTTTAGGAATTTTTTCCCCTGCTGGAGCAAATTGGTTCATGCTTTGCTGAGGTTTTTTGCCTTCCTCTGGATCAGTTGTGGGTATAGGAATGTGTATATAGGAGTGTATGATTTTTACATTTTTTTAGGATATATATATATATATATAATAGGGATCGACCAATTATATATCAAGGACCGATCTGCACTTTCCCCAATATATCGGAATCGGCCCCTGAGGTTACCAATATTGCCAATATTTCGGAAAATGCATGGACCGGAGTGATGCCTGCAGCTAGAGGCATCACCCCGGTACCGGCTTCTATAGCCGACGGTCGGCTGTCTAGTAATGACAACCGATGGGGCTGAGAAGCCGCTCAGCTGTCATTACAAAGAGCAGGAGGGGACGTCCCCCCCCCCCCTCCACCTTCTGCGGCTCGCCCAGGTCTCCTGTCTCAGCGGGAGACCCGGGCATCCTACCTGCACAGCCACCAAAGACCCGATCAAAGCTGCATTCGGCTCTGATCGGGTCTCCATGTAAAGACCCAGAAGTGATGTCATGACATCACTTCCGGGTACTCAACGCCAAATAAAAAAAAAAAAAATACAGCATTCAAAACAGCCAAACTTGGCGTTTTGAATGCTTTTAAGTGCAGAGGAGGGGTTTGGGGTCTTTTAGACCCCCAGATCCCTCCACAAGAGTACCTGTAAAAAAATAAAAAAATAAAACATTTTTTTTTTTAAATGTCTGAAAATATCGTCAGATATCGGCCAATACCGATATGCGATGGCCAAAATATCGGTATCGGCAATAAAAAAAATATATTGGTTGATCACTAATATACTGTCTATATACTGTATATATATATATAAATTTGTTTTCCCTTTTATTTGTTGACTTGTATGGATTTGTGTCTTTTTTCAACCTGACTAACTATGTAACTATGTAAGATGGAAGACACTTAGGTTTTGGCTTGATCAGTACTCACTTTTTTCTTATGAATATTGGTTCTGAGGTTAGGAGCTATTTGGTGGGGACAAGTTCCGCTCCAAGAAGATGTGATCCTTTGGCCTACACCATCCCTTTATTTTCCTTAACAGCTTCATAAATATAGTCTTCTAGCCGTAGAGAGCCACCATCTCACATCAGTCTTTTGCTGTGTTAAAACCTGCTGGATTTTCAGGATGCAATATTTTCCAACAGCCTCTCACATTGAGATAAAACGCCTGCTTGTTAATCACCTGCTTATTGTGGGATAAATACTCTAATTTGCTCTCATTTCAATCAACAACACGTGCAGGAAATTGCTTTTGGTTTTTACATTGCACCTGTTTGTGACAGAAGGGATAATTAGGCAGATTTACTAAAGTACGGAAGTTTACCCAGGCTCCTCTTGTCTATGTCCATTGCTGCCGACTCCACGAGTCAGCCATTGGCAGCTAATAATAAATAGCTGTCCATATGCCAATTTTAAATAGCTGTACCAATAATAAGCATGTTAAAGCACTGGCAAAGTATAAAAAAATAAATAAAATGCTATTTAATATATCCTTTTATAAGGACACGTCAAATTGTCTTTTTTTTCAGAATTCACTTTTTGATATTTTTTTTTATATTGCTTTTATTTTTTTATTCAATATTTTATACATTTATTTATATATGATAGGTTTTTTTTTTTTTTTTATAATTCTATGGGGCCAATTTATAAAGCAGTTTTGTAGGGGATCCAGATCCTAGATTTTCTACTGAATGTATGTACTTTTTTCCAGGTAATATAAATAAAATAAATATTAATAAATATAATATTAAATATAATATAATATAATTATAATATAATATCATATACTATCATATATAAATATAATATAAAACTAAATAAATGTCATCCAAATAAATATAGAGCTGTGATCTTTATGCTGCTGAACTGAAATAAAAAAAAAAATGAATTGGATTTTGGAATCTGAAAGCAGCCCATATGTACATCATTTTTTTTGTTTAACAAGCAAGTTGAATGAAAAAAAAAAAAAGATTTGATTTTCCCATCCACGCATTTAATGTGGATAGGAGAATCCTCTCGCTGTGCTATTGTGTTCTAACAACAGGGAGCTTTCCCCCGCCATAAGAATACAATGATCAATACTGCCTGCTATAGCCACCAGCATTAATTGATCGGGGAAAATGACAGACAGTCTGGTTGTATAGAAGTTGATCGGAAGATCAACTTCTGTACAACCTGGGGTGCCCATATGGATCAAGATTCAGCTGCTCCCTGCTGAATATGAAGACTGTTGATCCACGTACAGTATCTCACAAAAGTGAGTACACCCCTCACATTTTTGTAAATATTTTATTATATCTTTTCATGTGACAACACTGATGAAATGACACTTTGCTACAATGTAAAGTAGTGATTGTACAGCTTGTCTAACAGTGTAAATTTGCCGTCCCCTCAAAATAACTCAACACACAGCCATTAATGTCTAAACCGCTGGCAAAAAAGCGAGTACACCCCTAAGTGAAAATGTCCAAATTGGGCCCAATTAGCTATTTTCCCTCCCCAGTGTCATGTGACTCGTTAGTGTTACAAGGTCTGGGGAATGGGGAGCAGGTGTGTTACATTTGGTGATATCGCTCTTGCTCTCTCATAATGGTCACTGGAAGTTCAACTTGGCACCTCATGGCAAAGAACTCCATGAGGATCTGAAAAAACAATTGTTGCTCTACATAAAGATGGCCTAGGCTATAAGAAGATTGCCAAGACCCTGAAACTGAGCTGCAGCATGGTGGCCAAGATCATATAGCAGTTTAACAGGACAGGTTCCACTCAGAACAGGCCTCGCCATAGTTGACAAAAGGAGTTGAGTGCACGTGCTCAGCGTCATACCCAGAGGTTATCTTTGGGAAATAGATGTATGAGTGCAGCCAGTATTGCTGCAGAGATTGAAAGGGTAGGGGTCAGCTTGTCAGTGCTCAGACCATACGCCACACACTGCATCAAATGGGGCTGCATGAGTGCTGCCGGCACTGGGGAGCTACAGTTCATTGAGGGAATCATGAATGCCATCTTGTACTGTGGCATACTAAAGCAGAGCATTATCCCTTCCAGGGCTGGGCTTTATGTCTTGTTCGACATGAACAATGGGTGTTCGTATGTTCGCCAAACACTCGGGGCACTCAGTGGGAAGTTCGTCCGCCGAGGAACGCCCCATAATGCACTGCGTGATTGCAGTGCATTAAGCGCTTGTGATTGGTCAAAGCATGCACCTGACCTGTATGCTTTGGCCAATCACAGCACAGTGTCCTGTCAAAACCACGATTGGCCAAAGACAAGGTGCCTTTAGCCAATCATGGCTCAGGGGCTGAGTCAACGCCCCACACTATATAAGGCTGCTGCTTACACGGCAGCCATGTATAATGTGTGACAATAGAGATTCGGCAGGTAGTTAGTGGATAGTGAGTTCAGTCAGTTTAGTGCAGTCAGTGTAGTGTACAGGCATACTCCACTTTTAATATGTATGGATATGTTGTAGTCCTGGGTCCCCTCTCGGTGCTGCCCAAGTCTGGTTTCCCTATCACTTATGGTTCGTGAGCAGTGCCACATCAAGCTGACAAATATTTCCCACAGACGCCCCCCCAAAGCACCTTGTCCCCATGTTGATGGGGACAAGGGCCTCTTCCCAACAACCCTGGTCTGTGGTTGTGGGGGTCTGCGATTGGGGGGCTTATTGGAATCTGGAAGCCCCTTTTAACAAGGGGGCTCCAAGATTCCAACCCCCATGTGAATGGGTATCGGTACCCATTCACCAAAAAAGTAAAAAAAAAGAAAAAACCACAGGAAACAGTTTGACAAGTTCTTTATTAAAAAGAAAAAAATAGTGCCCCCCCCATGTAAATCCATCGTCAATAACAACGCCCGCTGGACTCAAAAAATAGACAAAAATTCAATTGCTATAGGTAATTGGTATAGGCAGGGTGGGGGGTCAGCTTGACATGGCACAGCTCCCAGTCTTTAACATTGGCGTCTATGGGAAATATTAGTCAGCTTGGCATGGCACTGCTCTCTAACTATAAGTGACAGGGACAGAAAACTTGGGGAGCACCAACAGGGAACCCAGGACTACAACATATACATACAAATTTAAAAGTGGAGTATGCCTGCACACTACACTGACTGCACCAGACTGACTGAGCACACTATCCACTACCTGCCTAATCTCTATCATCACACACTATACACGGCTGCCGTATAAGCAGCAGCCTTATATAGTGTAGGGCATGGACTCTGCCCCTGAGCCATGATTGGCTAAAGGCACCCTGCCTTTGGCCAATCATGGCTCTGGAAGGACATTGTGCTGTGATTGGCCAAAGCATACATGTCAGGTACATGCTTCGACCAATCATCAGTGATCAATGCACTGCAACAGCGCAGTGCATTACAGGGCGCTCATCGGTGGGTGAACTTCCCGTCAAGCTCCCCATTTAAAAAATATTTCAAGGTTTCCTCTGGGGTAAAAAAAGTTGAAAATGTCTGATTTAGAAACTATTGCTGTTTTATTAATTACTCTAAAGGATAACTCTGAGGGATCATAAACCAGAGCATTTTCCCAATGACCCCCAATGGACTAATCTGCGAACACATGGACAGCTGATGTTCGAGTCGAACTTAAAGCTGAGTTCCACCCTGGATTTTTTTTTTTTTTTTTTAATACCCCCGGGACAGTCAGGGCTAGTACATTCCACAATGGCTAGCCTCTGATCTGTCCCGGGTTGCACTTACCTGTTAGGACAAATACTTACCTTGCAAACGTCTTGTCCAGCGCTGCCATCTCAGATGTGGGCAGCTTGAAGCCAGCGAGATCCCCTTCGGCGTCTTCTTCCGCCTTCTTTGGTCCCACGATGCTCTGCGCCGGCCCCGACGTCACTTCCGGGTCACGCGCGTCATCCCTCTACAGCTTCTGGGCATGCCCAGAAGCTGTTTAGAAGGGGATGACGCGCGCGACCCGGAACTGACGTCGGGGCCGGTGCAGGCGCAATGATTCCTGGGAGCTATGACGTTCAGCTCCCAGGAATCATTGCAGAGCCAGGAAGTGACGACGGGCCGTGGCCGAGGAAGGAGGAAGAAGGAAGTAAGGTAAGTATTTTTTCTTTGCTACGAGGTAAGTAAAAAAAAAAAAAAAATATGCGATTATCCATTTCTTTTTCAGGTGACCCGGAGCGAGAAGATGGAGGTAAGTATAAAAATAGGGTGGAACTCCACTTTAAGTTCGACTCAAACACAGAGCCCATCTTTAAAAAATGCTTCTGCCTCTTAAATGAACTGTCAAACCTGAAGATCAAGCACACCACGGGTAGCGTCCTAAGAGGCAAAGCGTTTTTTAATTTTTTCTATTTTTCGGGTCCGGCGGGAGACTTGATAGATGATGGATTTACATTGAGGGACACTATTTATTTTTCTTTTTAATTAAGGACTTGTCAAAAACTGTGTTCTGTGGTTTTTACCCTTTTACACTTTTTTGGTGAATGGGTACGGGTACAATGTACCCGATACCCACTAAAATAGAGGGGAGCAAGGATCTGGGGGCCCCCTGGTTAAAGGGGCTTCCAGATTCTGATAAGAACCCCACCCGCAGACCCTGACAACCATGGCCCAGGGTTGTTGGAAAGAGGCCCTTGTCCTGATCGACGTGGGGACAAGGTGCTTTAGGTTGGGGGAGCAGAGCCCCCCCTGCCCCAAAGCACCCACACCCCCATGTTGAGGGCATGTGGCCTGATATGGTTCAGGAGGGGGGGGGGGGCGCTCGCTTGTCCCTCCTCTTTTCTGACCTGCCAGGCTGCATGCTCGGAATAGGGTCTGGCATGGATTTTGGGGGGGGGGGCCACGCCGTATTTTTTGGAGGGGATTTTTGCATGGGGTTCCCCTAAAATCAATACCAGACCCGCAGAGCTTGGTATGGACTGAGGGGGGGGGGGGACCATGCTGTTTTTTTTTTTTTTTTATTTTTTTTTATCTGGATTGCCGGGAGCAATGATGGAACTTCAGGGAGAGGAAGGGAGTGGCAGAAGTCAATGAGGAATGTATTAATGCCTATTCAGCATCATCCTTTGAGTTCAGCTCACAAAGGCTATGTGATTATGTGCAGTTTGTCTTCTGACCTAGATATTCCTGCTATACAGCATACCCAGGTCCATGGCTTCCCTTTTCTCCCCTTACAGCTATTATAATTTGGCCACCATACATCCCCCCGCCATGGTGAGGTGAATGTTTTTTCCTATTTTATATCTGCTTGAAGTTAATATTTAAACAATAATGTTGTTCATAATGAACACTTCGAACAAAAAAAAAAAAAAAACATTAATCATTAAAAATAGGTTTTCATCATCATTTTCTGAAACCTTAGTTAATTTTCTTAAATGACACAACATTTTGCTAATGCCAAAGCTATTACCATTACAGGGCTATTAATTAGCGAAATTACTACAGTTTTTATCTCCTAATGAGATCCACTAATTAATCTCTCATAGACATTGTTCAACTTGCTGGAAGACATTTACAAGTACAGTATGGCCAACTGACAAACTTTAAAAGCATCCTGGGAAAGCAGAGCTTGATGACATATAGGGGTTGATTTAACAAAACTAGAGAGAAGAAAACCTGGTGCAGCTCTGCATAGAAACTTCTAGGTTGTTTTGTCAAAGCTTAATTAAACAAGCTGGATTGGCTACCATGTACAGCTGGACCAGATTTTGCAATAAATCTCCCTCATACTGTCATTTTTTGTGATGTGACATGAAGGAAAGATTCAGTTCTATGTTTGAAAATATAATGTTTTATGTTTCTTAAAAACAAATAAAAAAATACATTTATATAATTTATAATCAACATTTAGAGCAGCCATTCTCAACCAGGATTACTCCAGGGTTACCTTAGGATTCTTTGAGCTGTGGCTAATTGACCTCCGATCTGATTGTGCCTGCATAGTTCCAGGTCCAACATCACTGAACAGAACCATCAGCATGACTGAAAGCATGTTATTGTATCCATCCCTGTAAGGTCGGCATTCCTCCCACTTACCACTAACAATGTAAGGGGCATTTTTCCATTGAGCCCCAATAGACTAATCTTACCAGGGCTCCCTGATCTCTGAAAATTATTTTATTTTTTTTTATATTTCTTTATTAAATATTTTTCTCATATAAAATTTATAACATACATTTCAAAGGAATACATTACTTATTGCATAATTTTTATCAATATTTCCCATCTATATATTTTCCTTCTCAGATCTAACGTTGTGCTATTTACCCTCCCCTCCCCTCCCTCCCCCAACTCAACTCTCCTATCTCACCTCTCCTATGTCTCACCTTCTCCCTGAATCGTTTTATTATCACATGTTTGTTTAAAATCTTACCACTCTACCCATATTTCTGCCCAATTTCCTTGTTCCTCTTCCCCCCAGCTTCTTAATAATTCTAATTTCGTTGTTTCTACCTTCTTGAGCCATTCTTTACACGAGGGAAGGTCTTCTTTTTGCCATTTTAGGGGTATCAGGCTTTTTGCCGAGTTTAACAAATGGGGAATTAATGTTTTCTTATATTGTTTTATTGACATTTTTGTACCGTGAAATAAGCATCTCCAAGGATCTTCAGGGATGTATGTGTTTGTAATTTTATTAATCACGGTTAATACTTCCCTCCAGAATTTTTTAATTTTCGGGCACTCCCACCAGATATGTGTTATCGTACCCACCTCCGCACATCCCCGCCAACAGTTTTTAGAACTCTCCATTTGGTAACTACTCACTTTATCGGGGGTGTTGTACCATCTGGAGATAATTTGTAATTCATTTCTTCTCTATTTGTATCTATTGCTGAGATGTGCGCGAGTTTTAAACTTTTTTCCCATTGTAAAATTATTTCAATGGTTCCTTTGGTGAACAAAAAGTTGAGAATGTCTGATTTAGAAACTATTTGGGTTTTATGAATTACTCTAATAGATAACTTTGAGGTACCATAAACCAATGCGTTTTTTCTAATGACCCCTAAAGGACTAATCTTACTGGGGTTCCCTGAGATCTGAAAATTATTTCAAGGGTTCCTCTGGTGAACAAAAACCTGAGAATGTCTGATTTAGAAATTATTGAGGTTTTAAAAATAACTCCAAAGGATAACTCTGAGGGACCATAAATCAGAGCATTTTCCTAATGACCCCCGATGAACTAATCTTACCAGGGGTTCCCTGAGATCTGAAAATTATTTCAAGGTTTCCTTAGGGTACAAAAGTTTGAGAATATCTGATTGAGAAAACTGATTAAGAAACTAGTGCGGTACTAAAGGATAACTTTGATGGACTATAAACCAGTGCAATAAAAGATTATAGTTAGCTTCCACCATAGCAAAATTGGTTGATCCATGGGCCGTAGAGTCCTAGATTTGAAGCCAATGTTCTTTTTCCAAGTGGAAGCCCAAAGCATTTTCCAACCTAGTTACATATACAGGTAGGTAGCGATCATCAGATTCTAGGACAGAAGAGTGTAATAGGAATGCTGTACTCTACCCCAGTAGAGCCTCCAAACGCCGATGCTCAAAAGGTGTCATGAAAAGGGCTGAAGATGTATGTTTAAGAGCACTTTCAACAACATTTTAGAACTGTAGGTAACAAAATAACTCAGAAGGAGGGACCTTGTGGAACGTATGGGGGTAAAGGATTGATCTGATCCCCCGTATGTTAGTTAAGTCATAGATTCTACAAAATCCTTGCCTTGACCACCACAGGAACCATCATAGTTCTTCAAAGCCTGACGAAAAGAATTATGGAAAAGGGTGGCCATAAGAATGTGGAGTGAGATTAACCTTTACAAATATTTGATGCCATTCTATATTATAGGACAGTGCAATTTTGGTGCGGACTATGTCCTAGGAGCATCCTCAGCATCTCAATGCTAGCTTAGCAAAAGTTGCGAGTACTACAACTGTTCCAGTACCAGCTGGTGGAAACAGTACTCTTCCATCTCAGTGTGTGGTCTCCTTCTCTAGCTAAGCTCAGTGGATATAAAATTAAAAAATGGATATAAAATTATACCAAACAAAAAAAAAATAGTGTAGCATATACAATTGCTTGACAAGCTATGTTGTAGTTTAAAATGATTAGGAATTACCTTTCCTTTTCTCGTTTTAAAGTATTTTATTAGAGCTATGTACACACAATAGACACAACAGAAGTGTAAAAAGGATACAACAAAAATGTAAAGAAGATAGATTCCAAATATAGAGTGGGCAAATGGTATACAAGATATAGAGAGAGTCAATGAGCGATAATGAACAGTTAATAAGTATAATAAATAATGTAGAAGTGGAAGTCAATGGGGTTGCAATAATAGGAATAGCGTGTCCGTGTCCTCCCTATGGGTCACCCCTAATGGGTTCAAGCTGTGACCCAGAAGGAGAACAGGTAATGGGAACCTTCCACAAATAAAGGATCTTCAAAAAAGTTACTTATCTTGACTAAAGAAAGTTTCTCATAGTACATATGAAGAACAGCCTAATATAGCATGGCACATAGTCATCCAATTGTTCAAAATAAATGAGGACTCAAATCTAGTAGAGAAAGTAAATAGTCGTTTCGAAAGATTACTAGAAGCCAAATAAAAAAAAATTAAAAAAATAGAAGGAAGGAGAAGAAAACAGAAGGCAAGAACGCCAGAAAGGAAAAAGAATGGAAATTACCCGTCCTTTTCAATCTGCGGCCGCAATAATTGATTTTGTAAAATTCAATGCAATATGGAGATTATAATGAACCAGACCCTCCCATTCAGAATCAGTCTACAAAGGGCATGGTGAAACAAAAAGCTATTTCTTCAGAGCAGCAAAAGGTACAAAGTCTGTTAAAATCCTTGCAATTGGAATAGATCACTCAGAAGGGATTGTTTTTTCTTTTTCCCAACCAAAGAGGACTAAACTATTTTTAATCACTTGCCTAACTATACCCCTTCATACCCCTTCATTACCAGGCCAGTATTCAGTTTCAAATGATGTGATAGTTTGGCCGACAATTACTCAGTCATGCAACTCTACCCAAAATAATCTTCCGGTATATAATTTTTGAGACAGGGCTTTCTTTTGGTGGTATTTAAAACCAATGTTTTTTCATTCTTTTTTTTTGCAATGTAAAGGTAATAGGCAAAAAATGTACTTTCTGTCAAAATAAAAGGTCAGGACAGTGCAAGCACCCTCGAAATGACCCCTTTTTTGAAAAGTAGACACCCCAAGGTGATCTAATTTTTTTGGCACAATTTTTCTGGAAATGAAGGACCATGCCCATATAAAACATGAAGGGATAATGGTGCACTAGATACAGCATATACAGTACAGGTCATACATAGAAGGAGGAGTGAAGGGGTTTGTTTGCAGATGTGAAGGTTGAGGGAGGTGAAGGGTTAATAAAGAGGTCAGAGGCAAGCTGGAGAACAGATGTATAGGAAAGAGTGGGGGTAAAAGGGTTAAAAACTATCCTTAGCTGCTGCTTTCATGGTCTGTATTTTGCTCTTGAACGAATGAATGACTCATTCATTCATTAGTTCTTCTTTTTTTCCCACTCCACCTTTTTAAGCGGAAAGGGTGGGCACTCAGATGTAAACCCTACACTGTTTGCAATCGATGTGGTTGATCTCTCTGTGACAAAATAACTAAGTGGAAAGCAAATGAACAGAAGATAAATCCAAATCAAATCAATATTTGGTGTGACCACCCTTTGCCTTCAAAACAGCATCAATTCTTCTAGTTACACTTACACACAGTTTTTGAAGGAACTCGGCAGGTAGGTTGTTCCAAACATCTTGGAGAACTAACCAGAGATCTTCTGTGGGTGTCGGCTGCCTCAAATCATTCTGTCTCACATGTATTCCCAGACAGACTTCATGATGTTGAGATCATGACTCTGTGGTTGTCAAACCATCACTTCCATGACTCTTTACACTGAATATAGTTATTAATGACAATATGTTTGGCATCATTGTCCTAATGCAGATTGAATTGGGGCCAATCACACGCCTCCCTGATGGTATGGCATGATGGATAAGTATCCACCTGTATTTCTCAGTATTGAGGACACCATTGTTCCTGACCAAATCTCCAACTTCATTTGCAGAAATGCAGTCCTAAACTTGCAAGGAACCTCCACCATGCTTCACTGTTGCCTGCAGACACTCATTACTGTTCCACTCTCCAGCCCTCTTTAAACAAACTGCCTTCTGCTAAATGCAAATTTTGACTCGTTAGTCAAAGAGCTGCCATTTTTTTTTGCATCCTAGTTCCTATGTTTTCTTGCCAAGTTGAGTCGCTTAGCCTTGTTTCAATGTTCTATGCACAAAAGCATAAAACATGAAACTAAAAATACCCCCCCCCCCCCATTTTGGGGGTTATCACTAGAACAGTAAGGCCTCATGCATACGGGTACAAAAAATGCTGCTTTCGAGGGGGGGGGGGGGGGATGCACTTTGGAATGCAGCTGAATATTAGCTAATGTGCCAATGCACATGCAGGCATTTAAGCAGATATTTCTGTGCAGCGTTCAGGACTCAGGAGCATTAAAAAAAAGCCCCAAACTCACATTTATGGAGAATTGTATTTGTGCTGTTTGTGCTTAAGCACACATATAGAGCATAAATGCATATACACATGTATAAACAAGCGTAAATGCATTCAAGTGGCTAGAATAACTGAATATTCTAGCCAATAGTATGAGTTTCCGTACATACACCTCTAAACACCATGAGCATATGAGCAGATAAAAATGCATGTAATTAAATGCCAAAATGCGCAGTTTTTACAGCTGGATTGCCAGGAGCTGGCAGAAAGATCCAGCGTACATAGGGATATTTTTATACTTCCGTGTGCATGAAGCTTAATCGGGGAACATTTTCAATGGGGGCATTAGTTCTGGTGATAACCAGGAATTCCCTCTCTTTGAAGGAATTTTCCTACCACTTCATGTTGTGGCAATATGACAGGAAGTGAGGGGAAATCTTCCTTATGGCGCTTTTCCACTGCATGGAACCGAACAGTTCGGCTCGCTTTTGTGCTTTTCCACTGCTGGTACCACATGGTACGGTGTAGGAACGGTTCGGTACGGTACGGTACGGCGGCGCTTTTCCACTGCATGAAACCGAACGGTACGGCTCTCAAAAACAGTACCACCTCGATTGTGGTTCCAAGAGGTACCATTCCCGGTACCATATCCCACAATCCTTTGCATGCAGTCACTACTAGCCATTGATTGGTCAGAGAATCGTTGTTATCCCACCCACTTAACTTTAGTACTACTTTAGTGGAAAAGCAAACCATACCGTACCGAACAGTTCCAACACCGTACCATGCGGTACCAGCAGTGGAAAAGCAAACCGGGCCAAGCAGGGCCGAGTAGAGCCGAGCCGGTACTTGCAGTAGAAAAATGCCATAAGGGTCCTTTCACAAGGGGCGGATCGTTTTTTGATCCGCTCCGGCCCTTTTTTTTTTTTTTACGGACATGGATGACACTTGTGTCATCCGGTCCGTATGTCCGTTTATCATCCCATCCGTTTGCAGATGATAAACAGAGATAATGCATGTCAATGGAATTGCGGATGTCAGTGGATGACACCGCTGACATCCGTTTTTGCGTCTGTTCCGTTTTTTTAAACGGAAGAAAAATAGGGTTCTCTTCCGTTCAAAAAAATGGAACTGATTGGAAAGGACGCAAATCAGATGTCAGCGGATGGTCATCCGCTGACATCTGCAATCCCATTGACATGCATTATGTCCGTTTTTCATCCGCAAAAAAATGGGATGAAAAACGGACATATGGACCGCCCGTGTGAAAGGACCCTTTAGAGACATAGATAGGAAAGAAACTGATAGGGGTTATAACCTTTGTTTACTTAATCCAAAATGAAATTAATGTTTCCCTTTAGTTCTATATTATGCCTCAAAAAATGCACTGGCAAGGCCAGCAGGACTATGTGTGGAACTTAACTCTAAAACACCAGATGACCTTAGATGGCCACAATATTCCCATAGTCCATACCTTCTAAATTGTTTGGTCACAGAGCAAGCCTCCCAGTCCTCTTTTGTAATGAGCCGTAGCGATTAATAGCCATTAATCATGCATTTTCAGCCTTTTCACATTTAATAACAGCTTGTTCACATACCAAAAATATAAAACTATCAGAAAAGGAGAGCATGTGGGTGTCTTAATGCAAATAGAGGATTAGCGATCCAGCATACTTGCCTTCCCTCTATTTCTTTCCAGCAGAGCCCTTTTTGATTAGCTCAAGGAAATGAAATTGGAAACATTTCATGTAATTTTAGAAAAGGTCTGACTGGCAAAGTAGTCAATTGCCCCCTCTGCATTCCCCTTGTTCAATTGTACGGCTATAATTATAGGCCCTTTGCAAAAACTTTGATGTCAATCCTTATTAATTTCTAATCACAGACAGAAGTAGTTTTAAAACTTCATCTAATACCTTGCAAGAAAACTTCAATTTGAGGTGAAATTATATATTTCACACCTTCAAACAGCTTTTAAAGCTTTGATAATATGTTGTAATATGAAAGGAGCTCGAAGCCTTTACAAAACAAAAGCTGTTGCTTTTAACTCACTTGAGATTTTTTTTACATTTTGAGTAACAAGAAATTGCGCAAAACAGACAAAACAAAACAAAAAAAAATGAAAAAAGTCATAAAAAAGCCCAATGACTAGGTTTGGCGTCATAAGCGGCATTGAAAGTTTCAGAAAAGTTCAAAATAAAATTGGAAGTTTTGTCTTGGGAGCTCAGGAAAAAAAAAAAAAAGACAAGAATGGATATATTATATATGATGACATTTTTAGTATAGATACAGTATATGTGTGATTTACAGCTTTATGTATTTTAAACCAAATCTAAGGTTCAGCGTAATAACTTCTTCTGAATCATTTTGGTCAACATGTGCCCAAGTTATGGACATTCAAATATTTACCTATATTACCAAGCAGAATGAGATTTGGAAACAAAACTTTGCTGACTAGAGATGGGCCGAACAACCACTTGTTCGGTTCGAGGCAGAACTTTAGAACATTGCAAAAAGAACCAAAAAACGAACCCCATTGAAGTCTATGGGATTCAAAGTGGAAAAATCAAAAGTATCCATTTTGAGGCTTATATGCAAGTAATTGGGCATACAATAGTTATGGGGGTCTGGGTACTGCACTGTGGGACATGTATCCATGAAAAAAAAGTTTAAAAAAAACATAATTTTTAAATGAGCAGTGCTTTACTGATGCTTAAAGTGAATCCATCAAAATGTGAAATAACAATAAAACTGAAAAATGCCTTTAAATAGGCCTGGGGGCTCTCCTTAGTCTACCTGTAATGTGGCACATCTCTACCGTGTATAGAGCCTACTGCAGCAATAATGACATTTATAGAAAAAAAAAAAAAATGAAATTTTTCATTCAAGCTTTCTTTATTCTATAAACAATCGCTTGGGGAGACAGTCTGTATAATGAGGCCACAATGCAGTGCACTGGGAACAAGATTCGAGATTTTTTTCATAAATTCTGGTGTCTCTTTTCATTATAGAAGTAACAGGTGTGGAAAAATTGGTCTTTGGGTGTCGGTGGTTCCTTCACATCGTAACCCTATACAGTTACTCTCGATGAAAGCAAGAATTGGCCTTGCTGTAAAAAATTGCAATGATATGCACCTGTCAAACAGGTGTGGAAAATTCTTTCTTGGGTGGTAATTGTGCCCATGAAACCTACACCAAAAATTTCTTCCAAATGAAATCAACACCCACAAAGTTAGGAAGCCTAGACAATCTTTTAGAGATTTGAGATCCAGAAAGCACTTAATTAGCAATATCGGCATCAGGGCTTGATAGCTCCTGCTAATCAAGGAACGATTCATTTTTAAAATATGTCAGCCGGTCCACAGAGTCTGTGGACAGATGCGCTCTCTTATATGTCACAAAACCTCTGGCAGCACTGAATGCCCATTCTGAAAGCACGCTGGATGCAGGGCAGCCCAGCAGCTCTATTGCATAATGGGCAACCTCTGCCCAGTGGTCTATTCTCATGACCCAGTAACCCAGTGGATCATCAACTGAAAAGCTCTCCATATCTGTTTATGCCCCTAGATAATCTCCCACCATGTGAGGAAGATGTTGCTGATGGGATGTGGAAGCTGACAGCCCTGGAAGCCGTAGACTGTCCACCGCTCCTCTCTTGACCAACAGAAGCCTTTAAAACTACGTTTTCCACTAGAATGTAACCTACTAGAGTCAGGAAAGGCTTTACATAAACTCCTCTTAGCCCCAGCCCTATTTCAGACACTTTTTGTTTACAAGTTAAAATCAGTATTTTTTCCTAGAAAACTACTTAGAACCCCCAAACATTATATATATTTTTTTAGCAAAGACTCTGGAGAATAAAATGCCAGTCATTGCAATATTTTTTGTCACGCAGTATTTGCGCAGCGGTCTTTAAAACGCCATTTTTTTGGAAGAATTTTGAAAAATCACATTTCACTGCATTTAAAAAATACTAAACAGTAAAGTTGGCCCATTTTTTTTGTATATTGTGAAAGATGATGTCACGCCGAGTAAATAGATACCCAACATGTTACGGTTTAAAATTGCGCCCCCCCATGGGATGGCGACAAACTACGGTCAATAAAGATCTCAATAGGCGACGTTTTAAATTTTTTTAACGTTTACCAGTTTAGAGTTAGAGTGTAGCTCTTTTTTTTAAATTATTGCTCACACTCTGGCAATCGCGGCGATACTTCACATGTGTGGTTTGAACAGCGATTTTATTCGCAGCTCGACTTCCATATACGTTTTTTTTTGTGCGCGAGCTAACGGTGACGGGGGCAGCTAGAATTTTTTTTTTTTTCCTATTTATTTTATTTTTTTTTTTAACTTTATTACAGTTTAAAAAAAAAATCTGAGAACTTTTATTGCTGTCACAAGCAATGTAAACATCCCTTGTGACACCAATATGCAGTGACAGGTACTCTTTATAGAGGGATCGAGGGTCTAAAAGACTCTAGACCCCTCCAATACACTTCCATGTATGCATAACGCTGAAAACGGCGTTTTTGCATACAGCCGTTTTTTAAATTTGTCACCTTTTGCAGCACAGTAACCCGGAAGTGATGTCATGGACGCCGCCTCCGGGTTACGTCATTGGAGACGGCTTTGATCGGGACTCCATCCAGCCGGCGGACATGCCGATTGGGTGCTCAGGGCTCCCGGTTAGACGGCGGGACGGGAGCTTCGAGCACAGTCACGGAAGGCGGCGGTGGGGGGGGGTCTGCGTCCCCTCCCGCTCACCCTGGTAACGAGCGAGCGGCTCCCGAGCCGCGTCGGTCATTACTGACGGAAAGCTGACCGTCGGCTGTAAACCACGGTATCGGGATGGTGCCTCTAGCTAGAGGCATCATCCCGGTATACTACCGCAAAGTTTGCCGATGTAGATCTTCGTTACTTTGCGGTAAGTGGTTAAGGTGTTCTCAAGAGATTTCATCTTCTGCTCTCTCTGTGGGGAAGAGATGAGTTTCCAAGACTTTCCCCTTGTAATGGTGGTCAAGGAGGGTTGCCAATCAGTAGTGATCCTTCTCCTTGATGCAAGGTATTCTCTGGTCCTTTTGCAGACTTTGAAGAATGAGGGAGCCCATGCACTGCAAGGCATAAGAAGCAGACTAGTCGGGGTTACTGAGGATTACAGTAACTTCAACTGCCTCCCCCCAGCCATGTACTATTCCCAAGGGTTCTGGGGATGGAAAACCATCTGTTAATGGTTGACGTATCGCTTCAATGTCTCCAAAGCTGCCAGAATCTGTAATGTTCTGGTACCTTTGGGTACCCTAATTACTCTTTTCCTAAGTGTATGCGCCCCACCATTCTCTTTTGGTAAGGTGCGCATACACCTTTAAGACTGATGCTGTCATCACTGAGCGCCGGACTGAACAGCTATTTAAATCACTAGCTCTCACTCACATGTGTTCGTTCAACCTGCTTTGTGCCTTGATGCTAACCTGTCTTGAAGCTCTCATGCTTGCAAGCATACCTCGCTGTCGGAACCACGCTGCGCTGATCCCTGTATCCCGCTACCGGATCATCCGCTCTTGCCGAACCTCTCCTCTGCTACATTGCTACTAGTGATAAGTACCCCACAGGGGAAACCTCTATAACCTTCATACTAAAGCTTACACTATCTAGCTCTGCATACTAAGGACTATTATTACATCTGCATTATCTAAGATTGCTAGCTCTTGAGCCTACTACCATCTGCTCTTGCACTGGGTTGGTCTCTCCTGTATGTTCACCTGCTATTCTATCATCTGCTACCATACATGATTGCTAACCTATCTGCATCCCATCTGCTACTATCTTACTTTCAAGAACATTTCTTTTCAAGTGTCTGTCATCTACCATCTCTACCCAACCTGTCTCTTCAGCCTATCATCACTGTGTTACTATATACATAAGTCACTCAAGGAACATCTTATTGAGTGTGTGTATTTACTTGCTGAATTGAGATCATCCACACATGATGAGTCTTTGGGAGTTGGGATTGGTGTCTCAGCGTTTCTCTACATGACTACTGAAGTGGAATATTTCTGCAGCTGTAAATCCACATCATACATAAAACGCAGGAGCGTTACAGATTGAACGAACCTCAAATGGATTCAGCAGAAATAACCACTCAGGTGACACAATTAAAACAGCAAGTAACTGCGTTAATACACGCACTTGCTGAATTAAAAGAAGACAATCAGGCTCTGTCGCAGCAGGTAATTAGACTGACACAACTTACCACTGCTCAGTCCCCTGAACCCAAAATAAATCCTCCTTTGGTATTTACAGGCGATCGCAAAAAATTTTGCGAATTTAAAAACGCATGTGAGTTACTTTTCTTACTAAAACCCCGTACCTACCTTACTGATCACATTAAGGTTTGTACTATTAATTCTTACCTAACAGGTGATCCTCGGGCCTGGGCAGACTCTCTTTTTGAGAAAAGCGATCAGCTTCTCAACTCCTATGCCTTGTTCCTAGCAGAACTTACTAGCCTATATGATGATCCCAATAGGCAGAGTACTGCCGATCTTCAATTAAAATCCTTGAAACAAGGTAGGAGACCTGTGGAAGACTTTGTCGCAGAATTCAAGAGATGGACCCTTGATTCAGAATGGAATGATGCATCTCTGAAAACCCAATTTAGGCTTGGCCTATCAGAGGCCGTTAAAGACGAGCTCGCCCGAGCGGATCTGCCAAAAACCCTGGATGCATTGATACAACTCAGTATCACCATAGATAGAAGACTACGAGAAAGAAAGGCTGAGAAAATGGGAATGCCATTATCCAGTTCTTCTCGGATTTCGGCCATTGACCCCATTCCTATGGAGGTAGGAACCATACGCCCACCTCTATCAACTATGGAAAGAGCCAGAAGACGATCTGGTAATCTCTGCTTGTACGGTGCATCCCCGGATCACAAGATAAACGTCTGTCCCCTAGTCTACAAAAAGAAGGGTGAGTGTTCACATGTCCTCCTAGGGGGATTGACAACTTCAATTACTAACCCTTACCTTTTTGTTTGCTTAACATTACAGTGGGACCAGAACAGGATTACTACTAAGGCCATGATTGACACAGGATCTTGTGGAAATTATATTGACATACGTTTTGCTGCTTTAAATAAAGTTCCTATTATTTCTAAACCTAAACCTGTCTCAGTGAGTCTTATTAACGGTGTGCCTTTATCCTCTGGTCCGATCACTGATCAGACACAGGCACTCCTAGTCACTACTAACAGGTCTCATATGGAGACCACTACCTTCGATCTAATACCTTCACCCCACTTTCCCATTGTTTTGGGACTTCCCTGGTTACATACACATCAACCAACCATAGATTGGAAGGAACGGACCCTGGCCTTCCTCTCTTGCTATTGCGAGGGTACGTGTAACCTCCCGTCTTTCGGGAAGATCCTGTCTGTGGTGACAGATGAGATTGCACCACTATGTTATGAGGATCTCTCTGAGGTATTTCTTGAGAAAAATGCTCAAGCACTACCTCCCCATCGAGACTATGATTGTAGTATTGATCTACTCCCAAATAGCAAATTGCCGTTCGGTCATGTTTATCCTCTTTCGCAGCATGAACTTTCCCATCTCAAAGACTATTTGGATGAGAATTTGAAAAAAGGTTTTATTAGACCTTCCACTTCTTCCACAGCAGCAGGACTCTTTTTTGTCCGCAATAAGGACTCAAGTCTCAGGCCTATCATCGACTATAGGCAATTGAATGCTATTACAATAAAAGATCGCTATCCTCTACCGCTTATCCCTGAGCTCATTGAGCAGGTGCGTGGAGCTACCTATTTTTCAAAATTGGACCTGAAAGGAGCATACAATCTCATTCGAATCCGTGATGGACACGAGTGGAAGACTGCATTCAGAACCAGATACGGATTGTTCGAATATCTTGTAATGCCATTCGGGCTATGCAACGCCCCTGCAGCCTTTCAACGATTTATAAACGATATTTTCAGAGACTTACTAGATGTCTGTGTTGTGGTATATCTGGACGATATACTTATATATTCACGATCCCTGTCTGAACACATAAGACATGTAAGACTAGTATTATCGAGATTGCTTGCACACAACCTTTATGTGAAACTGAAAAAATGCTTGTTTCATAAAGAAGAAGTACTGTTTCTAGGCTACATCATATCCAAAACAGGAATCAAGATGGACATGAGTAAGATATCCTGCATTCAGGATTGGCCTACACCAATCACACGCAAGGCGCTACAGCGATTCCTTGGATTTTCGAATTTCTACAGGAAGTTCATCAGAAACTTCTCTGCCATTGTGAGACCCCTCACACAGCTCACTAGCATTAAAAGACCATTCAAATGGTCAGATGAAGCAAATAAAGCTTTTCACCTGTTAAAGACAAGGTTTACTTCTGCTCCCATACTACGCCATCCAGACCCATCCCTCCAATACATTCTGGAAGTAGATGCGTCAAACATGGCAGTAGGAGCAATACTCTCCCAACGACCAACTCACACTTCACCTCTTCATCCAGTCGCCTTTTTTTCGAAATCCTTAAGCAGTCCAGAGGTAAATTACCCCGTGGGTGAAAAGGAACTGCTTGCTATAAAATTGGCTCTGGAGAATTGGCGACATCTACTCGAAGGCACCCGATTACCAATACTTATATACACGGACCATAAAAATCTTCAATATCTTCAGACTAACAAAACTCTCTCTCACCGACAGGTACGATGGTCACTATTCTTTCTAAGGTTTAACTTCCTAGTGACCTACACACCTGCAGATAAGAACAAAAAGGCGGATGCACTATCACGACTAACTGAAGAAAACTACTTCGAAATCCCTTCCGTTCCTATAATACCTCACAAACGCATTATTGGAGTTGTCCGTTCCTTGAAGGAAGAGGTTTTGCATGGTATAAGTTTGGATTCACCCCCACCACAACTAAATACTGATGCAGAAGGCTTCCTCTACTACAACGACAAACTTTACATACCACCTACCATGCGCACCAAGATCTTGGAATTATCGCATGATGTGCCTATGGCAGGACATATGGGTATGACAAAGACTCTTAATCTGATTACCAGGCAATTCTGGTGGCCTGACATGAAAACATCTATACAAAAATTCATCTCTTCATGCAATGTCTGTGCCAGGTCCAAAATTGACACTACGAGACCATCCGGTCTACTATGCAGTCTACCAATACCCCAAACTCCATGGGAAGTTGTGTCCTTGGACTTTATAGTAGAACTACCTCCTTCCAAAGGATTTAATACCATCTTAGTGTCAGTGGACCATCTGACAAAAATGGCACATTTCATTGCTATTCGCAGACTACCTTCGTCCAAACAAACGGCAGAACTCCTGATGAAACATGTCTTTAAGTTACATGGTATCCCAAAAACTCTTCTGTCTGACCGTGGATCACAATTTATTTCCAAGTTCTGGCAAGAACTATGTCACATACTACGGATTGAGCGGAAGCTCACTTCTCCTTACCATCCGCAGACCAACGGACAGACTGAAAGAGTCAACCAATGCATCGAGCAATATTTACGTTGTTACACTTCTTACCAACAGGATGATTGGGTGGATCTTCTCCCCCTGGCAGAATTTGCCTACAACAACGCAACCCACAGTACGACCAAGCAGAGTCCGTTCTACTTGAACTATGGGTTTCATCCCTCTATTCTTCCACCACGCATCCTTCCTTCAAATAACCCAGTAGCCTCAGACTATCTTACCCAAATAAAGGACTCTCTGGGTTTGCTTAATACTACCATTGCACACGCTCATAGTCAACAAAAGAAGTACTATGATCTTCGCAGAAGACCTTCTCCTCAGTATGCTATCGGGGACCTCGTTTGGCTCTCAACAAAAAATTTAAGACTGAAAATCCCTAGCAAAAAGCTTGGACCTCTGTTCTTGGGACCTTTCCCAATCAAGAAACTTATTGGAAAAGCTGCAGTAAAGCTTACATTGCCAATAGACCTCAAAATACATCCCATTTTCCATGTGTCGCTACTGAAGCCCCATGTTCCTGACCAAGGAATAAGGCCTACTATCCCACCTCCTCCTCCTGTACAAGTTGAAGGTGGAGAAGAATATGAGATAAAAGAGATTCTGGATTCTCGTATCCACAGAAGAAGACTTCAGTACTTAGTTCGATGGAAGAACTATGGGCCCCAAGATGACACCTGGCTAAACACCTCTGACATACATGCCCCTAGATTAATCCGCAATTTTCATGCGAAGTACCCAGACAAACCAGCCCCAGAGGCCTTCAGGAGCCGGCCTTAAGGGGGGGGTACTGTAATGTTCTGGTACCTTTGGGTACCCTAATTACTCTTTTCCTAAGTGTATGCGCCCCACCATTCTCTTTTGGTAAGGTGCGCATACACCTTTAAGACTGATGCTGTCATCACTGAGCGCCGGACTGAACAGCTATTTAAATCACTAGCTCTCACTCACATGTGTTCGTTCAACCTGCTTTGTGCCTTGATGCTAACCTGTCTTGAAGCTCTCATGCTTGCAAGCATACCTCGCTGTCGGAACCACGCTGCGCTGATCCCTGTATCCCGCTACCGGATCATCCGCTCTTGCCGAACCTCTCCTCTGCTACATTGCTACTAGTGATAAGTACCCCACAGGGGAAACCTCTATAACCTTCATACTAAAGCTTACACTATCTAGCTCTGCATACTAAGGACTATTATTACATCTGCATTATCTAAGATTGCTAGCTCTTGAGCCTACTACCATCTGCTCTTGCACTGGGTTGGTCTCTCCTGTATGTTCACCTGCTATTCTATCATCTGCTACCATACATGATTGCTAACCTATCTGCATCCCATCTGCTACTATCTTACTTTCAAGAAAAATTTCCTTTCAAGTGTCTGTCATCTACCATCTCTACCCAAACTGTCTCTTCAGCCTATCATCACTGTGTTACTATATACATAAGTCACTCTAGGAACATCTTATTGAGTGTGTGTATTTACTTGCTGAATTGAGATCATCCACACATGATGAGTCTTTGGGAGTTGGGATTGGTGTCTCAGCGTTTCTCTACATGACTACTGAAGTGGAATATTTCTGCAGCTGTAAATCCACATCATACATAAAATGCAGGAGCGTTACAGAATCCTCCTCCTTCTCCCTCTCCTATTGTGTGTTCTGTGGTGTAGAAATAATGATGTTTGCATAAAGAGGTTCTTGAGAGGAAAGGATGACCTCCTCTTTCTCCCGCTGCCCTGCCTCAAGTGCCCTGTCCATAATGCCATGCAGAGTCTGCTCCAGCAGGAACACAACAGGGACTGTGTCACTGATGCATGTATTGTCACGGCTCACCATCATTGTGGCCTCCTTAAATGGTGACAGTACAGTGCATGCATTCTTTATCAGCAGCCATTGGCGATGTGCCATATTCACACAGGTACTCATTGACAGCCCTCTGCTGCATGTGCAGCCTCTGCAGTATTGCCAAAGTCGAGTTCCACCTGGTGGGTATGTCACACATCAAGCAGTTTACTGGCAGGTGGAATTCCCGCTGAATTTCAGCCAATCAAGCACTGGCTTTGTATGACAGCCTGAAATGGCTACAGATTCTTCTGGCCTGCTTCAGCAGATCCTTCAACCCTGGGTACCTATTTAAAAAAAGCTGAACCACCAAATTGAGGACATGTGCCAGGCATTGCACATGTCTCAACTTTCAACAAGTATGGCTGCTGTCCCCTAGACAGACCAGCTGAAGCACTGAATGGCACCTTTCAGCCTGACTCATTGAATAGCCCCTTGAACGCTTAGGGGGTACTTGTGGTTCATGGGACATTTCATCAGAGGAGGGCATGGAGGAGGAGGTGGCGGAAGAATGTTTGGAGCTGACAAATCCTGTATCATCACCACTAGCTGTAAAGAGACGTGGCTGCGCAACAACCTGCAGCACTGAACCCTGTCTTGCATCCTTCCAAGTTGCAAGCAGAGTTACCCAGTGTGCTGCAAATTAAATATATTGTCCCTGATGATGCTTGCTGGACCATGTGTCCACAGTAACAATGACCTTGTGGCTGACTGCCTTTCCCAACGATGCCCCAACGTTGCCTTCCATGTGATGGTAGAGTAGGAGTGCCACCTCATCCCTTTAATCCAGGACACATAATAATTACACAGGTTCTGAGGCTGATATAATGCACTTAAGTCAACAAGTGAGTTTAATTACCACCTTAATCAGCCACAGAACTTGTGTAATTAATGTGTGTCCTGGTTTAAAGGGATGAGGTTGCTTGCAACCCTAGGGTAGAGATCTGGAATAGCCTTATGCCTCGTAACACGCAATGATTATCGGCCGACCGATCGGCCGTCTTTTGTCCAGTGTTGTTGTGTTGGTTGGAATGTGCTCTAGACTGCGCACAAATTTTCTCGGCCAACAAAAATCAACTTCAGAAGTGATGTCATGTGATGGTTTACTTTCCGTGTGTTTTTTCTTCTCTGAGCATGCCCAGTCTTGCTCATCAGATTTTTGTCTGCCGAAATCTGTACTGACTGACGGAAAATCGGCCGTTCTGTTGACGGCCAACAAAAATTTTATAGCCTGCACACCAGATTTTTTTTGGCTAAAAAGTCAGAGTCGGTTGTCGAAAGCATCATACAAACAAGCCGAAAATCGGCCGATCGGACGTTGGCCGAAAATTCACGGCCAATAGGGTTGAGCGGACACCTAGATGTCCGTGTTCGACGGGTTCGGCCGAACTTTAAAAAAAAGTCCGGGTCCGTGTCCCGGACTTTTACCGAACTTTTCCCGGACACCGAACCCCATTGAAGTCAATGGGGACCCGAACTTTAAGGCACTAAAATGGCTCTAAAACACCAATGGAAAGGGCTAGAGTGCTGCAAATGGCAGCAAAACGTAGTTAAGAGCATGGC
The DNA here is from genome assembly GCF_965119305.1 of Pelophylax lessonae. Classification (NCBI taxonomy): domain Eukaryota; kingdom Metazoa; phylum Chordata; class Amphibia; order Anura; family Ranidae; genus Pelophylax; species Pelophylax lessonae. The sequence continues at coordinate 42,507,833 of NC_138772.1, forward strand.
AAGTGCTCTGCAAACAAATGTGGATAGGGAAATAACTTAAAACAACAAAAAAAAACAGAAAAATAAAACAATGTTCTTCATCTCTGAAGGACGAGGCCCATATGGAGTAGGAGGGAGGTTGAGGTGGTGGTGGATGTGGCGGTCTCATAGGCGTGCGCACAGGGTGTGCCGGGTGTACCTGGGCACACCCTAATCACCTAGGGCACATAGCATTATCGCTCTGTTTGCCAGTGAGGAGATGGGAAAGATCTCCCTCGGACCTGCTCTGCTCTATTTCTCTTTGCCAGCAGGGAGAGTAATGTATCGGGGCCATGTACATGTAGGCAAACACATGCATGTGTATTTCAACTTTGGGATGCACACCCTAATGCAATAGGCTGCGCACACCTATGGGCGGTGTAGGTGGAAGCGGCGGTGGAGGAGGATCAGGGCCGGATTAAGAGCATCATGGTCTTGGTGCTGAGGATTTTGAAGGGCCTTAAGGGCCGTGCCTTGGCATGCACCCAGAGGAGGAAGGGTGCAGCCATGCATGCCTAATTCAACATGGGATGCTGTCTCTGAAGCCCATAAACACATCCATGCATCGGCAACTGTCCCTCCTTGTCAGGCCTTCGCGCTGTGTGGGGAGGTTCTGAGGGTGCTGCCTGGGGAAGCGAGCATAGAAGCCAGACTTCTGTGTTTACAAGTGACAGAAGAGCGGTCACAGTGAATATGGCCAACCCGGGGCCTATATAAAAGGTAGGGGCCTGGAGCTGCAGCTCCAATAGCCCCTACGTTAATCTGGCCCTGAGGAGGAGGACGAGGTAGCCAACACTGCTTCTTTTCACAAATTTTAAATGAGGGTACACCCCAAAAGAGTGAGAAAGAGCAAAAATGGAACAATGGGTGGGTAAGGTCGGTATCCATTGCTATTCTGCACAAGGTACGGAAAAGTCCCGTGGGATCCATGCCTGGTTCATTTTAATGAACGTGAGCTTGTCCACATTGTCTCTGCGCTTGTCTGTTATAACGCCCCCAGCCGTGCTAAATACCCTTTCAGATAATACACTGGCTGCAGGGCACGCCAGCACCTCCAAGGCGTAAAGGGCAAGCTCAGGCCATGTGCCCAATTTGGAGACCCAGAAGTTGAAGGGGGCAGACCCCTCATTCACTACATGTAGGCGTGTGCACACATACTGCTCCACCATGTTGGTAAAATGCTGCCTCCTGCTAAGACGTTCCATCTGAGCTGCTGGTGCTGCTGTTTGTTGTGGCGTGCTGACAAAGCTTTTCCACATTTCGGCCATGCTAACCCTGCCTTCTGAGGTGCTGGCGGTGCCCTGGTTGCGTTGGCGACCTCCTCCTCCTCCTCCTCCTCTGCCTTGTGCTTCCACTGTGGCCCCGCTGTCAGATGGGAATGCCAGCAGCATCGCATCTACCAGCGTGCGCTTGTACTCGCGCATCTTGCGATCGCGCTCCAGTGAGTGAATTAAGGACGGTACGTTGTCCTTGTAATGGGGATCCAGCAGCGTGGCCACCCAGTAATCAGCACAAGTTAGAATGTGGGCAACTCGGCGGTCGTTGTGGAGACACTGCAGCATGTAATCGCTCATGTGTGCCAGGCTGCCCAGAGGCGACGAAAGGCTGTCCTCTGTGGGAGGTGTATCGTCCGTGTCCTCTGTATCCCCCCAGCCACGCACCAGTGATGGCCATGAGCTGGCCTGGGTGCCACCCTGCTGTGAACATGGTTCCATCTCCTCCTCCAGCTCCTCCTCCAGCTCCTCCTCCTCCTCATCCTCCAGAACTGTGCCCCTGCTGGACAATTGTGTCCCTGGCATTTGTGTGTGCAGGAACCCACCCTTGGAGCCCCTTGCGAATGACTGCCCTGAAAGCCTTTGAAATGTTACCTCTTCATCCTCCTCCTCCTCATCCTGTGCCACATTCTCTTCCATCATCGCCCGAATTGTTTTTTCAAGGAGGCATAGAAGTGGGATAGTTAAGCTGAGAACGGCGTCATTGCCACTGGCCATGTTGGTGGAGTACTCAAAACAGCGCAACAAGGCACACAGGTCTCGCATGGAGGCCCAGTTACAGACACAGACTATTCCGCAATTTAATTGATCCCCAAAGGTTTTTATTGAATAGCGGAATAGGAAATATGATCAAAAAAAGTGTATGTATCTCACACGTACAGAAGCACACTAGGCCCCAATTACTATTGTTTGTACACCTAAAAGGATGGATGAGGAGGAGGAGGAGTATGGAACAGGCAGCACCCTCAAAGCTTCAGAAGTATGAGATGAACCCCAAAAACTTGGAAAGGTGGATCTCACACGTACCGACACAGACTATTCCGCAATTTAATTGATCCCCAAAGGTTTTTATTGAATAGCGGAATAGGAAATATGATCAAAAAAAGTGTATGTATCTCACACGTACAGAAGCACACTAGGCCCCAATTACTATTGTTTGTACACCTAAAAGGATGGAGGAGGAGGAGGAGGAGTATGGAACATTCAGCACCCTCAAAGCTTCAGAAGTATGAGATGAACCCCAAAAACTTGGAAAGGTGGATCTCACACGTACCGACACAGACTATTCCGCAATTTAATTGATCCCCAAAGGTTTTTATTGAATAGCGGAATAGGAAATATGATCAAAAAAAGTGTATGTATCTCACACGTACAGAAGCACACTAGGCCCCAATTACTATTGTTTGTACACCTAAAAGGATGGAGGAGGAGGAGGAGGAGTATGGAACAGGCAGCACCCTCAAAGCTTCAGAAGTATGAGATGAACCCCAAAAACTTGGAAAGGTGGATCTCACACGTACCGACACAGACTATCCCGCAATTTAATTGATCCCCAAAGGTTTTTATTGAATAGCGGAATAGGAAATATGATCAAAAAAAGTGTATGTATCTCACATGTACAGAAGCACACTAGGCCCCAATTACTATTGTTTGTACACCTAAAAGGATGGAGGAGGAGGAGGAGGAGTATGGAACAGGCAGCACCCTCAAAGCTTCAGAAGTATGAGATGAACCCCAAAAACTTGGAAAGGTGGATCTCACACGTACCGACACAGACTATCCCGCAATTTAATTGATCCCCAAAGGTTTTTATTGAATAGCGGAATAGGAAATATGATCAAAAAAAGTGTATGTATCTCACACGTACAGAAGCACACTAGGCCCCAATTACTATTGTTTGTACACCTAAAAGGATGGAGGAGGAGGAGGAGGAGTATGGAACAGGCAGCACCCTCAAAGCTTCAGAAGTATGAGATGAACCCCAAAAACTTGGAAAGGTGGATCTCACACGTACCGACACAGACTATTCCGCAATTTAATTGATCCCCAAATGTTTTTATTGAATAGCGGAATAGGAAATATGATCAAAAAAAGTGTATGTATCTCACACGTACAGAAGCACACTAGGCCCCAATTACTATTGTTTGTACACCTAAAAGGATGGATGAGAAGGAGGAGGAGTATGGAACAGGCAGCACCCTCAAAGCTTCAGAAGTATGAGATGAACCCCAAAAACTTGGAAAGGTGGATCTCACACGTACCGACACAGACTATCCCGCAATTTAATTGATCCCCAAAGGTTTTTATTGAATAGCGGAATAGGAAATATGATCAAAAAAAGTGTATGTATCTCACACGTACAGAAGCACACTAGGCCCCAATTACTATTGTTTGTACACCTAAAAGGATGGATGAGGAGGAGGAGGATGAAACAGGCAGCACCCTCAAATCTTCAGAAGTATGAGATTGTGTTCACTGTACCCCACAAAGATTGTGTTCACTGCACCCCAAAAGGATTGTCTTCACTGCACCCCACAAAGATTGTGTTCACTGTACCCCACAAAGATTGTGTTCACTGCACCCCAAAAGGATTGTCTTCACTGCACCCCACAAAGATTGTGTTCACTGTACACCCCCAAAGATTTTGTTCACTGCACCCCACAAGGATTGTCTTCACTGCACCCCACAAGGATTGTCTTCACTGCACCCCACAAAGATTGTGTTCACTGTACCCCACAAAGATTGTGTTCACTGCACCCCAAAAGGATTGTCTTCACTGCACCCCACAAAGATTGTGTTCACTGTACCCCACAAAGATTGTGTTCACTGCACCCCAAAAGGATTGTCTTCACTGCACCCCACAAATATTGTGTTCACTGTACCCCACAAAGATTGTGTTCACTGTACCCCACAAAGATAATGTTCACTGCACCCCACAAAGATTGTGTTCACTGTACCCCACAAAGATTGTGTTCACTGCACCCCAAAAGGATTGTCTTCACTGCACCCCACAAAGATTGTGTTCACTGTACCCCACAAAGATTGTGCTCACTGTACCCCCCAAAGATTTTGTTCACTGCACCCCAAAAGGATTGTGTTCACTGTACCCCACAAAGATTGTGTTCACTGTACCCCACAAAGATTTTGTTCACTGCACCCCACAAAGATTGTGTTCACTGTACCCCACAAATATTGTGTTCACTGTACCCCACAAAGATTTTGTTCACTGCACCCCACAAGGATTGTCTTCACTGCACCCCACAAGGATTGTCTTCACTGCACCCCACAAAGATTGTGTTCACTGTACCCCACAAAGATTGTGTTCACTGCACCCCAAAAGGATTGTCTTCACTGCACCCCACAAAGATTGTGTTCACTGTAATCCACAAAGATTGTGTTCACTGTACCCCACAAAGATTTTGTTCACTGCACCCCACAAGGATTGTCTTCACTGCACCCCACAAAGATTGTGTTCACTGTACCCCACAAAGATTGTGTTCACTGTACCCCCCAAAGATTTTGTTCACTGCACCCCACAAGGATTGTCTTCACTGCACCCCACAAAGATTGTGTTCACTGTACCCCACAAAGATTGTGTTCACTGCACCCCAAAAGGATTGTCTTCACTGCACCCCACAAAGATTGTGTTCACTGTACCCCACAAAGATTGTGTTCACTGTACCCCCCAAAGATTTTGTTCACTGCACCCCACAAGGATTGTCTTCACTGCACCCCACAAGGATTGTCTTCACTGCACCCCACAAAGATTGTGTTCACTGTACCCCCCAAAGATTTTGTTCACTGCACCCCACAAGGATTGTTTTCACTGCACCCCACAAGGATTGTCTTCACTGCACCCCACAAAGATTTTGTTCACTGTACCCCACAAAGATTGTGTTCACTGTACCCCACAAAGATTTTGTTCACTGTACCCCACAAAGATTGTGTTCACTGCACCCCAAAAGGATTGTCTTCACTGCACCCCACAAAGATTGTGTTCACTGTACCCCACAAAGATTGTGTTCACTGTACCCCCCAAAGATTTTGTTCACTGCACCCCACAAGGATTGTCTTCACTGCACCCCACAAGGATTGTGTTCACTGTACCCCACAAGGATTGTCTTCACTGCACCCCACAAGGATTGTCTTCACTGCACCCCACAAAGATTGTGTTCACTGTACCCCACAAAGATTTTGTTCACTGCACCCCAAAAGGATTGTGTTCACTGCACCCCAAAAAGATTGTGTTCACTGCAGCCCACCCACAGAAAAATGGATGTGGATCACTGACACCTGCCTATCTCCTATCCCACACCACACAGCAATATCGATTGTAGTTTGTAGAACACTCTTTCCCTAAAATTCAGCAGCAGCCTCTCCCTAACAGGATTGAGAAGAGATCGTAGATCGGGACTAAGTGCAGACCCCACCCCACACAGCAATATCGATTGTAGTTTGTAGAACACACTGACCCTATAATTCAGCAGACTCTATCCCTAAAATGCCTACAACTCGCCCTGCCTAAACACTCCGACCTGACCCTAAATTCTATCCGGACACCAATTTGTTTTCCCTGCCTGTCTTTCCCTAATCAGCAGCCAGCACGCATGTGTGCTCTGTCCCTGAGCTAAGCAGCAGAATGACGCCGCTGCGGCTGCCTCGAACTTATAAAGACTTGGTCACATGCTTCAGACGGCCAATCACAGCTACTCATACATTTGCAGGCATGGCTGGGATAGCTTAAGGCACACCAGTTAAACGATTGTTGATTGGCTGTTGAAAGCCCGCCATGAAAAGAGCGCCAAAACATGCAAAACCCGGAAATAAAACGACCGAACACGGATTTTTTACCCGAACATACAGTAAAGTGTCCGTGTCCGTGTTCGGGTAACAAAAATCCAATTATTCGGTACGAACATGAATAATACAGTCCGTGTTCGCTCAACACTAACGGCCAACTATCGATGCGTGTGTACGAGGCATTACATGAAAAGAAATAGCGACTGGGAACCTGCCATTGTGGTATAGAGTTGTAAAGCCAGCAGGTTTGACAAGCTTGAATTTAGATGCTGGGCATGTGGATGGGAGTGAATGCTTTTTTTTTCTGCTGTAGCAGATGGGGCAGAGAAATTTGCCTGCTGTAGTGCTACTCACAGACATGCTCCAAGGACCTGGGACATCCTGCACTATACCATCATCCTTATCAGTGGAGGCTGCTGAGAGGTCATAAGAGATAGCGGGGGTAGACCGGAAAGGTGAGGAGTGAGGAGGAGCAGAATTGCGTCCCATTTGGGTGTCTTTAAGGCGCTCTTGCAGAGTGGTGGGAGGTAAAATGCCTTGTCAAGCATGTGGTACCCAAATGGCTGGTGTTTTTGCCACGCTTGATGTGCTTGAGGCAGAGTTTGCAAATTGCAACAGTGCGATCGTCTGCACATGTGCTAAAAAAGGCCCAAATAGCTGAGCTGTGGGAAGTGGGCCAGGAGATAACAGGTCCACAATCTTACTGTGCTTAACCACTTAAGGACCAGGCCTATCACTCAACTTCCTGCCTGGGATATAGATGGACCGGATCATTTTCCCTGCTACCGACGGGTTCAGTAAGAAAACGACCAGGAAGCAGGGGGGGGGGTGCCCTCTCCCTCCACACATGAAAGTGATCCCGTGGCGAATCCGCTGCTACTACTATGGTTAGGGCAGCTATCAGCGGCCATAACATCAGTATTTAACGTCACATTACCAATGTAATACTGTGGCAAGCGGTCTGGAAGTGGTTAATGAGGATCTTCACTCCCCCTAAAAAAAATTAAAGGCATTAGCTACTAATTCTGTAGCTGCTGACCTTTAATAAAAGGACACATGCCTTCCAGGGATCCAGCGTTGTCCTCACCCGAGCTAGTTCTTCATCAGTCTTCAGGTCCCCAACACCACCGTGTCTAGTATGGGAAGCTGGTTGCTCCTTGAGGCTTTACAGCAAGAGCAAGAGCTGCTGCACACAGAAGGCTTTTTATCTTAATGCATAGAATGTATAAACCTTCTGCCTTTACAACTCCTAAAAAAGTGCAGTAATGCACTGATATATATACTGCGTTAAACGCTTAGTAATGCACTCAAATATACTGTGTGAAAATGTGCAGTAACGCACTGATATATACTGTGTTAAACATGCAGTAACACACTCATATATACTGCCTTAAATGTGCAGTAAAGCACTGATATTTACTGAGTTAAATGCACAATTACGCACTGATATATACCGCGTTAAACGTGCAGTAATGCACTGATATATACTGCGTTAAACATGCAGTAACACACTCAAATATACTGCGTTAAATATGCAGTAACGCACTGATATACACTGCATTAAACGTGCAGTAATGCACTGAAATATACTGCATTAAACGTGCACTAACGCACTGATATTTACTACGTAAAACATGCAGTAACACACTAAAATATACTGCATTAAACGGGCAGTAATGCACTGAAATATACTGAGTTAAACGTGCAGTAATGCACTGATATATACTGCATTAAAACATGCAGTAATGCACTAAAATATACTGCATTAAACATGCAGTAACGCACACAAATATACTGTGTTAAAGTGCAGTAATGCACTGATATATACTGCGTTAAACATACAGTAACGTACTGAAATATACTGTGTTAAATGTACAGTATTGCAGTGATATATAATGCGTTAAACGTGCAGTAACACACCCAACAATACTGCATTAAACGTTCAGTAATGCACTGATATATACTGCGTTAAATATGCAGTAATGCACTCATATATACTGTGTTAAACGCTAAGTAACTCACAGATATGTACTGCATTAAACATGTAGTAACGCACTGATATATACTGCAGGAAACCTGCCCTAAAAAATTTAACTGCTCATTCGCAATAAGTATTTTGTTACACACTCAAATATCCTGCATTAAAAGTGCAATAACACACTGATATATATACACTGCGTTAAACGTGCAGTAACGCACTTAAATATACTACATTAAACGTACATTGATGCACTAATATATATACTGCATTAAACGTGCACTAATGCACTGATATATATTGCGTTAAACGTGCAGTAATGCGCTTATCTTTATAAACTGCATTAAACGTGCAGTAACGTACTAAAATATACTGAGTTAAACATGCAGTAACACAGTGATATGCACTGCATTAAACGTGCAGTAACACACTGAAATATACTGTGTTAAAAGTGGAGTAATGCACTGATATATACTGCGTTAAACGTGCAGTAACACACTGATATATACTGTGTTAAACGTGCAGTAACACACTGAAATATACTGCCATAAACATGCAGTAACGCACTCACATATACTGCAATAAACGTGCGGCAATGCACTGATATATACTGCATTAAACGTGCAGTAACACACAGATATATACTGCGTTAAATGTGCAGTGACGCACTAATATATACTGCATAAAATGTGCAGTAACACACTGATATATACTGCGTTAAACGTACAGTAACGTACTAAAATATAATGTGTTAAACATTCAGTAACACACTGATATATACTGCGTTAAATATACAGTAATGCACTGATCTATACTGCATTAAAATTGTGCTGTAACAAACCCAAATATACTGCACTAAACGTGCACTAAATGTGCAGTAATGCTCTGATATATACTGCGTTAAACGTACAGTAACACACTGATATATACTGCTTTAAATATCAATAATGCACTGATATATATTGCGTTAAACGTGCAGTAACACACTGATATATACTGCAGGAAACCTCCCTGACAAATTAAACTGACACTAAAGTCAAAATGAATGGTCACACTACACTCACAAAGACTGACACTAAGGTAAAAATGAATGGTCGCACTACACTCACACTAAAGTATCACTAGATTCACACTAAACTGATATTCTACACTGACAATAGAAGCACAATAGCACACTATAGTACACTAACTCACTAGCAGCACTTAACAGATTCCTGTTCTATCATTCTCCACGCCAATATCACACTGCAAATAGCAGCTATGGGGAGAATATTTTTGTGTTGGGCAGGACAAGAGCAATGAGCCATGATTGGATAGAGTCGTCATTACTTTCTCCATTACGTGCCCTGATAGGACAAAGCTTTTATTGCTTCAGCCAATCAGGGCTTCTAATTCCCTGTGTGGCAGCACAGTGCATTGTGGTCATTCGACGGAACGGTCAAGCGCCCCGATGATTCGGGTGTTAATCAAACGGGCGAACAGCCAATGTTCGGCCTGAACCCATGCTCCAGATGGCAAACTAGGTACTCACTCCCTCCAAAAAAAGTGCCCAAAAGTTAAAGAGGAGGGGGGAAGGGGGTGGAAAAGCAGAAGTTTCTCTTTAACTCCTTCTCCCTTGCAATTATTATATAAATGTTCCTAATCATTAGGATATGGTAATATGTCCCCTGTTTGAAAGCTACCTGCCGACACAATACGGGGCTAGTTGATCTTAAACCCAGCTCTGGTGACTGCTCAGGTCCCCACCATTGAGTGGAAACCAATCAGAGCGGTTCCTGAGCATGTGATCCACTATGTCAGCCATAACATGGTGATAACATCCAGGTTGGAGGATTCATTCACAAATTAAGTCTTTAGACTGCAGGGTGGCATTGTGAATTTGTTTAATCTATGTAATGTCAAATACAATCACAGTATTAAAACTTAATGAGACAAGTATATGTGAGGGCACAACACCAAAATCACACTGAAATAATTGAAATATTAATATTTTAACAAAATTAAGTTATCATTAAAATTATTATTTTTGTAACTTTTTATAACATGCAGTGAGCCTTCCTTTAGATGTATTTTCCACATAGTAGATTGCGTGTATGATAAATTATTGAGCAGCTGGGAATATAATGACATTACACAGCAGGGAATGTTCTTCCCCGTGTGTGCATCATGCATTAGACACTAGTACTGCTCCTTTTCTTTTGTCCAATCCAGATACTCCTGATGGTGGAGATGGTTTTGCTGTGTGTTATAATCAGGTAGTGGTCACCAGGATTGCCCCACCGGGAAGTGAGCAAGCCAGGGTCCAGTAGGAGATATAGCAAGTAGGGATAAAGCAGAAGCTTAGTCAGTAAACAAGCCAAAGGCTGGTAACTAGTAGTTGCAGGTTGAGATCAAGCAAATGTCTAGTCAAGGAACAGCCAAAGGTTGATACCAAGTGGTCCTCAAAGGGCCTGGTATGGACTGGGGGGGGGGACCCTACGCCGGGGGGACCCTACGCCATTATTTTTTTAACTGTATTGCCGGGAGCCAACAATACATTACAGCCGCAAGCAAGTTTAAATGACATTTTATCCTTTAGAAATATCAGTATTGCTGCGGCAGGCTCCATGCATCGTACACTTTAAGGGCACATTAACCACTTCTGGATCGGAAAGATTTTCCCCCTTAATGACCAGGCCGTATTTTGAGATTCGGCACTGCATTACTTTAACGGACAATTGTGCTGTCATGCGATGCTGTACCCAAATAAAATTGATGTCCTTTTTTCCCCAAAAATAGAGATTTCTTTTGGTGGTATTTGATCACCTGTGCGATTTTTATTTTTTGCACTCTAAACAAAAAAAAAAAAACGATAATTCTAAAAAAAAAAAAAAAAACAAGATTTTTCACTTTCTGCTATATAACATTCTTAAAAGAAAAATTTAAAAATCCAAATTTTTTAACATTTCAGGCCAATTTGTTTTCTACTACATATTTTTGGTGAAAAAAAAAAAAAAAACTCAATAAGCGTATTTTGATGGGTTTGCACAAACGTTATGGCGTCTACTAACTACGGGAAAGATTTATGTCATTTTTATTTATTTTATTTTTTTTTTTACTAGTAATGGCGGCGATCTGCGATTTTTTGCCGGACCGTGACATTGCGGCGGACAGATTGGACCCCTAACTGACATTTTTGACACTTTTGGGGGGACCAGTGACATTACTACAGTAATTAGTGCTAAAAATATGCGCTGTTACTGTAATAATGACACTGGCAGGGAAGGGGTTAACACAGTGGGTGATCAAAGGGGTTAAATATGAGCCTAGGGGAGTTATTCTAACTGTGTGGGGGGCGTGGCTTGTGAAATGATCACAGAGACCTGTGATCCTATATACTGTAGCAGGAACACAGGCGCTCTGTGATCATTCCAGAGAAAAGAACGGTCAGCTGTATTTACAACAGCTGACCGTCCTTCTCTCTCAGCGGTAAACGATCGCGGGTGGCCGGCGGCAATCAGAGCCGCCTGCCCTGAGCATCAGAGTACCCTCTGCCGAGTGGGGGCGGGAGCATACCGCCAGCAGCGCACGCTCACCCCCTAGCTGCAGGCACGCAACCGACGTAGGTCTACGTCGGTTTGCACAGGGGGCCGCACTGCCGCAGTAAATAGAAGGCGGGCGGTCAGAAACTGGTTAAGGGGACCCCCCCAGGCACAATATTTAAATAAATTTTTCATTTTTATTGTTTCAATTTAAAACGGAGTTGGTGGAACTTCCGCTTTAAGGCCTCCTGATCCCCTGACATGCCACATTTGGCATGTCATCTTTTTGGAGGGGGGGGAGTGGGTACCTTGATTTGACTGGTACCCGCTCCCACTTCCACTCCGGCTGCCTTTGGCGACTCGAGGGAAAGTTCTCCTCTCCTCCTCCCTCCCTGAAATCTTCTGGGATACGTCGCAGGTCCCAGAGGATTGCCTGTCCACTCAGGACGCGCAGCATGACTCGCGTATGTGCAGTGCGCATCCGGCTGTGAAGCCGCAAGTTGTCACAGCCGGTTGCCCACACTAGAGATGCCGGCGCCGTGGGGAGAAGAGCGAGAGAACCGAGGCTCCCGCCGGCCGCATTGCTGGACTGTGGGACAGGTGAGTGTTTGTCTATTAAAAGTCAGCAGATACACTTTTTGTAGCTGCTGACTTTTAATAAACACAACAATGGGTGGAACTCTGCTTTAAGCTTTATTAAAATCACTGCTCCTTTAAAAACGATTGTTTTTTTTTTCATTGTTGCATGTCTCCCAGTGCAGTACCCAGGTCCCCATACACTGTTTAATAACTTGCATTTAAAATGAGGACTTTTGATTTTTCATGTTCGTGTCCCATAGACTTTAATAGAGTTCGCATGTTTGCTAGAACTTTTTCCCTGTTCGAGAAGTTCTGGTGCAAACCGAACAGGGGGATGTTTGGCCCATACCCAAATTTCACACTTATTTTAACAGTTAACTTACCTTATATACTGAAATAGACTATTTCACCGCGACGGAATGAAATAGTCTATTTCACTATATAATCAGTTTGGCGCTGAGCAGCGCGGGGTGTACCAAGATGGCCGTCGCCACCTTCTGCCTGCAGGCTTGTTGCTGTACTTACTATAATACTAATAATCAGTGCCATTTTAAGAACATTATAGGCCCCCAGGCAATGCAGTGCACTGGGGCCCCGCCTACACAATCACCCACGAGAATAAAAATGCAAATTACACAATTACACAGCCCCCCCATGGACCCCTTTACATTACACAGCTCCCCACCTAACACCTCTGGACCCCTTTACATTACACAGCCTCTACCATGGACCCCTTTACATTACACAGCCCCCCATGGACCCCTTTACATTACACAACCCCCCCATGGACCCCTTTACATCACACAGCCCACCCATACACCCCTTTACATTACACAGCCTCTCCTATGGACCCCTTTGCATTACACAGCACCCCCATAGACCCATTTACATTACACAGCTCCCCACCTCACACTTCTGCACCCATTTACATTACACATCCTCTCCCATGGACCGCTTTACATTACATAGCCCACCCATGGACCCCTTTACATTACACAGCCCCCCATGGACCCCTTTACATTACACATCCCCCCATGGACCCCTCTAAATTACACAGCCCCCCATGGACCCCTTTACATTACATAACCCCCCATGGACCCCTTTACATTACACAGCCCCCCATGGACCGGTTTACATTACACAGCCTACCATTGACCCCTTTACATTACACAGCCCCCCATGGACCCCTTTACATCACACAGCCCACCCATGCACCCCTTTACATTACACAGCCCCCCATGGGTCCATTTACATTACACAGCCCCCCACCTACTGTACCTATGGACCCCTTTATGTTACACAACCCCCCCCACCTACCTATGGACTCCTTTATATTACACAGCCCGCCCACCTACCTATGAACCCCTTAACATTACACAGCTCCTCCCAGCTTTCCCTCTTCCTACTTTATTTGGGCATGCTGCATGCAGAGCGGGAGACACAGGGGAGTGGAGCAGGGAGCAGGAGGCACTGAGGCAGAACGAAACCGCATCCCAGAAAAGACAGCGCGAGCTGCCAGAGTTAACTTTCCAAGTTAACAGCAGGTGATTGGTTGCTAGGGAGTCCTAGAAACCAATCACCTGCTTGTTAGCTTAGAAAGTTAACTCCGGCAGCTCGCGCTGTGTATTCAGTACTGCTGTTTCTCTCTCTCCCGTTCTGCCTCAGTGCCTCCTGCTCCGCTCTCTTGTGTTAGTGAGTGGCGGTGTCTCCCACAGGCGGGACACGGCCGAGGGACTATTGGTTTGCTGGGGCTGGGTCGCTGGGTAGATGGGGCCCCCTGGGCAAGTGGGTCGCCCGGGCAACTGCTTAGCATGCCCATGCAGTACGACGGTCCTGCTAATAATTTAATAATAAATATGTAATAATGTATTTTAGTTTATAAGGTGCATTTACTGCTAAAATAAGTGTTAAATTGAAGGGTTACTTGGGTGTAAGAAGATGTCCGCTGCTGCCTTTGTGTTCTGTCAGATTAGGAAACCTATTGGAACGAACAGCGCCCATGTTGGAATGCATGGCGCATGCGCAGTAAGCATTTTTTGCTCAGAACGTCACTTCCATTACATTTTCTGATGGGTAGCGGTATTCTGACAGGACACGGCCATTCTTTTGTTGACATTCAGCTGTCTCAGGGGAAACCGGTTGATAAGGACGCAGTGGCTATCTTCCCACCCCACTCCTTAACAACCAGCTATTCTTCACACAGAATTCAGATCGGTCAGCACAAGGCAGGATTGCCCAATGGATCAGACAGGGTGCTGTCCAGCGCATTTTCGGCCGAACAGAATCTGTCGTGCAGACTTTAAAATATTTGTTGGCCGTCACCAGAACGGCCGATTGTTCGCCAGTCAGTACAGAATTCGGCCGACAAACAGCAGATTAGCAAGACTGGGCATGCTCAGAGAAGAAAAAACACACGGAAAGTTAACCATCACATGACATCACTTCTGCAGTCGGCTGTTGTTGGCCGACAAAATTCGTGTGCAGTCTTTAGCACTTTTCAGCCGACAGGACAGCACCGGACAAAAGACGGCCGATCGTTCGGCCGACATTCGGTACGTATGTACGGGGCTTTAGTGTGAGATTTGTCCACTGCAATGTCACAGTCCCACAAAAAAATCACTGATCGCTGCCATTACTAATAAAAACAATCAAAAATATATAAAAAGTCCATAAATCTATCCCCTAGTTTGTAAACGCTTGCGCAAACCAATCAATATACACACCTTTTGAGATTTGTTTTTAACCAAAAATATGTAGCAGAATGCAATTTGTCCTAAACTGATAAAGAAATTGGATTTTTTATTACATTTTTTTATTGGATGTGTTTTATAGCAGAAAGTAAAAAAATTTATTTTTTTTTCTTCAAAATTGTCTTTTTTTGTTTATAGGGCGAAAAATAAAAATCGCAAAGGTGATCAAATACCAACAAAAGAAAGCTCTATTTGTGGGGAAAAAAATACATCAATTTTATTTGGGTAGAACGTCGAACGGCCGTGCAATTGTCAGTTAAAGCAATGCAGTGCCGTATCGCAAAAAATGGCCTGGTCATTAAGGGGGTAAAACCTTCCGGAGCTGAAGTTAGAAATATAAATATGATTTAGGTATGCCAGGTAACCAAGAGTTATTATAAAGGTTTACTAAAGCATGACAGCATGGCTAATATTGACCTGGGCATCCAAGCATCAATGACCTCTGGTCACTAAAGTGAAAATTGGAAATGAATCCTGATTTTGTTCACTACAGTAAACCCCCGTTATATCGCGGTTCAGTTTTCGTGGTCTCGGTATTTTGCATTTTTTTTCTGTAAGACCTATTACTATTGTTTAATGATTAAATCATTGTTAATTCAATATTTTTATGTTTTCCATTGCTCTTGCTCTGTCTCTCAGTATCTATTATGTGTTTAAATTAGTTTCTATTGCTTTAAAAGTGTTTTTAACCACTTACTGTCTGCTCACTAGAGCTCTACTGCGGCAAAGTGGCTGTTGTAGGTCTGACGACGTAGACCTACGTCGGCAGACACTCCCCCTTCACAGCGGCAGTAGGGCCAGGGGAGGAGCAGCGGCGATCGCCGCTGCTCTTCCCCGATGATCGGGGAATCGAATCTGGAGATCCGCCCGCTTGTGTAAACAAAGCGGGCGGATCTCCGAAGTGACAGGCAGGGTCAGATTGCAGGGTTCAGCATAGCTGAACATCCGATCTGCCCCTGTGTCACTCAGTCACCTCCCCCCCCACATGTCAGTAAGCACCAGGCATACATTAACCCCTCCCTCTCCAATAAAATTAACTCCTTCACTACCAGTGTCATTTTTACAGTAACAGTGCATATGTATAGCACTGATTACTGTAGTAATGTCAATGGTACCCCCAAAAGTGTCAAAAATGTCAGTCAAGGGTCCGATCTGTCCGCCGCAATGTCGCAGTACCGCAAAAAAATCGCAGATCGCCGCCATTACTCGTTACAACAATAAAAATGACAGAAATCTTTCCCTTAGTTAGTAAACGCAATAACTTTTGCGCAAACCAATCAAAATACGCTTTTTGCAATTTTTTTTTACCAAACATATGTAGCAGAAAACAAATTGGCCAAAAATGTAAAAAAATTTAGATTTTTACATTTTTTGGGGAATTTCATATAAAAAATGTGAAAAATATTGTTATTTTTGCAAAATTTACGCTCTTTTTTTGTTTATAGCGCACGATAAAAAAATCGCACAGGTGATCAAATACCACCAAAAGAAAGCTCTGTTTGTGGGAAAAAAAGGACGTCAAATTCGTTTAGGTACAGCGTCACACGACCGTGCAATTGTCCGTTAAAGTCACGCAGTGCCGAATCGCAAAATAGGCCCTGGTCAGGAAGGGGTAAAATCTGTCTCTCAGTATCTTTTATGTGTTTAAATGTGTTTCTATTGTTTTAAAAGCGTGTTTAAAGACCTTAAAATGCCTTTAAAAGTACAGTTAAAGTTAAAAAACATGCCTAGGGTGTATTTAAATAGGGTATTTCTATTTCGCGGATATTCACTTATTGCAGGTAGGTCTGGAACATAACCCCAGCGATGGAGGGGGGGGGGTTACTGTAATTAAAAATGCAACACAAGTTATGCACGTTTCAGAAGGCTGCCTCCTCCTTCATTGGAGCACCCGCCATTTTGGACATTTGGGATTCTGACTGTTGAAAGTTTTTTTTTGGAGAATTTATCAGTATTTTTGTATTAGTTATCACTAGGCACTCTCTACATAAAGTTTGCATGTTTTTCCCTGGCTACATTCGTTTACAATTTAAAACGTTTTTTTTTTTTTAATAAATCAGAATTGTCTATTCCCTGGCTACATTCGTTTAAAATTTAATTTTTTTTTTTTTTTTTAAATAAATCAGAATTGTCTATGGGAGTAAATAAATTGTTAACTATTTGAAACTGTCCAGCTATTTGATTTGCTCTGAAGCAGAACTCAAAACGTAGCAATTAAAAAAAAAAAAAAGTAAATTAAGTTCAAACCTCCTTTCAAAAACATGTAACAAGTTATGAACACCAGTCATTAAGACCTGTAACTACTAGTAAACCTAATTGACAGAAAATGATCTGAATTAATATGTGTGGCTCTATCGGTTAAAATTAAAATTTGAATTTAAACTACCGTGATCAGTCCTTCATACACATATATAATTAGTAACTTAATGTATATTTTTATGAAGTGCTAATCATTTCTAATTTCAAAGCTTGAGAAGTGATTAAAATGTATTCAGGTACGCTATTCAAAATATTGTTCTCAAAGCTTCTGTTTCATCTATGCCATAATTAGTCTTCTATCAATGGAAAGTATTTACATATGAAAGTGGGCTTTAATCAGGACAAACATGCATTTGTTTTAAAATTCAGGGCTTTTTTTTATTATTAAAATATCAACGTGTAATCATGTAAATTACATTTTTTTTTAATATATTACTTGTTTTATAGTAGGTCATATTTCCTGGGAAAAGTAGGTTGTTTAAAGGAACAATAATAAAAATAACAGCAACTATAATCCCATATAATAACAAAAAAATAATAATTGTTATTATTATTATAAAATGAATGATACTAATAATAACTAATTAAATAATTAACATTAATCCCATACAATAATAACAATATTCTTCTTATCTTTTTTCTTCTTCTTCTTAATATACGTAATTATCATCGCAACTGACATCTGTTGTTCTGTGCTTAACCCCTTAATGGCAGCGCCTCCCGACCCTTTAAGAGGTTTCTGATGCTGGGGGTGGGGTTTCTGATCATGTGACTGCCGGTATTGGCTGTCGCAGCGGTCACATGATCGGTAAGCTCCTGACTACAAGTAGAGATGGGGAACTTTCCTTTAGCCGCGGCAACCGTGCTGGGAGTGCCCAGGGCGCGCACTCTCTCGGCACAGATTTGTTTACATTTTGGAACGCATATATGCGGCACCTCAGGGCTAAGGCCTACCCACGAGAGGAAGGATATATGTGGACTGCTGGTGGAAGGGGTTAAAGTATACAGTATGTAAATATGTATGTAAACCTTAATAATGAGCTCTTGGAATTTGCTTCCTTTTTGTCTGATAAATATATCATTAAAGTTCTTACTACTTGTACTTTCTCAAGGAGAGTAATTAAGGTCTTCTATTTCTTATTTTAAGTCTACATAACGATTATTATTATTATTTATGTGCTAGAGAGGGAAGAGTAGGAGAGTTTCAAAAGAAAAAAAAAAATTACAAAAGGAAATTGGGTAGGGCTGACACCACTCAGCAGGGCCAGGACAAGGGGAAGGCAGGAGTTGTGGCTGCCCTGTGCGCAATGGGTTATTGCAGGGATGGGGGACCCTAACTCTAAGGTAAGGGGGGGTGCAGTTTGGCATATTTGCCCTGGGCCCCGGATGATCTTGTCCCAGCCCTGTCACTCGGTCCATAAGAATATGTGTTTTGCCAGACCACAACAGGTATATTTTTGTGCTGTCAGGTTCTTTAAAGGGCTAAAACAAAAAGAAACGAGCATGCATTGCAGAGATGTACTGATGTTTCTTTTTATTTTGCCCAGATTTAACCACTTTACCCCCGCTCACTTTGCTGCTACTGCAGCAAAGTGGCTCGTTCCCGTCCAGCGACGTAGACCTACGCCGCTGGATTACGCCCCCTGTGGGCGGCGCGCGCGCGCGCCGCCGGAGGCTCGCTCCCGCTGTTTTCAGTCACAGCGGGAGTCGGGCCAGGGGAGGAGCAGCGGCGATCGCCGCTGCTCTTACCCGATCGTCGGGGATCGAGTGTGGAGATCCGCCCGCTGTGTGTAAACACAGCGGGCGGATCTCTGAAGTGACAGGCAGGGTCAGATTGCAGGGTTCAGCATAGCTGAACCCTGGATCTGTCCTTGTGTCACTCTGTCACCTCCCCTCACACACGTCAGTAAGCACCAGGCATACATTAACCCCTCCCTCTCCAATAAAATTAACCCCTCCCTGCCAGTGTCATTTTTACAGTAACAGTGCATATATATAGCACTGATTACTGCAGTAATGTCACTGGTACCCCCAAAAGTGTCAAAAATGTCAGTCAAGGGTCCGATCTGTCCGCCGCAATGTCGCAGTCCCGCAAAAAAAATCGCAGATCGCCGCCATTACGCGTTAAAAAAAAACCACCAAAAATGACAGAAATCTTTCCCTTTGTTAGTAAACGCAATAACTTTTGCGCAAACAAATAAAAATACGCTTATTGTGATTTTTTTTACCAAAAATATGTAGCAAAAAACAAATTGGCCAAAAATTAAAAAAAAATTTGATTTTTACATTTTTTTGGGGGGGAATTTCATATAAAAAAATGTGAAAAATATTGTTATTTTTTCAAAATAAACGCTCTTTTTTTGTTTATAGCGCAAAAAGTAAAAATCGCACAGGTGATCAAATACCACCAAAAGAAAGCTCTCTGTTTGTGGGAAAAAAAGGACGTAAATTTCGTTTGGGTACGGCGTTGCACGACCGTGCAATTGTCAGTTAAATTCGCACAGCGCCAAATCGCAAAAAGTGGCCTGGACGGAAGACAGCAAAATCCTCCGGTGGTAAAGTGGTTAAAGGAGAAGTCCAGGCAAAACCAAACTAATGCTAAACCTGCTCTGTGCCACATTCTAAATATAATCTATCTAACCCTGTAAAGCAAAAATTGCTGTACTTACCTATTCTGAATCTGCACCCGATCCGGTCCGGTCCCCAGCAGCAGAATTAATGTGCAGGAGAGGGCGAACAACGGCGTTGAAATGCCTTGGAAGTGACGTCACCCATAGAGTTATTTTGGGGCTTCTGTTGTCGGATGCCTCTTCTGCACTTGCCTCCACGCTGAAGATGCTTCTGACAGCTGATGTTGGGACCGAATCGGGTGCAGAACAGGTAAGTACAGCATTAGAAAGATTAGGTTTAGAATGTGCACAGAGCAGGTTTAGTGTTAGTTAGGTTTTGCCTGGAATGCTACTTTAAATTTAAAGCCCAGCACCAATACATTTTTTCAGTCCTTTCCTTCCCAACCCTACCCTTGTCAGAAAGGTCAGAAAAGCAGTACTCACCCCATCTGTGCTTTTAAAGATGACCATACATGGGTCAGTGTCACATACCCTGTAGTAGAACCTGACATGTAGAGGGAGATCTCTCATACAGCCAGGGCTCAAGGGCCACTGGTGTTGCGAAAGTGCCAATGAGTGCAGGGTGAGGTAAGAGTGCTTTCAAGATCTTCTGTTGGTCATAGAGGTGTGTGGCAGGTGCATCACTAGAGTTGGACTGGATAGCTGAATGGCAACAGGTACAGCAGATGCAGGCACACAGCAGATGGAGGATCAGTGTCACCAGGCACTATGCAGAGCAAACAGACAGATAACTGGATGCAGGGTCAGGCAAGCCAGGTCAGTAACAAATGATCAGATATAGGCATAAATGGCAGGCAGAGAATGGTCAAGATACAGGCAAAGGCTGGCAACAGAATAACAGGCAGATGAATGAAGAAGTTGGTGATTGGCCAACAAAACGCGTCAACGTAGCATCATCCTTCATATTGACCAATCGGATTGGAATGATGGTTACACACCCATCTAGCAGGCTGTGGAATTGATCGAGCCGTCACGGCGGGATCTTCAACCGGACAGAATGGTCCATCAGTGCACTCGGGAACAGCCGTACGAGTGGTGGTTGATGAGGTTGAGACATTCAAAGACTGTGGTGAGACTTATACCTTACCTGCCAGGATCTATCCACAATACATCTCCCTCTCCCTTACACTACACTCAGGCTGTATTCTTTGGTGGCAATGGGGTTGAGCTATTTGACAATAGTGGTGAGACACTAACCTTTACATCTGCTGGGACTGAACTGCAGCATATCTCCCCCCTACCCTATGCTACACCCAGGCTTTGTTCTCTCTGCTTGGAATTACCAACCCATAGCCTTGGAGCTTACCAGTGTAGACCTTTTTGCTCCAATATTGCCAGCTTTAGGGTGAACCATCAGAGCTATTGCAGTTGTTACCTGTATTTACAGTTTCCTTACAGGACTCTGATCTTTTTCGGGATTGTCTACTCACTATTAGGGATGATCGAAAGTTCGGCCCGGATTTCAGAACTCCATTGAAATCAATGGGACCCGAACTTTGGTAATCAAAAAACACCATTTTGAAGCCCTAAAACCCAATAAATGCCCCTAAAAAGTGCCTAGGGTTCTGGGTCATGCCCCAGGGACTATTAATCACACAAAAAAAGTTCTTAAAAATTGTCATTTTTGATAGAGAGCCAATTATTGAAAAAATTATTGAAAAAAAAAAATGAGATTCTTTGGATTTAGTGTCTGGGGGGGGGGGGGGGGGTCTAAAAAGTGTACCTGTGAAGTTTCAGCTCTGTTGCATGTCCAGAACCAGAAAAAAAAAAGTTTGTTTGAAATTCTGTATAGGGGTATATATATACACACACACACTTATATGTATTTATACACATACACATGTATAGGTGTTATAGCAGAGAAGCCATATGGGTGTTAATTATTTCATTAGCACAAGCATAGGTTTCTTCTACTTTCACACCTATATATGTGTATGTGTATATATACATACATGTGTGTGTGTGTATATATACCCCTACACAGAAGTTCAGATGTCATACCTGACTCCAAACATGTCCTCAAAAAAGCCCTATAAACGCCTGCAACAAAAAGCCGGGTGACAGGGTCGAAGCCACTATCCGGTTCTGTAAGTTTTCTAAGAGAAACGATCTTTTCTCTATAGCGGTCACCCTGACATGGAAGGGTTTTGTCACCCTGCCATAGCAGTCAGAGTCAGTTAAGCCTACACTACACTACGGTCCCCTTACACTTAACACTTTCCCTACAGAAACTAGATTATTAAATCTAACTATAGTGGAAAATAGTACCCTAACTACACTAGATATCCCTTTCCTCACACTAATAATTGCTAAATGACACTTTGAAGCAGAAGTAACAGAAGTGCTTCCACTCTCTTCCACAGCCCTGTATTAAAATGGTAGAGATTTGGCGGGGCTATCTTAAATACTGGGGGGCGTATTCACTAATGATTGGCCTCTGGACCCCCTAGTCACTCCAATCACATTCCTAGCATTCTCCTGCCCCCTCAATTGGCTTTTACTGTTGGTTCTGGTCCAATCACGGGCTTTTAAAGCCCAGTTCCTGTCCCATTGCATTTTGGTCGGTTTTGGTTGCTGAATTTCAAACTTTTTCAGCAAAAAGTTCGGAATTCGGCCGAACCTCGAACAGTCAATGTTCGGGTCGAACCGATGGTCGACCCGAACCGTTCGATCATCCCTACTCACTATTAGTGAAGTTTGATTGTGTGAATGTGGAGGGTAATGCAATGTGCAGCTGCCCAATCCTGGTCTTTTATTTTAACATCATTGTCTATTTTAATTGGTGGAGTGGAGGTCATATATCTATGCACTTTTATTTGTGATTTTTATTAGCAATCAATAAAGCCTTTCTATATAAACCTGTGTGTCCCCTTGTGACAATCTTGGATCTTGTCTACTGGTTTTGTCACGGGACTGCATTAACTGACGTTAACTGAAGATGATAAGGTACATTAAGGCTATGGAAGTACCATAAGATACATGCTATTTCCTTTAATACTGTGGTTGATCCGGTGGTGAAATCCCTCCCTTTTTTTTCATTAGATGTATGGAGATAAGCAAAGTCTTTGAGGCAAGCCAAGGTCAGGACAGGTGGAGAGTAAACGTGGTCAGGATAAGCTGTGTCAAACAAAGGAATCAAACACAGATCACAGGAACAGGAACAGGGGTAAAGCAGATCAGAGAGCAATGCACTAGTGCAGCTGCTACCCTTATTTAGGCATGCGCATAGGCGTTCACATCTGTGAGCGAATATTTGTGTAAATGCACATAGGTGTTTGTCTGTGCCGAGCAAGACGGGCACCTGCGTGCTGGCAAGGCGGGTCTGTGCATGTGTATCTTCCTTTGCCTAGGAACTTCAGCTGTGCTATGGCCAGCACCTCCCTGACAGTCAGTTTTTCCTTCAATACATTGGTTGAACACAAAAGATATTGACCTGATTCCCCCATCCACACATTCGATGTCGATGGCAGAATCCTCCCGGCCATGTCATTGTATTCTGACATCAGGGAACCCCGCCCCATCAGAATGTACAGAAGTCGGTTGATTGACTTTTGTTCAACCACAGTAGCTACACATGGATCGAAATTTGCCCGGTCCCTGCTGAACCAGCTTAATTTCGATCCATGTTTGGCCAGTTTAAGTATTGAATGACATTCAGCACCATCAAGCCACCCTGGACTCACAAGAGAATGATGCATAAACTGATGACCACACTATGTAGTGGTTTTCTTCCCACCCCCAGCTGCGAAAACAAGAAATGGGGGGGGGGCAGGGCTGAGCTGTGTTGTCTGTGTAGGCTGTATTGCTCGGGATCGAGCCTGTGTGAGTGCCCCCAAAGCAGGCAGTTTCCTATGAGTGCATTTGTCAAAAGGGTGTAGCCAAGAGCGCCGGAAAAGAGGATCGGGGTTTACATTCACTTTAAAACAGAGACAATGGAGAATAAAAAGATAGTATAAAAAAATACAAATTAGTCTATTCATTTAAATTATTAAATTGGTTCCTTACATTGCTTTTTCCTTCCTGTAAGCTGAGTTCTGCTAAACAAGGGATTTGCAACAGGCTGATATAAAGTCAAATTCATGTACTTACACTGCTTGTAATAAATACAGAGTTGCATTCAATTGTGTCCATAACTACCAGGAGGTCAACTTTGGAAATTCAAATCTAAAATTTCTGCCTTTTTTAGCAATGGATATGTTTGCTTTGAATTCGGCTGTAGAGATATGTGCTTTACTCCAATTAATTTGCATGCCTATAGTCCAGGACAAAAACAAGGGCAGTTGCTTCAT
This sequence comes from Pelophylax lessonae, assembly GCF_965119305.1. Lineage (NCBI taxonomy): Eukaryota > Metazoa > Chordata > Amphibia > Anura > Ranidae > Pelophylax > Pelophylax lessonae. The sequence goes on from NC_138772.1 coordinate 42,531,931, forward strand.
TTCATAGACATTTGCAGCCCCTTTCAGCGCCTTTTTCATGTCTGAACATTTTTTTAGGTGTCCCCATTTCTTGTTGCCCAATGAATAGATTTATGCATTTCGTGGCCATGCTTTTTATCTAATGGTATGAGAAAGATTCTTGAGTATGATATAAGCCAATAAATTCTCTTTCTTGTAAAGATTGTATTTTTTTTTTTTTTTTTGGGTGGTGGGGGAATTATAAATGATATATTTGTATGGATTATTCAATACTATCTGCACTGTATTGAGTCTGAGAATAACATGAGCCTTACATATTAGTATGTTGGTTTCCCTTGTCTTGAAGAAGTAGACGAGACCCAAGAAACATGTAGACTTATGGGATTTCTGAATTATACATATTATATTGTGATAATTATGTACAGAAAGGGCTATTTGCCTTATGCTATGTAATAATATTTAATATAATCGTGTATTTGATGTACAGTTTCAAACTTTGGTATATACAGTATGTATCCAGAACAAAGTCATTTATTGGTTTTATGACCTGGGGTGTTTCCAACCTCATGGTTTTGAAAGTGTGATTTTTTTAAATTAAATTTTTCTATTTTGGTTAATTTTGGGGATTTTTTTTTTTTTTTGTAATGTTTGCTTTGACATGCTTCACAACATCCCTACGTAAATAGGGAATTTGTTATGGTATCCAATCCAATTTATGTACTTACACTGCTTGTTATAAATGCAGAGTTGCATTGACGTGTGTCTTTCATAACTACAAGGTGTGTGGATTTTATTTGCTTGCTTTGAATTGGGCTGTTATGACTGCAGAGATGTGCACATTACTCTAATGAATTTGCATGACCATAGTTCTGAGCAGAAACAAGGGCATGCTAATTCATTTGATGGGTTCCTGTATGTTCTTCGATTTCGCATTTAGAAAATCAGTTCAAAAGTCTAACTAATACATTTAGCAGCTCTGACTCAAACTGCCAATTATATAACTACTTTTTATCCTTTTTTTATTATTATATTTTTTCATAACTTTTTTTTCATACTGATTAACTATACACTGATGATTAAATAACAAGCTTACTGCTGATAATTAAATATGAAGAAAGTTTTTTTGCTATCATTTGTCTGTGACACTACTGCATTCAAATGATTTGCACCTCAATTATTTCTTTCTAACTTTCTCATATTGTTAAAGTTTCTATTGCTTGCTTTAATTAATTCCTATCACTTAGCTGCAAGTAGTAATTAACACAAAATATTATATGGTATTTACTAAATGGTAGTACTGCCAAGTTATTAAAAATAAATGAGAAAATTAAACTTATTACAACCAAAAATAGTTGCAATTTACTGTACAATTAATTGAAAGTATTATTATCCAAAGTATAAAGATTCATAGTTATTTTTTATCTCTTTATATTGATAATGAGAAGCATTTTAGACTAATATAAAGAAACATTTCAGTTTTTTATTTTATTTTATCATGGTTTATTATTCAATTTTTTACAGCCTTAAAATATTGTTTTTCTTTTTTAGACAGCAACCTAATCATGATAAAATGATCAAATCTAACTCGAAAGACTAAATCTTTATTTTATGTTGTAAGATTTCTAACTTGCAGTTATTAAAAATAATATATATATATATATATATATATATAATCAGAAAGGATTAACTGAACTGAACATTAGTGATGGACGAACATCGGACGGGGCGGTTCCCGAACTTGATCCGTAAACTTTCTCAAATGTTCGCGAACCGCAAGTTCGCAGCGGACCCCATTCATTTTAATGGCAGGCGAACATTAAAAACCTCCAGGTCATATTTGCAGCCACAAAATACTTACTAGCTGTGCACGCATAGTCCCACAACATGGACACTGACATACCAGAAGTATTGCTATTGGAAAAGTTGCCATAAAAAAATGTCTGTTTTTTTTATGCAGCCAAAATATATATATATTTTTTTTCTAAATCAGCCTGAACTGACAGCAGCCGGTAAATACATGTCAAATACATATAGGGTCTATTCACACGTCTGTAAAATGGGTCCGCATCCGTTCCACAATTTAGAGGAACGTTTACAGACCCATTGATTTTCAATGCCAATCTGAAAATTTAGGCATTCACAGGATAAAGAAGTGTCGGCCAGTACAGGCCCCAAAAATTAGCCAACAGGAGTTCACCTGACAGCAAAGAACTTTGTATTCTGTGGATGGAGGTACGTTAGGCATTGACAGGATACAAAAGTAAGTGTCGGCCAGTACAGGCCCCAAAAATTAGCCAACAGGCTTTCACCTGACAGCAAAGAACTTTGTATTCTGTGGCTGGAGGTACATTAGGCCAGTGTTTCTCAACTTCAGTCCTCAGGGCACACTAACAGACCAAATTTTAAGTATTACCTTGGGGAGAGGCAGACTAGAATACTGCAATCACTGAGCAGCAAATTATATCACCTGTGATGTATTTCAGTTTTCTTGCAAACCTGGCAAACCTGGCCTGTTAGTGTGCCCTGAGGACCAGAGTTGAGAAACACTGCATTAGGCACTCACAGGATACAGAAGTAAGTGTCGGCCTGTACAGGCCCCAAAAATTAGCCCACAGGCGTTCACCTGACAGCAAAGAACTTTGTATTCTGTGGTTGGAGGTACATTAGGCATTCACAGGATACAGAAGTAAGTGTTGGCCAGTGCAGGCCCCAAAAATTAGCCCACAGGCGTTGTATTCTGTGGCTGGAGGTTGCTGTGTGGAGCAGGGACAGACTGTATAGTGACACAAGTCGCTAGCTAATAGGTCCACAAAAGTCTTTTGTCAGTGTAGGGAGAGGTTGCTGTGTGGAGCAGGGACAGACTGTAGTAATTAGGCATTCAATGGACATAAAAAACCCTTTATGCTGCTGTATTTACCTAAGACAGGGACCATTCATTTTTATGGGTGGTGGCGGACATTTGTGGCCTGTCATGAGGTATTTGAATCAAACATGGTCTACTGGTCACTTGTGTTGAATTCCTCCGAGATCCATGCCTCATTCATTTTTAGAAATGTGAGGTAGTCAACACTGTCCTGAGCTAGGCGAGTGCGCTTATCGGTCAGGATCCCCCCTGCTGAACATCCTTTCGGACAGGACAATGGATGAGGGGCAAGCCAACAGTTCCATTGCAAATTGTGCAAGCTCTGGCCAGAGGTCAAGACTGCCCACCCAGTATTCCAGGGGTTCATCACTTCTCAGAGCGTCCACTTTGGCCGTTAACCCGATGTAGTCGGACACCTGTCAGTCTATGCATTCCCTGATTCTGGAGCCTTTGCAGTCAACGCATAAGTCACAGTAAGCCCAACACTCACCTAGGGACGATCTGCTGGACAGATTGAAAATAGCGTTCAGATCCGCCAATAAAACGGACAGGCGGATCTGAATGGTCCGCCTGTGTGAAAGGGGCCTAAGACGGCACCTGGACTCCCATCACCGAGCCCAGTGGGAGCAATGCCGTAAGAACCCACAAAGCCACACTCCAGGCTCTCACCATCCAGCCTCTTCTCCTTCTCCTCACAATTGTCCTCCACTCTACCTTCCATCATGCCGTCCTCATGTTTTTCTAGAACAGGCTTCCGTGGCCCAAATGTTTGAGCGTAAAAAAATAATGACGCCGGAAAACCCTCTTGCCCACTGGCTGCTGGCTTGTCGGAACTGATAGCCCGCCAACAACTGCCATATAAACTGGTGGACTCGGAGGCCTTTCAAACATTTGTGGCCATTGGAACACCACTATGGAAGGTCCCAGGAAGGAAATATTTCTCGCAGAAGAGCATCCCAGAGCTATATGGCCATGTTCAGCGGCAAGTGAATGTATCTCTGGCACACAGTGTCGGTGCCAAGATACATCTGACCACAGACACGTGGTCTAGCAAACACGGGTAGGGAAGGTATATAACTTTTACTGCCCACTGGGTAAACCTTCTGATGGCCGTCAAGAATGTAACCCGTGGCACCCGTGTAGATTTGGTTTTACCACCACGGATTGCATGCAGACCTGCCTCTTCCTCCTCCTACTCCATCCTCCCTCTCCTCCTCGACTGACTCCTCCTTTTCCTCTGCTACGTCTCTTCCGCTGCACCGCCCAAGATCCCCAGAACCTATTCGGCATTCCAGGTGAGACATTGCCATACTGTGCTGCGTCTGTTGTGCCTGGAAGCCAAGAGCCACACTGGTCCTGCACTCCTTTCAGCTTTGCGTTCACAGGCAGATCAGTGGCTAACACTGCTCAATTTGACAGTTGGTATGGTAAAGTGGTGTGCGACAACGGTGCCAATCTGCTGAGCACGCTGAAACAGGGCAAAATTACACACGTGCCATGCATGGCACACGTCCTGAACTTGGTCGTTCAGCGATTCGTTGTCAAATACCCTGGGGTCCAGGAAAGTCTTGCGGCAGGCCAGGAAAATCTTGGCCCATTTCAGAAGATCTTACACAGCCATGGCTCGCCTTGCTGACATTCAGTAGTCACACAACCTGCCCATCAGACGTTTTATTTGTGACTGCCCGATGCGATGGAACTCAACCTTGTATATGCTGGATAGGCTGCTCCAGCAGAAATGTGCAGTTAACGACTACCTGTACGAACTCTGCGGCAGGACAGGTTCTGGGGAGCTTGGGTTTTTTTCACCGCGCCAGTGGCTGCTCATGCGCAATGCATGCAGACTTCTGCGGCCATTTGATGAGATCACCAAACTGGTCAGTCGCAGCCAGGGCACCATCAGTGATATTGTACCTTACGCCTTCTTTCTGGAGCGTGCATTGCGTTGTGTCATTGATCAAGTCGTCATGGAGCAGGAGCAGGAAGATGAGGAAGTCACAATGCTGGATGAATATGGAAAGCATATTATAGTGTATTTGTATTGTGCAGCATTGTGACTGGTGAGCGGTTCTGCAGTGATACTACAACTACAAAGAGTGATAAACGCAATTAGAAAAAAGTATTATAACTGGTGTGATAGACCAGTGGCCCCCCAAAATGACAGATTGAAGCGGGGGTGTTATATAACAATATACTTTTATAATAGTGTATTTGGGTACTGCAGAAATTTTGCCTCTGCATCATCAACGTCACCTTCCCCACCACTAACATTAGAGATCTTGGAGTAGGCAGCAACAGCGGGGACCAACCTTCTTCGGCTGATCTGGGTACTGTCGTCAGAGTGCTGAGTGGCGGCTGTTGCTACCTCCTCTTCCTGATCCGATGCCAAGAATGGCTGCGCATCGTAAATGTCTTGTGATGGATCGGAAATTAATTCCTGTGACTCAAGCGGAGGGTATATGGTGGTGGTGGTGGTGTTGGTGGTGGTGTCTTTGGGGGTGCACACAGCAGAGAGTGACGAGGGTGCAGATAGAGAGGATGAGGAGGGTGCAGCAGAGGAAGGCTGAGTAAGCCACTCAACCAAGTCTGGTGCATCCTTTGATGTAATTGAACGCACCTTCTGCAACTTCCCGCTTTGGCTCCGGCCTGGTGCTCCTGCCCTACCCCTACCACCCCTGTGGAAGGGCCTGTCTCTTCCTCTGCCTGTCATTTTTTAAATGACCCTGTGACAAAAGTCTCTAGAGAAGTGCAGTATATGTGGAAGAAGGTTTATAACACCCTGCTTCAATCTGTCGATTTGGGGGGCCACTGGTATATCACACCAGTTATAAAATAATTTCCCAGTAACTTTTGTCATTGTGTGTACCAGAGTTAACGCAGCGAAAGAGGCAAAATGTCTGCAGTACCCAAATACACTATTATGAAAGTATATTGTTATATAACACCCCAAATCAATCTGTCGTTTTGGGGGGGCCACTGGTTTATCACACCAGTTATGAAAAATATTTTCTAGTAACTTTTGTCACTGTGTGTAGCAAAGTTAATGCAGGGAAAGAGGCAAAATTTCTGCAGTACCCAAATAAACTATAATATCCTTTCTATATTAGAGTATATTATAAGTGTATTACACCCCTATATACTGCACACCAAACAATAGTACACCTATACCAGTCCTTTAAAGGACTTTTGTGGACCTATTACCGAGCGATCTGTGTCACTGACAGTCTGTCCCTGCTCCCCACAGCAACCTCTCCCTACACTGACAAGAGACAGAATATAGACTGTACACCTATACCAGTCCTTAAAAGGACTTTTGTAGACCTATTACCGAGCGATCTGTGTCACTGACAATCTGTCTCTGCTCCCCACAGCAACCTCTCCCTACACTGACAAAAGACAGAATATAGACACTTAGACAGTACACCTATACCAGTCCTTAAAAGGACTTTTGTGGACCTATTACCGAGCGATTTGTGTTGACAACCTGTCCCTGCTCCACACAGCAAAGGGTGTATGTCCATGTGCTGAAATGTCTCAATTGGCTTTCCTGTACCACCTGATGGATGTGTCATGGGTCAACGTTCTTCACAATGTAAAAGAATATGGCAGCCGCAAACATCGCCATATGTTCGCATGATCGGCGGACAGCGAACGAGCAAAGTACGCTGCGAACCGACCGCCGGGCGAACAGCAACATCTCATTATAACACTGAACAATGGAGTAGTAAAACGAATAATCAAAAATGTAATTCTGTGTGCTATCACACACAAAGTGTAGAAGGTAAACCCAAAAAATGAACTTCTCTTATTTGCTCCTTTTCAGTTTATTAAATATGCCACTGAATACGTTCTATTATGTCTTTTCGATATAGAAATCTTGTGAGCTGTGCTAGAACTTGAAAAGTCAAGCTAGAGGTGCCACATCCCTATAGAGATATCAGAATAAGAAAAATTTGAAGAATGGACTTTTATGGCACAACAATTTACCTTAAAAACATATTCATATTTTCTATTATTAAACACTTTTTGAGTTGTCATTTGTTCACTTAGTTAAGCAAAATATTACATAAACACGTATAAAACAATGTACAGCAAAATTGAATCATATATTAATAGGACAGTGCATTCTTTAAGGTCAGAGAGAATATAGTCCTGGCGCTTATAATCCAAATAAAACCCTTGGACAAAATGATCCGTTAAACCTGTGGTCAATATTGTAGGTCTACCACTACCAATGCCGCCAATCCCTGGCATGGGATGTAAATGCAAAACATAATGAACAAAAGACGGGTGATGCACAGACGTGGTATAAATGCAAAAAAAAAAACAAATCCATGCACAGTCAGCAAGGGGTAAATAGAAATTGATTTATTCACAGTAACAGAAAAAATAAAATTAAATGGTAACCACCTGATCCTGGATGCCGGCGAGGATGTTGATAAGGTCCCGAGTGAATCAAAATGGAACTAATGGACACTGTTGTTACTCTCTCTTGTAGGGTATGTGAGCCCCTGGGATGGATAAAAAAAATCCCTTGTGGAGCGGGGAGTGAAGCCCGATAACCTGTTGCCGGCGCGTGTGTCGGCCGTAACACACAAGCGCCACAGACAGCGAGGCTTCCGGGGTTGACGTCACTCGGTCACTGGGCAACCAAGCCTGGAGCAGGAACCAGTGTGGAACTCAAGCTTCCTTGTTGCCGTGACTACATGCGCTTTGTCAAGTCCTTGACACGCTTGTGTGTTGCGGCCGGCACACGTGTCGGCAACAGGTTCTCTGGCTTCAATCCCGGCTCCACAAGGGATTATTACATCGATCCCAGGGGCTCACATACCCCACAAGGGAGAGCAACAACAGTGTCCATTAGTTCCATTTTGATTCACTTGGGACCTTATCAACGCCCTCGCCGGGATCCAGGACCAGGTGGTTACCATTTAATTTTATTTTTTCTGTTACTGTGAATAAATCAATTTCTATTTACCCCTTGCTGAATGCGCGTGGATTTTTTTTTTTTTTTTGCATTTATACCATGTCTGTGCGACACCCATCTTTTGTTTATTCTATTCTTCAAGGTCCCTAAAGTGTGGAAAGGGCATGGGAGAAAGCCCAGAGTGGAGCCCAGAGTGGAGACCAAAATGGGAACCACATCAGCAGGTAAAATATTCACATAAATTAAAAAAATCTTGTTCCATTATGTGAATGAGCTTAATTAGCTACATCCCCCCATGTGTCCCAGTACATGCTACCCTGGGGACCTGGAACGTGTGTAGAGAAATATTGTATAGCAGATATATATTTACCAATGCACATGTCCACTTTCCAGTAAATGAGACAGAAAAGAAGTCTCACAATACTCCAATTTTAACCCACCTCCTAAACTAGAAATAAGTAAAATACATATATACTGCTTGGCCAAAAAAAAAAGTTGCCACCTGGAATTAACTAAGCAACTAACTAAACTAAGCATGCAGTAAGTATCCTATTGGATAGTTATTGCATGTGCCCAAAGAATGAGGTCAGCTGACCACCTGAATATACTGAATGACCAGGTTATTCCATCAATGGATTGTTTCTTCCCTGATGGCACGGGCATATTCCAAGATGACAATGCCAGGATTCACCGGGCTCAAATTGGGAAAGAGTGGTCAGGGAGCATGAGACATAATTTTCACACATGGATTGGCCACCACAGAGTCCAGAACTTAACTCCATTGAGAATCTTAACCCCATTGAGGATGTGCTGGGGAAGGCTTTGCGCAGTGGTCCGACTCTCCCATCATCAATACAAGATCTTGGTGAAAAATGAATGCAACACTGGACGGAAATAAATCTTGTGACATTGCAGAAGCTTATCCAAACAATGCCACAGCGAAGGCGTGCCATAATCAAAGCTAAAGGCGGTCAAAACGTGTGTGACCTTTTTTGTTTTTTGGTGGCAACTTTTTTGGCCAGGCAGTGTATTTTCCCTCCTTTAAACATCCATCCAATGATTAGGGCCCAAAAAAGAGTCCCTATACCAGTGATGGCAAACCATTTCACCCCCAGATGTTTTGAAACTACATTTCCCATGATGCTCATGCATTCTGCAGTGTGGTTGAGCATCATGGGAAATGTAGTTTGAAAATATCTGGAGTGCCAAAGTTCGCCTTCCCCGCCCTATACTATATTACCTTTAAATGTTTCCATGCAGGAATAGATGAGGAGAGTGGAAATTTGGTATATCCATTCACAACAAGAAAGGGCAACCGACAATAAGGATTTACCAACTTCTCTCCTGCTTGCAGTTTAAGTTTTTCTTTCAAAAAGTTTTATCAATCTATAAAAAGAAAACATACCAATATTTAAAAACTCCTCATGCAGCATCCATCCTGAAATGACTATATTAGCAATCTGGTCAGTAATGCAGCTTTAAGCATATCTCAGATAGGCGGGATTGTAACCTCCGAAACGTCAGCATATGCAAAAACATTGCCTAGGCAGTCCCACAATAACTCAACCCACATAACGGGACTCCTAAAATTGTCCACCATTTTCTATGGCACTAAAGTTGTCTTGAGGCAAAGAGACATGAATGGATGTCCCTCTGAAAATTGCTCTAACTAGTTATCTTGAGGCAAAGAGACATGAAGGGATGTCCCTCTGAAAATTGTTCTAACTATCATATCCAGATCCACACATATATGACCTAGCAAGGCTTTCCTTTACTTCACAGACTTGTAGCCAGACAGAACACAACATATATATTGCACTGGAGGGACAGGAAGCCTATTTGTATGGGCAGAGTCCCCCACTGATATAGCCCCACAAATTGGTCGCAGGTGGCGGTTCAAAAGATGGCCAACACCACCACAAAGAGCAACCACGGGTGAGTGTGCGCATGCCCAGTGGGTGGCCGCCACCATCTTGCCATATGTTGAGCAGCCTGCACCACTGCGACCCTGGAGGTGCACATGCACCCAGCAATAAAGCCGGAGCATGCACACAACGCCGCCCAGAAAGACACAATCTAATGGCACTTTTCCACTGCAAGTACCGGCTCGGCTCTACTCGGCCCTGATTGGCCCTGCTTGGCCCGGTTTGCTTTTCCACTGCTGGTACCGCATGGTACGGTGTTGGAACGGTTCGGTACGGTTTGGTATGGTTTGCTTTTCCACTAAAATAGTACTAAAGTTAAGTGGGTGGGATAACAATGATTCTCTGACCAATCAGTGGCTAGTAGTGACTACATGCAAAGGATTGTGGGATATGGTACCGGTATGGTACCTCTTGGAACCACAATCGAGGTGGTACTGTTTTAGAGAGCCGTACCGTTCGGTTCCATGCAGTGGAAAAGCGCCGCCGTACCGTACCATACCGTTCCTACACCGTACCATTGTAACACTCCTGCGTTTCATGTATGGTGTGGATTTTCAGCTGCAGAAATATTCCACTTCAGTAGTCATGTAAGAGAGATGCTGAGATACCATTCCCAACCTCAATGACTCATCATGTGTGGAAGGTCTTAATTCAGCTAGTAAATACACACACTCAACAAGCTGGTTCCTAGAGTGACTTTATGTATGTAGTAACACAGTGATGAAGATTTAAGAAACAGGTTGAGTGGAGGTGGTAGGTGACAGACACTTGAAGGTAAGACAGTAGCAGATGGATGCAGGTAGGTTGAGCAATCATGTATGGTAGCAGATGACAGAGTAGCAGGTGGACATACAAGAGAGATCAACCCAGTGCAGGAATAAGTAGCAGTAGTCCCAAGAGCTAGCAATCTAGATATGCAGATGTGATAAATAGTCTTTACTATGCAGAGCTAGATAGTGTAAGCTTAGTATAAGTTTATAGAGGGTTCCCCTGCGGGGTACTTAGCACTAATAGCAATACAGCCGAAGGTTGGTTCAGGAGGAGTGGATGATCCGGAAGCGGGATGCAGGGATCAGCGCAGCGAGGTTCCGTCAGCGAGGTATGCTTGCAAGCACGAAAGCTTCAAGCCAAGTTAGCATCCAGGTAAGGGTGTTTGAACGAACACATGTGAGTGAGAACCGGCGATTTAAATAGCCATCTAGTCCGGCGCTGAGTGATGACAGCTTCAGTCTTAAAGGGAAACACACCTATATGTGTTTCTTCTATCTAGGTAGATGGAAATCACCCGGAAATAATGTGATAGGAGGCACTGAGAGTGCCAGAACCTTACAGTGCCCCCCCCGTAAGGCCGGCTAGAATCGGAAAAGACTGGTTGCCGATATGAGAATCGGATAATACTGGTTGCCGATACGAGAATCGGATCAGACTGGTTGCCGATGCGAGAATCGGATGAGACTGGTTGCCGATGCGAGAATCGGATAAGACTGGTTGCCGATATGAAAATCGGGAAGAGAAAAAAAAATTGGTTGCCGATACGAGAATCGGATAAGACTGGTTGCCGATACGAGAATCGGATGAGACTGGTTTCCGATATGAAAATCGGAAAAAAAAAAAAATGGTTGCCGATATGAGAATTGGATAATACTGGTTGCCGATACGAGAATCGGATAAGACTGGTTTCCTATATGAAACCCGGAAAAAAAAAAAAAATTGGTTGCCGATAAGAGAATCGGATAATACTGGTTGGTAACCGATCTGAGAATCGGATTACTTGTTGCCGATATGAAAATCGGATCAGGTTGGTAACCGATGTGAGAATCGGATCACTTGTTGCCGATATGAAAATCGGATCACTTGTTGCCGATATGAAAATCGGATCAGGTTAGTAACCGATGTGAGAATCGGATCACTTGTTGCCGATATGAGAATCGGATCAGGTTGGTAACCGATGTGAGAATCGGATCACTTGTTGCCGATATGAGAATCGGATCAGGTTGGTAACCGATCTGAGAATCGGATCACTTGTTGCCGATATGAAAATCGGATCAGGTTGGTAACCGATCTGAGAATCGGATCACTTGTTGCCGATATGAAAATCGGATCACTTGTTGTTAGGGTGTCTGCTACATGAACCCCTCAGTAGAATCGGACACATAACCATCCGAAGTAATCCTAGTAGTCCTAGCAACCAATGCTTCTTCAAACATCCTCAGATCCTTCCTACATACCACCGTGCCATTAGAAGCGCGTACGCAGTCAGGTGCAAGAATCTCAATATTTTCATTGGAAGCTAAAAATGTGCTTGCAAAAATAGGAGTATCCTCAGGAGGTGGTACAGGAGGTTTTTTAGAACGTGGTATCAAGTTCACTGGAGTTGAAGGAATATCTATTCCAATATTTGTTAATTTCTGGGTGTCCTTCTCTGATATAGAACGGGGACAGGGCTGGCAACAGCCTTGATAATTTCCAGGCTGTTTTTCAGGGAAGACCCTTCGGATTCGCCTGGCCTCCATTGGGAGAGCCTTAGGCCTATGGGGTCTGGTTGGGCAGAATGTAATGAAATGTCCCCCTTCACCACAATAAAAACAAAGGCCACAGATTCTCCTGTGATCTCTTTTTTCTTGTAAGGACAACCTAGTATGTATGGCACCAATCTCCATAGGCTCCTCATCCATCTCTGTAGGATCAGGGTCCAAATGGGATGTGTCAGAGTGACAAGGCTGACTGTTTAAGGCAGGCTTGGACCATGACCAGGCAGTATCACCATATTTATTTGGTTTCCTATTTTCCCTAGGTAGCCGGGGTCTGTGGTTACCTGGAGCAGGTTTAGGAGTGGGGTCAACGGCCGAAATCCGAGAAGAACTGGATAATGGCATTCCCATTTTTTCAGACTTCCTTTCTCGTAGTCTTCTATCTATGGTGATACTGAGTTGTATCAATGCATCCAGGGTTTTTGGCAGATCCGCTCGGGCCAGCTCGTCTTTAACGGCCTCTGATAGGCCAAGCCTAAATTGGGTTTTAAGAGATGCATCATTCCATTCTGAATCAAGGGTCCATCTCTTGAATTCTGCGACAAAGTCTTCCACAGGTCTCCCACCTTGGTTCAAGGATCTTAATTGAAAATCGGCAGTACTCTGCCTATTGGGATCATCATATAGGCTAGTAAGTTCTGCTAGAAACAAGGCATAGCAGCTGAGAAGCTGGTCGTTTTCCTCAAAAAGAGAGTCTGCCCAGGCACGAGGATCGCCTGTTAGGTAAGAAATAATAGTACAAACCTTAATATGATCAGTAAGGTAGGTACGGGGTCTTAACAAGAAAAGTAACTCACATGCGTTTTTAAATTCACGAAATTTTTTGCGATCGCCTGTAAATACCAAAGGAGGATTTATTTTGGGTTCAGGGGACTGAGCAGAGGTAAGTTGTGTCAGTCTAATTACCTGCTGCGACAGAGCCTGATTGTCTTCTTTTAATTCAGCAAGTGCGTGTATTAACGCAGTTACTTGCTGTTTTAATTGTGTCACCTGAGTGGTTATTTCTGCTGAATCCATTTGTAGGTTCGTTCAATCTTTAACGCTCCTGCGTTTCATGTATGGTGTGGATTTTCAGCTGCAGAAATATTCCACTTCAGTAGTCATGTAAGAGAGATGCTGAGATACCATTCCCAACCTCAATGACTCATCATGTGTGGAAGGTCTTAAATCAGCTAGTAAATACACACACTCAACAAGCTGGTTCCTAGAGTGACTTTATGTATGTAGTAACACAGTGATGAAGATTTAAGAAACAGGTTGAGTGGAGGTGGTAGGTGACAGACACTTGAAGGTAAGACAGTAGCAGATGGATGCAGGTAGGTTGAGCAATCATGTATGGTAGCAGATGACAGAGTAGCAGGTGGACATACAAGAGAGATCAACCCAGTGCAGGAATAAGTAGCAGTAGTCTTAAGAGCTAGCAATCTAGATATGCAGATGTGATAAATAGTCTTTACTATGCAGAGCTAGATAGTGTAAGCTTAGTATAAGTTTATAGAGGGTTCCCCTGCGGGGTACTTAGCACTAATAGCAATACAGCCGAAGGTTGGTTCAGGAGGAGTGGATGATCCGGAAGCGGGATGCAGGGATCAGCGCAGCGAGGTTCCGTCAGCGAGGTAAGCTTGCAAGCACGAAAGCTTCAAGCCAAGTTAGCATCCAGGTAAGGGTGTTTGAATGAACACATGTGAGTGAGAACCGGCGCTTTAAATAGCCATCTAGTCCGGCGCTGAGTGATGACAGCTTCAGTCTTAAAGGGAAACACACCTATATGTGTTTCTTCTATCTAGGTAGATGGAAATCACCCGGAAATAATGTGATAGGAGGCACTGAGAGTGCCAGAACCTTACAACCATGTGGTACCAGCAGTGGAAAAGCACAAAAGCGAACCGAACCGTTCGCGCAGTGGAAAAGCGCCATAATAGTGGCGCCTTATTACCAGACAGGTTCAGCCCTGGCACATCACGGATCTCCCATCTCCCAAAGCAACCCCGGGTACCCACCAGGTGGGAAACAATAAAAGACATGCAAAAACTATTAAGATCAATTTAATTCAACAAAACAGAACAAAAAAAAGAAACAAATCTATATATAGCAGCATCTTTTAAATACTGTATGCCCATCATATCCCCACATAGCTATATAGGTAAAGGCGCATAGAGCCTTGTAGCAGCCCAGGAAAAACTTCTTATATGCAGACATTTTTATACCCAAGACCAAATGTACAAACATAATCATGGGATCTATATAGGCTTATGATCCATAAATAAACCACCCAAAACAATATTCTAATGGCGTACTAACAAAATAAATAAATTGTACTCCTGAGCTATCACTATTATTATGTGAATTCATTTTAAAAGCTGCTGCAAACACCGGAGAGTGTTCCCACAACTAAAAAGTGTATACAAACAATGAAGTGAATAGCGCTGCACTGCTGTCAAATGTGCAAACAAACAATATGATAAATGTGCAAAATCAGTGCTGTATAAATACAGTTCAATTGTAATGCTTTTGTGCAAATCAAGCAATATAGTATACAAATTCAAAATATAAAAAAAATTTAATAAAACCAATTCCTTACAATAGGAAAATCAAGCTCATTATCCTACACATATTGAAAATTATCAAAAAAAAAAAGAAAATTATCTAAATTTACCAAAAAATATAATAAAGAGTTGATTTAAATAAAGTCTTTATCTTGTGTCATCTTGTGCACAAAATAAACTTCTGTGTCACTTATGGATGTTACTGTGTCACCATAGTGCTCACAAGACTCTTACCTTCCTTGTACTTGTATCTCAGCATCCTCCCATATGTAGAACCTTCTATGACCTTTGTCCACAAGGGACCCTCTTGGTGGGATCTCCCACTGTTCAGATCTATAAATGGATAGGTTCTCCTTTAAGGTGCTCCTCTGTGTTTGGTCCAGGATTAGCCTCGCCCAGAGTATAGAAAGATGCAGAAAAAAAACTCCCATAGTGTGATATTGTTAAGCCAACTAATTTATTTAAAATAGAAACCACACTTACAATAAAACAACTCGTAAAATCGCATAAAACCACGAGTACCAGACATAAACGTTTGCTTATGTCACTTCCGGTTACCTCGTATGCCTCCCCTTACGCCCTATGCATTACATCACAAGAAAAAGAGTTACTATAGAGCACAGGTGTCAAACACAAGGCCCGCGGGCCAAATGCGGCCCCCAGGGCCATTTCATGTGGCCCTCGCACCTCTCATGCAGCTGTGGCAGTCCCCTTGTCTTTGCCCCCACCTTTTCTCTGTAGTGGGCTGCAGAGAGGACAGAACTCCTTTGCCAGATCCTGCAGTACTTTGTGCAGCTGCAGAAAGGCTTCTCTTTGCCCCCCCTCCTCCTCAGCAGTCCGCATCAGCGAGGGGGGCAGAACTCCTCCTACAGATCCTGCACCTCTCTGTGCAGTCGCAACAACACCTTGTCTCTGCCTCCCCTGGTCTCAGCATTCAGCTGTCTCTGGAAGCTGACTCCAGCCCTTCTCTGGTTCTCCTCCAGACCCTGCACTTCTTCCCAGATCCACCCTCTGGTGAGGGGGTGCATTGTGATGTAAGGATGTAAGGGGCGTGGGGTGCTCTGGACATCTAATCTTACAGATATAACCGGCCCTTTGAGGGAAACCATAATGCTGATGCGGCCCACGATGGAAGTGGAGTTTGACACCCCTGCTATAGAGGAAGAATTACCTAATTTAAACAACCTATTTAAATTAACCACTTCAGCTCCGGAAGGTTTACCCCTCTTTCATTACCAGGCCATTTTTTTTAGATAACTTAACTAACAATTGCGCGGTCGTGTGAAGCTGTACAAATTGATGGCCTTTTTTTTCCCCACAAACAGAGCTTTCTTTTGGTGGTATTTGATCATCTCTGCAGTTTTTATTTTTTGTGTTATAAACAAAAAAAACCCCATTAAATAAAAAAAAAAAAAAAACATATTTTTTTTACTTTCTGCTATAATACACATCCAATGAAAAAAAAATATCTAATTTCTTCATCAATTTAGTCCAATATGTATTCTGCTACATGATTTTGGTTAAAAAAAAAACTCCCAATAAGCGTATTCATTCATTTGGTTTGCGCAAAAATTTTAGCATCTACAAAGTATGGGATATTTTTATAAAATGTATCTTTTTGTTACTAGTAATGACATTGCGAAGGACAAATAAGACATTAGGTGACACTTTTGACACTTTTTTGGGGACCAGAGACACTAATATAGTGATCAGTGCTAATAAATATGCACTGTCACTGTACTAATGACACTGGCTGGGAAGAGGTTAATATATGGGGTGATCCTTTTTACACACTGTTGTAAACTACTACTTTTTGCTCAATAAAACTATATTGATATAAAAAATATATGGGACGATCAAAGGGTTAGGGAGGGCTTACTTACTGTGTGGGGGAGGTGCTTTAACTGTGGGAAGACAGAGATCCGTGTTCCTGCTTGGCAGAAACACAGGATCTCTGTCTTTCCTTGTCACAGAATGGTGATCTTCCTTGTTTACAAAGGCAGACCACCGTCCTGCCTCTCTCAGGAACGATCGGCGGGACCCAACGTACATCGGGTCCATCGGACCCGCTGATTGTCCAATCACAGCAGGAGCCAATCAGCTGGTGGCGCATGTGTGCACCGCAGACCCGGAAGAATGGAATCGTGTACATGTATGTGATTTCGTGCAGAAGAGCCGCCACCCCGCAGTAAATGTACATGGGGTGTAAGATATAATTTAAGATTTAGGGTGTAATTTAACAACATTGATTGCTACTGTAGCTTTCCTTTAAAGGAACAAGAAAAAGGAAGAGAGCACACATCTGACCTAGTGTGACAACATTAATTAAGCCAAAAGATAAAATGTCTAACCTACCGCACTTACATTATGGAGCATAAAAGACAGCATGTGGATAAATGGAATCCCCTCTCCTGGATTGTCACTGTAAGGTGTACAAAGACACCCAACCACCAAGAAACCCGATGACAGCTTGCAAGCCGCTGGGCCACAGCTCCAGGCTCTTCGGTCTAGTGCTCATGCGCCCAGGCCAGCCGGCGCCATGCATCGGTAATACAGGCAGAAGAGTCAGAAGCCAGACGTCAGCATGTAGAGTTTGCTATGACGACACGTTTCTTCAAAAGTGTGAGAGTCCTTTGGGGTTCCCCCATATCACATGGAAGGTGGGTGTATGCCAACTATTATATGGAAGTTATCCATAACATACTGACATTTAAGGATATTAAATAGGTATATTAGAATCATTTAGATTTGTCATTAGGGGAGGTGGCAAAAACATGTTGTTGAGACCCACACCTTCACCCAAAGCTGCAAATGCAGTTGATGAGGTGTTCACATTTAGCGAGTAAGATGCTTTGCTCTGCAATGAAATGTATCCCCTTGTCATGCTTAGTAGCTAGTAGCACAACCATATGCAACCTCTGAGAGCCAATAGGGTCACAACAAAACCTGCACATGGTTGTGGTGCAATGGTGCAACATTTATGCAACAGGTTACCAGTATGCGGCCTCCTCACCACCTCTCTAGAGCAGACTAGTTTATCAATTCTCAGCAGGAAAGGCATCATAGACATCAGTGAAAAACACCAAATTAACCATTTAGTCAGGCTCAGTTTTTTGTTAAAAGCAACCAAGTCAATTTTTTTTTTTTTGCTTTGAGAATTGTATTTTTTTTCTTTTGCATGCAATAGGAGGTTTTCCATATTTGAAGATGTCAGTAAAAATGTTGCCTTAACCACTTAAGCCCCGGAAGATTTTACCCCCTTCCTGACCAGGGCCTATTTTTGCGATTCGGCACTGCGTGACTTTAACGGACAATTTGCACGGTTGTGCGACGCTGTACCTAAACGAATTTGATGTCCTTTTTTCCCCACAAACAGAGCTATCTTTTGGTGGTATTTGATCATCTGTTCGATTTTTTGATCATGCGCTATAAACAAAAAAAATGCGAAAATTTCGCAAAAATAACAATATTTTTCAAATTTTTTTATATGAAATTCCCCCCAAAAAAATGTAAAAATCAAAATTTTTTAACATTTTAGGCCAATTTGTTTTATGCTACATATGTTTGGTAAAAAGAAATCGCAAAAAGCGTATTTTGATTGGTTTGCGCAAAAGTTGTTGCGTTTACTAACTAAGGGAAAGATTTTTGTCATTTTTGTTGTTTTTTTTTTTTTTTTAACGGGTAATGGCGGCGACCTGCGATTTTTTTGCGGGACTGCGACCTTGCGGCGGACAGATCGGACCCCTGACTGACATTTTTGACACTTTTGGGGTTACCAGTGAGATTACTAGATTACTACAGTAATCAGTGCTATACATATGCACTGTTACTGTAAAAATGACACTGGCAGTGAAGGGGTTAACTTTTTTTGAGAGGGAGGGGTTAAGTGTTTCCCTAGGGGCAGGTTTCTAACTGTGATTGGTTGTGGCTTGAGGTGTAAGAACAGTGATCAACGGTCCTACATAGCAGAACCGTATGATCACTATTCTTACACAGGGGAGAAGGACAGGCGGCTTTGTTTACACTAGCGCCTGCCTTTCTCCCGCTCTAACGGACAATTGCGAGTGCCCGGGAAACATCGGGTCCGCCAGGCACACGCGCGGGGGGGTCCGTGAGTGAGCAGGAGCGCACCTCTGGCGGCACGCGCTCGCTCCCTAGAGTCTCACAGGCTAGCGACGTAGACCAGCGACGTAGACCTACGTCGCTTTGCCTGTGAGGGGCTGACTGCCGACGTAAATTGTCGTTAGGCAGTTGGCAAGTGGTTAAAGATAACGTAATCAAAAACACATAAATGAAGTAAAAAATAAGTTTGTGACAAAAAGTATAAAAAAATTCAATTTAAAATGTGCAAAGATGGTAACAATAGTTCCAATCAGAAGATGCATGCACCGTTGTGTAGTGAAAGGATTCAGAAAACTTCTATGTTCACTATGTGGGCCGTCACCAGTAGTTGGATGGACTCTTACCAGAATCTATGGATTCAATCAAGGAGTCAGCCTTCAAGCAGTAACGTAGTGTTTGATGCCAAGACCCAGGTGGTTACGTCAAACCTCATGACATCTCAGATTCACCAGTATCATTTTGGGTATATATGGCAACGATGATAATGCAGGTTTCCTTCATGTGATGTTGACTTCAAGCCCGTAGTTGTCTTCTCACGGTGAAATAAACAGTGGACCTCTTTTTTTGATTCTTTGGCAATTGATCTCTCAGCATCGTCGCCCTGGCAGTGCTCCTGGTCTCGCTGTGCGGGGCCCAGACACTCCACAGACAGCCGGAGGCTTCTCACCTCCTCCCAGCTCCCGGGAGCTGTCCGTGGGTGGCCCCACACTGGGAGTAGACTAGGGGCACCAACAGGGCAACACCGCTGAGGAATCAATTGCCAAAGATTTAACAAAAGAGGTCCACTATGTATTTCTCCATGAAAAGACAGCAACATCACATGAAGGAAACCTGCAATATCATAGTTGCCATGCAAACTAAAGAGATTCTGTACCTAGATCTACACTGAGCCCATTGATTCTTCACTAATAATGCCCAGAATACAAATTCTACTCCATAGATTGTTCTATATTGTTCTAAATTGTATTTCATTAAAATTGATTTTACAAAATAAAAGTGACTGTTGCTATATATTCCTACAAATGTAAATGTGGGTCTCTGCTTTCCCCTTAAATGTCTTCAGTTTACCATAACAAGCATTCAGCCCATAGCGGTATGTCATTGACATGCAGACAAGCTAAACATTCTCAGCCAATGGTGTTTATCTCTGCAAAAATCAGAAATATTCATGGATTCGGAGAGCAGAGTAAATTTATTGTATGCTATAAATAAGATTTTGATAAACTGCGTTTCTGACCTTGGAGAGCCTGGCTGGCACATTACGGGACTTTGATACACAGCATGTTCGGTGTCTGTGATTTGTTGTCAGCATTTTGACGGGGATGGTGCCGCTCGCTGAACTGCAGACACGGGCCACTTAGACAGCCACTCCGAGTCCAATTTTCTACTGTGCTTTTATCTTTACAAAAATGTTTTATTTGTTCTCAGTCATAGACCTTGAGTTTTTTTTTAATGCTTTGAACATAAAAGGCTTTCATTGACTGACCAGCTAAAGTTTGCATTAAAGTTTATTTTTCATCCTTTCTTGTAAATGTACAACATTCCTAACTGAATTTGTCAACAGTCAAAGCAAATCAATGGTGTTCAAGAGTACTACATTTACAATATGACTGCAAAATGGGCACCTGGATTTCTGTGCTTGATATCCAATGGTTTCATAAATATCTGGGGTACTCAGTTATGTATCTACAGGCAGTCCCCAGGTTATAAACATCTAACTTACAAATGACCCTTACTTACAAATGGAGGGAGACAACAGGAAGTGAGGAAACATCTACCACTAGGGAGGGAAATTCACTCCTCCAAGAGTTCTCATGGGAAAAAGGTGTCTCCACTGAAGCTTTATCACCAATCCTTGTCTCCACAACAACCCAAAATTTTCAAAATACAGTTGTCATAGGGAAAGAAAGTGAGGTGAAATCTTCTGAACGGGGGCACAGACAGCAAAACACATGGTACAGGGGTGCTAACCCTTCCCTATGCTATCCAAAAAACTTAAAAATTATTCTTTTGGCTGGAGCTAAACTTAACCACTTCCCCCTAGGTGGACGTCATATGATGTCCAAACTTTACGGGTTTATACCGGGATGATGCCTCTAGCTAGAGGCATCATCCCGGTACCGTTGTTTGAAGCCGACGGTCGGCTTTCCGTCGGTACCGATCGATGCGGCTCGGGAGCCGCTCGATCGTTACCCGGGGGGCGGGAGGGGACGCCCCCCCCCCTCCCGCTGCCTTCCGCGGCTTTTACCGGGGCTCCCGGTGGCTGGATGGAGTCCCGATGAATGCCGGAAACGGCATCGATCAGGTCTCCGATGACGTAACCCGGAGGCGGCGTCCATGACGTCACTTCCGGGTTACTGTGCTGCAAAACGGCGCCAAATTTGAAAAACGGCTGTATGCAAAAAAACGCAGTTTTTCGGCGTTTTGCATACAGGGAAGTGTAGTGGAGGGGTCTAGGGTCTTTTAGACCCTCGATCCCTCCATAAAGTGTACCTGTCACTGCATATTGCTGTCACAAGGGATGTTTACATTGCTTGTGACAGCAATAAAAGTGATCAGATTTTTTTTTAAAAAAAAACTGTAATAAAGTTAAAAAAATAAATAAAATAAATGGGAAAAAAAAAAAAATTTAGCCGCCCCGATCACCGTTAGCTCGCGCACAAAAAAAAACGTATACGGAAGTCGAGCCGCGAATGAAATCGCTGTTCAAACCACACATGTGAGGTATCGCCGCGATCGCCAGAGCATGAGCAATAATTTAAAAAAAAGAAAACTGGTAACTGTTAAATAAATTTAAAGTGTCGCCTATTGAGATTTCTATTGATCGTAGTCTGTCGCCATCCCACGGGGGGGCGCAATTTAAAACCGTAACATGTTGGGTATCTATTTACTCGGCATGACATCATCTTTCACAATATACAAAAAAAATGGGCTAACTTTACTGTTTAGTATTTTTTAAATGCAGTGATATGTAATTTTTCCCAAAAAAAATGGCGTTTTAAAGACCGCTGCGCAAATACCGCGTGACAAAAAATATTGCAATGACCGCCATTTTATTCTCCAGAGTCTTTGCTAAAAAAATATATATAATGTTTGGGGGTTCTAAGTAGTTTTCTAGGAAAAAATACTGGTTTTAACTTGTAAACACAAAGTGTCCGAAATAGGCCTGGTATGGAAGTGGTTAAAAAATGTACCCGTTCCGACTTAGAAACAAATTTGATTTAAGAACAAACCTACAGCCCCTATCTTGTTTGTAACCCGGGGATCGCCTGTATTGACTTTACTGCTAAAATCAAAGCTCAGGACCACCCTCTTGTATCTACCACGAGGCCACCCATCACAGTGATGGGTAAACAATGAGGTGCGCAAGAGAGTGAGCTAGTGCTTAGACTTCAAAACCCAACTCTAGCCAAATTTTTTTAAATTGTTTGGATAGAGATTGTCATTTTAAATTATTCCCAAATTGCCTTTAATAATAAGAGTGCCAGTTTCTGCAATATTTAGAATTTATTGTTATCAGCCACACAAAAAGAACTCTTTTTCGCATTTATGTTTCCATTGATTACTTAGAGCCTCAACAGCTACCAAATATCACATTGTTAATTTTTTTTTATTATGATTAACTTGGCCTCACTGTTACAGACCAACAGTAACTACTCCGTTTGAATTTATTTTTTTGTTTTATAACAACTGAACTGAACTGCCAGGAGGGATGGGGTAGGAAGCCACTGAGGGACAGAGATGGCCAAGGCAATATCAAAAGCTGCAGGAAGCATTAGGGCTGGTACCAATTGACTAATCGGTTGTTTCAGAATTGCTTCTCCACCCAACATGGGAATTCCTGGGAATTTGGCTGGAGTTGGGTTTTGAAGTCTGAGCACTAGCTCACTCTCTTGCACACCGCACTGTTTACCCATCACTGTGATATGTGGCCTCATGGTAGGCACAAGAGGGTGGTCCTGCGTAAGGATGATCGAACTTTTGAAAAGTTTGGTTCGGCCAGAACATCTGAACTTCCCGAAAGTTCGGCCCGGATTTCAGAACCCCATTGAAATCAATGGGACCCGAAGTTCGGTAATAAAAAAAACACAATTTTTAAGCCCTAAAACCCAATAAACGCCCCTAAAAAGTGCCCAGGGTTCTGGGTCATGCCCCATTAACTATTAATCACACAAAAAAAAGTTCTTAAAAATTGTCATTTTTGATAAAAAATCCAATTATTGAAAAAATTAAAAAAAAAAAAAAAAAGAGATTTTTTGATTTTGACTTTGGATTTAGTATCTGGGGGGTCTAAAAGGTGTGCATGTGAATTTCAGCTCTGTAGCATGTCCAGACCCATGAAGAAAAAAAAAGAAAAATTTTCAGTAGAACAGGGATGTGGGACCCTCCTTTAACACCTATATGATCTTTTTTTTCTGGTTCTGGACATGCTACAGAGCTGAAACTTCACAGGTACACCTTTTAAACCCCCCAGACACAAAATCACACAAAAAAAGTTCTTAAAAATTGTCATTTTTGATAAAAAAGCCAATTATTGAAAAAAAAAAAAAAGAGAGATTTTTTGATTTTTATTTTGGATTTCGTATCTGGGGGGTCTAAAAGGTGTACCTGTGAAGTTTCAGCTCTGTAGCAAAAGGTGTGCATGTGAAGTTTCAGCTCTGTAGCATGTCCAGAACCAGAAAAAAAAGATTGTTTGTATTAGAACACTTTCTTTCAGGACAGGTAGTTAGCTTCTCTCCCGGTTTAATAGCAGGCATTTTTTGGGGTTCTTTGCAGTCAGGAAAAACCTCTGAACTTGTGTATAGTGGTACTGTGCACAAGTTCTGATGTTTTGCCTGCCTCCAAAAACCCCCAAAAAATGGCAGCAAAAACACACCTGGTCATTTTTTTTTTGGATGCTAGCGTTTTTTTTGGCATTTTTTTGGGTTCTTTTGAGGCAGGCAAAACATCTGAACTTGTGTATAGTGGTATATATACACACATACATATATTTATATACACACCTAGACATATATAGGTGTGATAGTAGCAGAAATATATCTGCGTAAATGATTTAATTAGCGCAAGCATTTATTTCTGCTACTATCACACCTATATATGTCTAGGGGTGTATATACAGACATATATGTATATATATACCCCCTATACACATGTTCAGATGTCATGTCTGACATCAAACATGTCCTCAAAAAAGCACTGACAGTGGCAGCCCCTGCAGCATAAAAAATGCTTGGCTGGTAAGAAGCCATAATGGTGTCCCGAAGCTATTCAGAGAAATGATCATTTCTCTATAGCGGTCACCCTGCTATGGAAGGGTTTGGTCACCCTGCCATAGCAGTCACTGTCAGTTAACCCTACACTACACTACGGTCCCCTGACACTTCATACTTTCCCTACAGAAACTAAATTTTTGAAGCTAACTTAAGTGTAAAGGAGCACTCTAACTACACTAGATATCCCTTTCCTCACACTAAAAATAGCTAAATGACACTTTTAAAGTAAAATTAACAGAACTGCTTCCACTCTCTTCCATGTCCAGTATAACAATGCTAGGAATATGGCGGGGGCGATTTTATATACTGGGGGGCGTATTCACTAATGATTGGTCAAGGGACCCCCTAGTCACTCCAATCACATTCCTAGCATTCTCCTGCCCCCTCAATTGGCTTTTGCTAATGGTTCTGGTCCAATCACGGGCTTTTAAAGCCCATTTCCTGAAGCATTGCATTTTGGGCGGTTCTGGTTGCCGAATTCCGAACTTTTTGGGCAAAAAGTTCTAAATTCGGCCGAACCTCGAACACCCAATGTTCGGGCCGAACCGATGGTCGACCCGAACCGTTCGATCATCCCTAGTCCTGCGCTTTGATTTTTGCTGTAAAGTCAATAATTACATAACTTAGTACCCCAGATATTTATGAAACCATTGGATATCAAGCACAGAAATATTATAAATAATTGTAAATTTAGTACTCTTGAACATCGCTGGTTTGCTTTGACTGTTGACAATTTCAGTTAGGAATGTTGTTCATTTACAACATGGGAATGCAAAAGCAGCTCAACCTCACCTGCAATGAATTCTGAATGATCCCAGAAACATCTCACACTGCTGTCAAAAGTACGCTGCATCTACTTTTTTTTTTTTAATTCTTTATTAGAAAGAAAACATACAGGCATACCACTTATCAACAACAGGTACAATCAACTTCCAAGTACAGCGAGCAAATAATAAATTATGGACAATACAGACAGCACTTCAAAATGTACCAACATAGCATTAATACTTCAATAGAGCACATCAGAAACAAAATGTAAACCCTCCGCGAAGCCCACGGCCTAAGCTTGTTAGAGCTAGATAGTGAACAAATAAATTCGCAGGACACCCTCAGGCAGCCCCCCCTGCCCCACCGGCATCCATCTCATGGCCGGCTACCGGGGAAGGGAGGCCCCCCTCAGGCGCCCCGGAATGCCGCGGCAGACACCAGAGGGCCCACTGGCGGTACTTCCCCCAAAGGGGTGTCGTACCGCACCACTCCAGGAAACTGACTGATCCACTGTATAGGGATCCAATAATACAATAGCCAATACCCTGAAGCGGCAAAGAGGATAAAAAAAAAAAACCTATAGACGGTATGCCTAAAGCCAAGAAAAAGAAGAAAAAGCCATGGAGAGTAAACAAAGAGAAAAGAGAAGGGGGAAGGGGACCAGGGCGAGAAAGGAAAGGGTCAAGAAAGAGCCAAAGAGGGGGGTGAGGGAAGGCCGGCCGACCCCCGCCCAGCGACCATTAGCGGGCAATCAACTCCGTGTATTCCGAAGTATACTTAAATTCGTGCCAGTAGAACCAGCGTTTCAGGAACTTTTCTCGTGTACTGTGCTCAGTGGCTACTAGATCTTCCATATCGTGGAGACAAGAAACCTTGCGGAGCCACATAGCTACCGTAGGAGGCTGCGTCTGCTTCCAGAGCGGGGGGATGCAGCTTTTAGCTGCCGTGAACAGAAGTGGCAGAATTGACTTCCGATAGGACGCCCTCGGATATTCATGATGATGAAGGAGGAAAAGGGCCGGGTCCAGGGGGAGGGAATGGTCCGTAAATTTCTGGGCAATGCGTAGGACCTCCTTCCAGAAGGATTGTAAACTCGGACACGACCAGAAAACGTGTAGGTAGGTGCCAACCTCCTCCCCACATCGCCAACAAACATCCGGGCAGGACGGAAACATGCGATGAAGCCTAGCTGGGGTATAGTGCCAGGGGGTTAAACACTTATTGCCTACCTCCTGATACCGCGAGCAGCGGGAGGTTTTGTACGTGAAAAATAATATCCTCTCAACCTGATGGTCCGTGAAAGATACATTCAGGTCCCTTTCCCATTTGGCAATAAATGGGGGACGGAAAGATTCATCCTGCGAGGCTAGCGCCCGGTAGACCAGGGAGACCGTGTGGCGAAGGGGGGATGTGTCAGAACACAAATCTTCAAAGTACGTGAGCCGTCTAGAAAACAAAGACGCCGAAGGAAGAGCTTGTAGAAAATGAGCCAGCTGGACTCGTTGCCAAAAAGACAGGGAGGTAAAGGGCGCTGTGGAGTTCATGGAAGACCGCAAAACCCAAGCCCCAGCCCTCACAAAGTGCCGAGCCTGATGAACCCCGGCGTTCTTCAAAGTCCTAAATCCGGGCTGATCCACCCCGGGCCTGAAGTCCGGGCTATCAATCACCGGGAGGAGAGGCGAGGGAAATGACGCCAACCGACCATTGTGGCACAGACGCCTTCCCACCGCCAGCGTGGAACCCACGGTCGGATGGGCATCCAATTCCCTGGGCACCGGGTCAGGGCTCCAAAGGGCGGATTCCAGGGGAGTCCCGACGGACAAACGTTCAAGGCGGACCCATTGCTTCATGGGACCATGGCGGTACCAGTCGACAATGCGAGAAAGATGACACACCTCATAATAGAGGACTGCGTCCGGCATCGCCATTCCCCCACTCAATTTAGGCATCCGGAGCACCCGCAGCGCCAAGCGGGGGGAACCCCTACGCCACAGGAACTCCCGAAACACCCTATTCACCCTCCTGAGGAAGGAGGACGGGACCTTAATGGGCAGTGCCTGAAGCACATACAAGAGGCGGGGCATGATGTTCATCTTTATAATATTGCAGCGCCCAAACCAGGAAAAAGTCCCTTGGCTCCACCCCTCCAGATCCTGCTTGATACGAGTCAAAAGAGGCGGGAAATTACAGTCGAAGACTTTCTCCGGGCAACTCGGGAGAGATATCCCCAGGTACTTGATGTGAGACAGGCCCCATTTAAAAGGAAAGTCAGCTCTAAGGAGAGTTGACAACGAAGCCGGCAGACCCACCGCTAGAGCCTTAGACTTAGAGTAGTTGATTTTATAAAACGACAATGACTCATAGACCCGAAATTCCCGCAGGAGGTTCGGAAGGGAAGTGAGAGGACGTGTCAGGAAGAAAAGTAGATCGTCCGCGTATGCCGCCACTTTAGGCGACTCACTGGCACTCACCGACAGTCCGGCCACATCCGTATTCGCCCTCACCTTCCTCAAAAAAGGCTCTAGAGCGAGAACAAAAATCAACGGGGAGAGTGGACACCCCTGTCGAGTGCCATTTGCAATGTCGAGGGAATTCGAAAGGGATCCGTTGACCTTCACCCTAGCCGAAGGCCTAGAGTAGATGGCCCTGATCCAGGACAATTGGCGCGCTCCCAGGCCCACATGTTCCATGGTAGCCAGAAGAAAATCCCAATTCACCCGATCGAACGCCTTTTCGGCGTCCGTCGACAGGACCAGCATTGGGATTCGACGGCTATTAGCATAATGGATGAGGTCAATCGCCTTGGCGGTATTGTCCCGAGCTTCTCGGGCAGTAACAAAACCCACTTGATCATCGTGGATCAAACTTGGTAGCAGGGGAGCCAGTCTAGAAGCTAGGATTTTGGTGAAGAGTTTCAGATCGATATTTAGAAGAGAAATCGGCCTGTAGCTTGCACATAGCAGTGGGTCCTTACCCTCCTTGGCCAGGACAGTTATATGAGCACGCAAGGAGTCGACCAGCAGGGCCGCCGACTCACCTGCCGCATTGTATGCGGATAAGAAGTGAGGCGAAAGGACCTCTTCAAAGCACTTGTAGTACGCAAGGGTGTATCCATCCGGGCCGGGTGCCTTCCCGGGTTGCATGCCCCCCAAGGCTGCAGTGAGTTCACCAGGGCGCAGAGGTGCGTCCAACTCTTCCACATCTTCCGGAGAAAGGGTGAGGAGGCCGGAAGCCGAGAGATACGATCTGATCTCCTGGATCCTGGCAGCACGTGATGACGGCGAGGGGTCAGAGGGCAGATTGTACAGGGAGGAATAGTACAGGCGAAAAGCCTCAGCTATGTCCGCCGTCGAATGAACCCTATGGCCCGATGAGGTGGAGATCTCCGGGATAAATGCCCTAGATCTTTGTTGTCGCAAAGCCCTGGCCAGCAATTTCCCACACTTGTCCCCGTGCTCGTAGAAAGCTCGGCGACACTTAGCCAGGGCGGCCTTGGCTTGGAAGAGGACCAGATCACGGAGCTGATCCCGAAGAACAGCGAGCTCCTGAAGAACAGCAAAGGCCTGAGACCGCTTGTGAACCATCTCCAGTTTGCCAATTTTCGCCAGGAGGTCGGACATTTGGGCACTCCGTTCCTTCTTCCTCCGCGACCCGAGCTTAATCAGGACCCCTCTCATATAGCTCTTATGGGCCTCCCAGACCATCATGGGCGAACTGTCTGTTGTGGCATTGGAGGCGAAGAAGTTCCTCAATTCAGCACCAAGTTCCCCCAAAATAGCAGGATCCTGGAGAAGGGTGTCGTTAAGCCTCCACTGCCATTGTGACAACTCAGGGGATCGCAGGTCTAGGTCGAGGAGAACGGGAGCGTGGTCCGAAATAGCAATAGAGCCAATAGAGGCAGCGGAGACCCTGGGAAGCAAGGACTGCGGCAACAAAAAAAAGTCGATACGCGAATATGAGTCGTGTGGGGGGGAGAAGAAAGTATAACACGCCACGGATCCACCAAGCGAAAAGCATGAATCAACTGCTTGAAGCGACGTAGAGCAGCATAGGATAGCTGGGAGGAACCCCTAGAGGTGTCCACCAGTGGATCAAGAGCCAAATTAAAATCCCCACCCATAAGAATCTGTCCTGTAGCGAAGTCTGCCAGCTTAGAAAGCACTGAGTCCATAAAGCAGATTTGGTTCGTATTGGGCAAGTAGAGATTCACCATAGTGACAGGGGTGGAACCCAACTGGCCCTTCACAAAAAGGGCCCTGCCCGACTCGTCGCTCCACACATCCGAGAGCGTCCACGGAGCATTACATTGAATCAAGATGCTAACCCCTTTAGTCTTGGAATCAGAGGAACAGCCATGGTAAACCGTTGGAAAACGCCTGTTTCCCAATTTGGGGATCTTGCTCAATTTGAAATGCGTTTCTTGCAAGAATCCAACATGAGCACGGAGACGATGGAGTTCCGACAGCACAATGGAGCGCTTCTCAGGGGTATTGAGCCCCTTCACATTTAAGGAGACCAAACGGACCGGGTCCGGACGAGGGGCGGCCATAACCCCCCCAACCAGCGGGTCCAGCCCACCAGTTGAAAACGAAAAACCAAACGGAGCGGAGGGGGAAGAGGAAAGGAGAGGGGGGAAAGAAAAAGAAGGGGAACAGCAGAGAGATAGAGGCAAGTGATGAGGTGGAGGGAAAAAGAGAGAGAGAAGGAAAAGGCACAACACACGCGCCTAATTACACAGTACTAAGGTGCCGAAGCACAAGAGAGAATTCAATCTCATAGGACCCTAGGGCCCGGACCACCAACCCCGCAAGCAGGGCACAATGGACAGGCACCCAAGGATCACCCTACGTGGGAAACGAGGAGAGTCACCAACTGGGAGAGGTAGGTGACCGCTCCCCGGCTCCCCAACCGGCCAATAGAGATCATAGCAACATATTATAGTAACCAGCTGAAAATACCAACAACCCACACATAAAAAAACTAGTAACATAGAGCAACAGTCTGAGCCCCGTAACTGGAGAGGAGACCGCCCCCCCCCCCGCCCGAGAAGAACCAAGTTAACAATTCCAATGGTACTCAAGACAGAGATGTCAGAGTCTGCACCCTCCCCCCCGTCCAGACGTCCCCCTCTGGATCAGTAGCATCGGATTGGCCGGGGACCCACCACACCACCCCACACATATAACACCAAGCCAAGTGAGGGGGGGAAGGGGGAAGGGGGAGAAAGAAAAAGGGGGGGGGGAAGGGGGAGTAAGGGAGGGAGGGGGGAAGGGGGAGGGAGGGGAGGGGGAAATAGAGGGGGGGAAGGGGGAGGGAGGGGAGGGGGAGGTAGAGGGGGGAAGGGGGAGGGGGAAAAGGGGAGGGGAGGGGGGGAAGGGAGAGGGGGGGTGGAGCAAAAGTGAATTCCGAGAGCCGCCCCCGGCTCACCATGACCGGCAGAACCCCGCATCCCCTCTCCTGCAGCGCGTGGCAACACCCAGATCCGGCACGTAACCCAAACAAGCACGACCAGACCCAGGCGCTCCCCCAGTAACCACAGAAGAGCAGGTGTGCATACATCTGTAGAGCAGTAAATTTATGCCAACAATTAGCAAGCAATATGGGACACATAAAATACTACTATACTACACGGAGAGCTAAACTTGCAGAGAGTCAGCAGGCATACCAGACACCCAGGCATGGAGGCGGGAGCAGAGCACCGCACTGAGCCGCCCCAGGGCCCCCGCAGGTCAGCACTAGGGGGAGCAGAAAACAAGGAGCCGATCCAGGGAAGTCAAAATCCACAAGAGGGGGATAAGGGGGGGGACTGATGGCCGGAGCTTCGGAAGTTCGGCATGGGCAAAAGTTAGTGGCACCGGGAGACATTCGTCCAGCTGGGGGGACAGTCACCACAAGGCAGGACCAGGGAAGGGCAGGTGAAGCTCAAGGATGAGACCCGGGACAGGCAGGGGCGGAGGGTCAAGGGGCTAAGTCATAACTCACGGAACCTCGGCAATCCTGGATCAATACTCCGTGGAAGCCAACAAGGGGCTAGTAGAGCGCGCCACGGGAGCACTGCGTTGCCGACGGCGTCCCTCGGATCGGGGTCTCGATGGTCCTCCTCCAGGAGAGCGAGCGTCTCTATCTGGAAGCCTGGCCAACCAGTCCGGGATCTCCAGAGGAGCGATGGCTGCAAACCGGAACAGGGCTGGGAGGTCAGCATGTCTGCGGAGGACGAAAGTGGAGCCATTTTTGCGGACGATAAGTTGGAGGGGAAAACCCCATCTGTAAGTGGCATCCTGGCTCCTGAGATGCTCCAGCAGGGGCTTCAGCATCGCTCTGCGGATCAGACACATCGGGGAAAACCTGGATCTGTGCCCCATCAAAGTCAATCGGGCCCTTCGTCCATGCAGCTCGCAACACCTGTTCCTTCACCGGATACCGATGCACGCGGCAAATGACATCCCGAGGTCTCGTAATGTCCGTCGGTTTGGGGCCCAAGGCCCTATGTATCCGGTCGAATTCCACGGTAACAGGGGGGTCCGAAGGTAAGATCCGTGCAAGGATGGCCCGAACCGTCTCCAGCAAGTCCTCCTGTCCGGTGGCCTCGGGCAGGCCCCGGAGCCGCAAGTTGTTACGGCGGCTCCGGTTCTCCATGTCCTCCATGGCGAGCTGGTGTTCAGCAAGGACATCCGCGTGGACCGCCTGTGTCCGCTCCAGGCGCTCCACCCTAGCCTGGAGGTCTCCGATTGCCGTCTCCCCGGTCGCTACCCACTCCCGAACATGGGACACTTCTGCGGTCAGCACTTGGAAGTCCCTCTTATGCTGCTCCGTAACTTGTGCCACCAGAGCCTCCATGTCCATCTTAGTGGGGAGGGAGCGCAGCAGAGCCCAGATGTCCCGCTCTTCACTAGGGTCCCCAGCCGAGGACGACTGGGACAGCTGCAAGGGGCTCAGGGAAGCCATAGCAGGCAGGGGAGCCGGAGGGGATGCCGCCTGTACAGACCGGGACACCGCGGCCGGGTCGACACTGCCACGTGGGCCCGCCACCAGCTTCCGCAGCACCGGGGTAGCAGAATCCGGAAAGAATGAACGGATCGGGGCCGACGGAGTAACCTTGGAGGTAGATTTGTTCTTCCGCCGTTTGTAGGAGCTCATGTCCGCTATAAAACAGCCGGTTAACGATCAATTTAGCCGATCAGGGGGGCTAGGGAGCGGGAGCACCAGAGTCAAACGTCCTCACACCGCCATGACCTAGCCACGCCCCCCTGCATCTACTTTTAAAGGCCTATCAATTTTTTTTCTCTCTTTTGGGGCAATTTCTTTTCGTTTTGCATCTCCAGTACAGGAAATTAAGGGAAATCTACCCAGTGGGACACAAACAGCAAAAAAAAAAAAACAAGCAACAAAAAAAAGGTTTTGTCTATGCTGTTGTGTAACCTAAATTATTTCAGTTAACCAAAAACAAAACAGCGGCTAGATTTTGCTTGAATGAATGAAACATGATTTAGGTATGAAGGGGGGAACCTTTCAATCATATACCCGTCCTCCATTCATAGATCCTGTTTCATTTATAGAAGTAGTAATGGCTTTTATGCACGGAGGAGCTGGGCAGAAATAGCGTTCATAATCTGGCACTTATTATGAGAATATGTATGTAATATTGAATATTACTTCAACAGCGCATATCCTAGAGCAGGATGGTGTTAAAAAGTGCTATATAAGAAAATGTATATTTGAAGAAAATTAAATTAAATTAGTGATACCAAATGTAATGGTTGTAACACTATATGTAGTCAAAATTTGACTGTGGGATTGCTGCTGTGGACAACCCTGAGGGTATTCATATGACACTAAGTAATATGATGAGTATTACCCACAGCGCATATCCTGTAAGATGTAAAGATGTGTTGTGACTAGGGTTGAGCGAACACGGACTGTATTATTCGTGTTCGTACCGAATAATTGTTTTTTTGTTGCCCGAACACGGACCCGAAAACTTTACTGCATATTCGGGTAAAAATCCGTGTTCGGTCGTTTTATTTCTGGGTTTTGCATGCATTGGCGCGCTTTTCATGGCGGGCTTTCAACAGCCAATCAACAAGCGTTTAACTGGTGTGCCTTAAGCCATCCCAGCCATGCCTACAAATGTATTAGTAGCTGTGATTGGCCATCTGAAGCATGTGACCAAGTCTTTATAAGTTCCAGCCAGCGCCGTGCGGCGTCATTCTGCTGTGTACTAGTTCAGGGACAGAGCACACATACGTGCTGACTGCTGATTAGGGACAGACAGGCAGGCAAAACTCATTTGTGTCCGCATAGAATTGAGGGACAGGTCGGAGTGTGTTAGGTAGGGCGAGTTGTAGGCATTTTAGGGCGAGGCTGCTGCTGATTTTTAGGGTCAGTTTTCTACGATCGATTTTGCTGTGTGGGAGGGGTTTTCAGTGACCGATCTACGATCTTATCAATCCTTTTAGGGAGAGGCTGCTGCTGATTTTTAGGATCAGTTTTCTATGATCGATTTTGCTGTGTGGGAGGGGTTTTCAGTGACCGATCTACGATCTTATCAATCCTTTTAGGGAGAGGCTGCTGCTGATTTTTAGGGTCAGTTTTCTACGAACGATTTTGCTGTGTGGGAGGACTTTTCAGTGACCGATCTACGATCTTATCAATCCATTTAGGTAGAGGCTGGAGATAGGCAGGTGTCAGTGGTCCACATCGATTTAGCTGTGTGTGGGGTGCAGTGAACACAATTTTTTTTGCCCACTGAGGAGGAGGGAGAAAAGTATTTTTCTATCAGTCACTGTGTGCAGCGTTTTTCCTTCAGCTGTGCTGTGCTGACTGATCATACACTGCTGTGTTCAGTTCACATGTGCTATTATTGAGTGGTTTCAAAAATCATACACTTTTTTCTATTCCACTATTCAATATACAGCCTTGGGTTAAAAAAAATTAAATTGTGGCCTGCAGCAGAGCTGAATGATATTTTGGGTTTTTGGGGTTCGTCTCATACTTCTGAAGATTTGAGGGTGCTGCCTGTTCCAAACTCCTCCTACTCCTCATCCAGCCTTTTAGGGGTACAAACAATAGTAATTGGGGCCTAGTGTGGTTTTGTACGTGTGAGATACATACACTTTTTTTGATCATATTTTCTATTCCGCTATTCAATAAAAACCTTTGGGGAACAGTTAAATTGCGGGATAGTCTGTGTTGGTACGTGTGAGATCCACCTTTCCAAGTTTTTGGGGTTCATCTCATACTTCTGAAGATTTGAGGGTGCTGCCTGATCCAAACTCCTCCTACTCCTCATCCAGCCTTTTAGGGGTACAAACAATAGTAATTGGGGCCTAGCGTGGTTTTGTACGTGTGAGATACATACACTTTTATTAATCATATTTTCTATTCTGCTATTCAATAAAAACCTTTGGGGAACAGTTAAATTGCGGGATAGTCAGTGTTGGTACGTGTGAAATCCACCTTTCCAAGTTTTTGGGGTTCATCTCATACTTCTGAAGATTTGAGGGTGCTGCCTGTTCCAAACTCCTCCTACTCCTCATCCTGCCTTTAGGGGTACAAACAATAGTAATTGGGGCCTAGTGTGGTTCTGTACGTGTGAGATACATACACTTTTTTTGATCATATTTTCTATTCCGCTATTCAATAAAAACCTTTGGGTATAAACAATTAAATTGCGGGATAGTCTGTGTTGGTACGTGTGAGATCCACCTTTCCAAGTTTTCGGGGTTCATCTCATACTTCTGAAGATTTGAGGGTGCTGCCTGTTCCAAACTCTTCCTACTCCTCATCCAGCCTTTTAGGGGTACAAACAATAGTAATTGGGGCCTAGCGTGGTTTTGTACGTGTGAGATACATACACTTTTTTTGATCATATTTTCTATTCCGCTATTCAATAAAAACCTTTGGGGATCAATTAAATTGCGGGATAGTCTGTGTTGGTACGTGTGAGATCCACCTTTCCAAGTTTTTGGGGTTCAACTCATACTTCTGAAGATTTGAGGGTGCTGCCTGTTCCAAACTCCTCCTACTCCTCATCCAGCCTTTTAGGGGTACAAACAATAGTAATTGGGGCCTAGTGTGGTTCTGTACGTGTGAGATACATACACTTTTTTTGATCATATTTTCTATTCCGCTATTCAATAAAAACCTTTGGGTATAAACAATTAAATTGCGGGATAGTCTGTGTTGGTACGTGTGAGATCCACCTTTCCAAGTTTTCGGGGTTCATCTCATACTTCTGAAGATTTGAGGGTGCTGCCTGTTCCAAACTCTTCCTACTCCTCATCCAGCCTTTTAGGGGTACAAACAATAGTAATTGGGGCCTAGCGTGGTTTTGTACGTGTGAGATACATACACTTTTTTTGATCATATTTTCTATTCCGCTATTCAATAAAAACCTTTGGGGATCAATTAAATTGCGGGATAGTCTGTGTTGGTACGTGTGAGATCCACCTTTCCAAGTTTTTGGGGTTCAACTCATACTTCTGAAGATTTGAGGGTGCTGCCTGTTCCAAACTCCTCCTACTCCTCATCCAGCCTTTTAGGGGTACAAACAATAGTAATTGGGGCCTAGTGTGGTTCTGTACGTGTGAGATACATACACTTTTTTTGATCATATTTTCTATTCCGCTATTCAATAAAAACCTTTGGGTATAAACAATTAAATTGCGGGATAGTCTGTGTTGGTACGTGTGAGATCCACCTTTCCAAGTTTTTGGGGTTCATCTCATACTTCTGAAGATTTGAGGGTGCTGCCTGTTCCAAACTCCTCCTACTCTTCATCCTGCCTTTAGGGGTACAAACAATAGTAATTGAGGCCTAGTGTGGTTCTGTACGTGTGCGATACATACACTTTTTTTGATCATATTTTCCATTCCGCTATTTAATCAAAACCTTTGGGTATAAACAATTAAATTGCGGGATAGTCTGTATCGCTACATGTGAGATACACCTTTTTAAATTTGTTTGGCGCATCTCCTTCTACCGCCGAGGATTGCAGGGCGCTTCAGTTTGCCTCCTGTTCCCAACTCCTCCTACTCCTCTTCCTCATCCTGCCTTTAGGGTACAAAAAATTGTAATCGGGGCCTAGTCTGTGTTTGTACGTGTGAGATACACCGTATTATAACATTTTTCCTATTCCGCTATTCAATATACATCCTTTTGGAGTGTAAGAAAATTAAATTACGGCATAGTCTGTATCGGTACGTGTGAGATACACCTTTTAAATTTGTTTGGCGCATCTCCTTCCACCGCCAAGGATTGCAGGGCGCTTCAGTTTGCCTCCTGTTCCCAACTCCTCCTACTCCTCTTCCTCATCCTCCCTTTAGGGTACAAAAAATTTTAATCGGGGCCTGGTCTGTGTTTGTACGTGTGAGATACACCGTTTTTTTTTCCTTTTTCCTATTCCGCTATTCAATATACACCCTTTTGGGGTAAAAAACATTAAATTGCGGCATAGTTTGCATATTTGACTGTCAGATACACCCGTGCGATACTGTTGTTGTTTTGTTCCGCTATTCAATAAACACCTTTCTAGGGCAAGATCATAAATTACAGAAATATGAGGAGACCGTCAAATAGGGGCCGTGGCCTGGGTCGTGGTGCTGCTGGTAGAGCTCCTGTTGCAAGGAGAGGACGTGGTCGATCTGTGCCAGCTACACGCACACGTGAAACACCTTCCTCAAGTGTGAGTAGGCGACAGAACCTGCAGCAGTATTTGGTAGGGCATAATGCGCCTCTAGACGTGATGAGGCCTGAAGAAGTACAGGCGATATTAGATTGGGTTGCTGACAGTGCCTCCAGTTCCTTCACATTGTCTCCCACCCAGTCTACTGCAGAAAGGTCAGAGTTGGCACCTGCAGCCAATGTCCAACCGTCTTTCACCTCACCCCCTTGGAAATCAGGCAAGCAGTCTGAGCCCCAAGCCATACAGCAGTCTCTTCTTTTTTTTGAGGACTCTGTTAGCAGGGTTTCCCAGGGCCATCCACCTAGCCCTGCCCCAGAAGTGGAAGAGATTGAGTGCAGCGATGTCCAACCACTTATTTCTCAAGATGAGTACATGCAAGGACCATCGCAGCACGTCTCCGATGATGAAGAAACGCAGGTGCCAACTGCTGCGGCGTTCAGAATTGTGGAGACCGACAAGGAGGGCAGGGGTGAAGACTGGGTGGAAGATGATGTGGAGGACGATGAGGTCCTCGACCCCACATGGAATGAACGTCATGCAGGTGACCTGAGTAGTTTGGAGGAAGAGGCGGTGGTCGCACAGAGCCACCAGCACAGCAGAAGAGGGAGCAGGGTGCAGAAGCGGAGCGGCCGTGCCCTAGACACTACGCCTGCTACTGCCCAACGCAGCAAGGGAACGAGCGCCTCAAAGTCAGCTCAAAGGAGTTCTCTAGCGTGGAAGTTCTTTAGAAAATGTGCTGATGACAGGACACGAGTGGTTTGCACCCTGTGCAATCAGAGCCTGAAGCGAGGCATAAACCTTCTCAACCTGAGCACAACCTGCATGATCAGGCATCTAAGTGCAAAGCACGAGCTGCAGTGGAGTAGACACCTTCAAAACCAAGAAACGTCTCTGGCTCATCCTGCTTCCTCTTCTGCTGCAGTCTTGGCCGCTCCAGCCACATCTGTAGTGATACCGCCACCTGCCTCCCCGCAAACAGAGGATCTGTCAGCAACACCACCACCTGGGTCACCAACCATCTCCACAATGTCCCGTGGAAGCGTTCAGCTTTCCATCTCCCAAACACTTGAGAGGAAGAGGAAGTACCCCCCTACCCACCCGCGATCCCTGGCCCTGAATGCCAGCATTTCAAAATTCTTGGCCTTTGAAATGCTGTCATTCCGTCTGGTGGAGACGCACAGTTTTAAAAACCTTATGTCGGTGGCTGTCCCACAATACGTCATGCCCAGCCGCCACTACTTTTCCAGGCAAGCCATCCCTTCCCTGCACAACCAAGTGGGGGAAAAAATCAGGTGTGCACTGCGCAACGCCATCTGTGGCAAGGTCCACCTAACTACCAATACGTGGACCAGTAAGCACGGTCAGGGGCGTTATATCTCCCTAACGGCACACTGGGTAAATGCAGTGGCGTATGGGCCTGAGGCGGATAGCAATTTGGCGCATGTCCTTCCACCACCGAGGATTGCAGGGCGCTTCAGTTTGCCTCCTGTTCCTAACTCCTCCTACTCCGCTTCCTCATCCTCTACCGCCTCCTCATCCGGACAGCGTAACACCTTCACCACCAACTTCAGCACGGCCAGGGGTAAACGACAGCAGGCAGTTTTAAAACTTGCCTGTTTGGGGGAAAAAACCACACACCGCGCAGGAGTTGTGGAGGAGCATGGAACAGCAGACAAATGGGTGGTTGCTGCCAGCGAGCCTCAAGCCCGGCCTGGTGGTGTGCGATAACAGGCGAAATCTCATAGCAGCTCTGGGCCTAGCCAGTTTGACGCACATCCCTTGCCTGGCGCATGTGCTGAATTTGGTGGCGCAGAGGTTCCTTAAAAACTACCCCGATATGTCAGAGCTGCTGCAGAAAGTGCGGGCCGTCTGTGCGCACTTTCGGCGTTTTAAACCTGCTGCTGCTCGCCTGTCAGCGCTGCAGCGTAACTTCGGCCTTCCCGTTCACCGCCTCATATGTGACGTGCCCACAAGGTGGAACTCCACCTTGCACATGCTGCAAAGACTGTGCGAGCAGCAGCAGGCCATAGTGGAGTTTCAGCTGCAGCACGCACGCGTGAGTCTCTCTGCGGAACAGCACCACTTCACCACCAATAACTGGGCTTCCATGCGAGACCTGTGTGCCTTGTTGCGCTGTTTTGAGTACTCCACCAACATGGCCAGTGCCGATGACGCCGTTCTCAGCTTAACTATCCCACTTCTATGCCTCCTTCAAAAAACAATTCGGGCGATGATGAAAGAGGATGTGGCACAGGATGAGGAGGAGGAGGAGGAGGATGAAGAGGTAACATTTCCAAGGCTTTCAGGGCAGTCATTCACAAGGAGCTCCGAGGGTGGGTTCCTGCACACACAAACGCCAGGGACACAATTGTCCAGCAGGGGCACAGTTCTGGAGGATGAGGAGGTTGAGGAGGAGGAGCTGGAGGAGGAGATGGAACCATGTTCACAGCAGGGTGGCACCCAGGCCAGCTCATGGCCATCACTGGTGTGTGGCTGGGGGGATACAGAGGACACGGACGATACACCTCCCACAGAGGACAGCCTTTCGTTGCCTCTGGGCAGCCTGGCACACATGAGCGATTACATGCTGCAGTGTCTCCACAACGACCGCCGAGTTGCCCACATTCTAACTTGTGCTGATTACTGGGTGGCCACGCTGCTGGATCCCCGTTACAAGGACAACGTACCGTCCTTAATTCACTCACTGGAGCGCGCTGGTAGACGCGATGCTGCTGGCATTCCCACCTGACAGCGGGGCCACAGTGGAAGCACAAGGCAGAGGAGGAGGTGGAGGAGGAAGAGGTCGCCAACGCAACCAGGGCACCGCCAGCACCTCAGAAGGCAGGGTTAGCATGGCCAAAATGTGGAAAAGCTTTGTCAGCACGCCACAACAAACAGCAGCACCAGCAGCTCATATGGAACGTCTTAGCAGGAGGCAGCATTTCACCAACATGGTGGAGCAGTATGTGTGCACACGCCTAGACGTACTGAATGAGGGGTCTGCCCCCTTCAACTTCTGGGTCTCCAAGTTGGGCACATGGCCTGAGCTTGCCCTTTACGCCTTGGAGGTGCTGGCGTGCCCTGCAGCCAGTGTATTATCTGAACGGGTATTTAGCACGGCTGGGGGCGTTATCACAGACAAGCGCAGCCGCCTGTCCAGAGACAATGTGGACAAGCTCACGTTCATTAAAATGAACCAGGCATGGATCCCACTGGACTTTTCCGTACCTTGTGCAGAATAGCGATGGATACCGACCTTACCCAGCCATTGTTCTATTTTTGCTCTTTCTCACTCTTTTGGGGTGTACCCTCATTTAAAATTTGTGAAAAGAAGCAGTGTTGGCTACCTCGTCCTCCTCAGGACCAGATTAACGTAGGGGCTATTGGAGCTGCAGCTCCAGGCCCCTACCTTTATATAGGCCCCGGGTTGGCCATATTCACTGTTACCGCTCTTCTGTCACTTGTAAACACAGAAGTCTGGCTTCTATGCTCGCTTCCCCAGGCAGCTCCCTCAGAACCTCCCCACACAGCACGAAGGCCGGACAAGGAGGGACAGTTGCCGATGCATGGATGTGTTTATGGGCTTCAGAGACAGCATCCCATGTTGAATTAGGCATGCATGGCTGCACCCTTCCTCCTCTGGGTGCATGCCAAGGCACGGCCCTTAAGGCCCTTCAAAATCCTCAGCACCAAGCCCATGATGCTCTTAATCCAGCCCTGGTCCTCCTCCACCGCCGCTTCCACCTACACCGCCCATAGGTGTGCGCAGCCTATTGCATTAGGGTGTGCACCCCAAAGTTGAAATACACATGCATGTGTTTGCCTACATGTACATGGCCCCGATACATTACTCTCCCTGCTGGCAAAGAGAAATAGAGCAGAGCAGGTCCGAGGGAGATCTTTCCCATCTCCTCACTGGCAAACAGAGCGATAATGCTATGTGCCCTAGGTGATTAGGGTGTGCCCAGGCACATCCGGCACACCCTGTGCGCACGCCTATGAGACCGCCACATCCACCACCACCTCAACCTCCCTCCTACTCCATATGGGCCTCGTCCTTCAGAGATGAAGCACATTGTTTTATTTTTCTGTTTTTTTTGTTGTTGTTTTAAGTTATTTCCCTATCCACATTTGTTTGCAGAGCACTTGTCATGCTCTTAACTACGTTTTGCTGCCATTTGCAGCACTCTAGCCCTTTCCATTGGTGTTTTAGAGCCATTTTAGTGCCTGAAAGTTCGGGTCCCCATTGACTTCAATGGGGTTCGGTGTCCGGGAAAAGTTCGGCAAAAGTCCGGGACACGGACCCGGACTTTTTTTTAAAGTTCGGCCGAACCCGCCGAACACGGACATCCAGGTGTCCACTCAACTCTAGTTGTGACCCCTATACACTTTTCCTGTGTGTTTTGGTTACCCAAATAAAGTGCAAGTACTGTGCTTAATATGACTTTGCAGTCAAATAATAAATTTACACACATATAAATAAATAAGTTGTTGCTCAAATCATGTGGTATCTACCACCATCAGTAACCTTAAAAAAAAAAAAAAATATATATATATATATACTGATATTAAAGGAACAAAAAATCCGAAAATATTGTTAAGTGAATAAATATAGTGTCGATATAATCCAAAAAATATTAATATTCCAAGGTGAATGTTCTAGCTTCATGACGGTGTTTTGCACTGTTTGTTGGTTTAAAACACCGTCACTGAAGCTAGAACATAAGCCTTACATATGCTTATTACTCTCACATGTTACAATGCCATGTAATGGAACCCCTGCAAGACTGTCTCTGTGTGATGTCCTCTCTCTTCCAGGCACAGCCTTCCTGTTTAACTAGCCTCTATTAACTAGTTAAACAAGTTAATTAGCATTCAGATAGATATATTACAGCTTCTGAATTGTAGGAGCTAACTAAAATGTATTATTGCATAAAGTTTATGATATAAATAATAATCACTAAAATAGCCATGGAAACACAGAGGGGCTTCAGGATTTATGAGTGTTTTGGAAAAAAACAAAAAACAAAAAAAAAAAAACAATTGTTCTTGTTTTCTTAGAATCTTAGTAAAAAGGGTGTACCTACTTTTTACACAGTGCATCACTGCATCTATAGATATTTTTGTTGAATAGATGAATCAAAGGGCAGATTTTCCATGTTATTTATTTAAGTAAATCACCTTTATCTGTAGGTTCTGTTGCAATGAAGGTCCAATTTTGCCTGTTTTACTGCTGGCATTGACTGGCAGGGTTGTGCATGGTGTGTATGTGTCACCTAGGTTTTTCACTTGCACAAGGTGAGGGGCTCCAGGGTTTAAGGCTTATGTAGAGAAAACAAACCTTTTCTTTTTTTTTTTCTTTTTCTTCTTTCTTTTTTTTTTTAAATATATTTTACTAGTTTATTTACAATAGAAAGATGTCATACATCCTACACTTACCTAATATTTTTACACATAGACATGACGCAAAGGGGAAAAAACAAACAGGGATACATATTCAAATAACCCTTTACACCTTGTTTAATCCAGCCTTCAGTACTTATTTGTCCCCTATTTTACTTCAAATTACTTTTTTTCTTTTGCCTATTCAAACCCTATCTCATTTGTATTTCTCTAATTCTTTATTTCAGTTCCCCCTTACTTTACTTATTGGTCTCTTCCACTATGCATCACTCTCCCCATCTTATTCTGAGCAAAATACAAACTGTTTTATATATACATTGTGCAAAAAAAAAAGGGGGGGGTTTCCTTCTCCTACCCACCCCCTTCCCACCCTACTTCTCTCTAGCTATGTGTTTTGCACTCAACCTACTTGTTCCTGTTCTAAGTTCTGCTCTCTCTCTTTCTCTTTCTGCTGTGGGAGCTGCTGGGTGAAAAGGCTAACTGTTGACAGAACACTAAAATTGGTACAAGTGCTGCTTGTGTGTGTTCTATGGGAATCCATTAGCATACCTCCCTACTTTTTAAGATGGAAATGAGGGACACCTATGAGCAAAAACAAGTAGGCATAGGACACGCCTCCTGCCATGCCCTCTTAAAGGAGAATTATACAAGAAAAAGGTATTAGTTAGATCCGCAAGTGCTTTTTTATTTTACCACTACCATTCATTTATATTGGCTTTTAACATTTACAAATGCAGCAATTTAGAAATTGGATGAAAGATTTAGCACTTGGAAAAACTTTTTGAAAGATAAAAAGTGAATTTTTTATACAACTATACAGATCAGTTTAAAACGAGGGACAGATGAGGAGGAAAGAGGGACAGAGGAACTTTGTTCCAAATCAGAGACAGTCCCTCAAAATCAGGGACAGTTGAGATCTATGCCTTAGGGCAGGGATATGCAAACTGTGGCCCTCCAGCTGTTGCAGAACTACAAGTCCCATGAGGCATAATAAGACTCTGACAG
This sequence comes from Pelophylax lessonae, assembly GCF_965119305.1. Taxonomy (NCBI): domain Eukaryota; kingdom Metazoa; phylum Chordata; class Amphibia; order Anura; family Ranidae; genus Pelophylax; species Pelophylax lessonae. The sequence goes on from NC_138772.1 coordinate 42,574,956, forward strand.
CCACAAGCATGACACCCAGAGGCAAAGACATGATGGGACTTGTAGTTTTGCAACAGCTGGAGGGCCACAGTTTGCATAACCCTGCCTTAGGGGGTCACCCTGTTAATCCTAATCTGGGACTGACCTGAGTTTAGTTAGTGACTTGAACAAGCTGACGTTTTATTTGTTTTATATTATGGATTTGATATACAAAGTCTTTCTTCAATGAAGTTGTGTTTGTTTGCTGTAAAGAGAGAGAAAGGTGGTCGGCACATGCAGAAGATATGTTCAAAAATGCTTTATTGTAAATCCATAAGGAAAAAAAAACATGACACATATGGTCCAAAGGTGCTCAGTAAAGGCTTTTTACACTCTCGTGGTTACTCATTACTAGTTACCCTGGGGGTGCACACTCAGTTAAGACCATTAGCCAGCAGCTGAAACCAATCAATCAACCATAGTGGAGGAAAGAAACCACCCACCATATATGATCACTGGCCCTGTGGCTCAGGTCTAAGGCAAACGTGCAACCATACAAATAAAATCACAGAGTATAAACAGGTATAAACATATATATACAAAATGAATAATTTCCATAAACAATAAACAAAGTAACAAAAAATGTGTAAGAAGGCAATCAATTATGGAAATGCTATATAGATGATCTCCTTTTGGTTTGTGAATGGGAGACCTGGAGCCTTTTTTGTCAATTTGTTAGCTCCAATATGCATAATCTGACATTCTCAGGAAAAATGGCACACGAGGAAATTTCCTTTTTAGATGTCCTATTGGTCACATCGCACAATCATGTGATTACACATTAATATAGGAAACCATTGGCAGGCAATAGTCTCCTCATGGCCCTATCTAGTCACCCGAAACATGTGATCAGGGGGATACCAGTTGGACAATTCATTAGTATACGCCGGGTTAGTAGCGGGGAAGCGTATTTTGATATGAAGGCAATTTTTCTCTATAATAGGTTCAGAGAGTGGGTTTACCCCAAGTGGGCATTAGATCATGCCCATACTATCGCTAAGGCCAAAAATAGAGAGGAGTTTTTGGATAAACCGGAGAAACCCCGTTGGGTTCGTTCTAGATATGGTAATAAACCCCACTATGGTCACCCTATATAGACAGGAGTTTAATAAGATTGGTGATATAGTTAAGAGATATTTTCCACCTTTATTTGAGGATGAGTCCTTATCTGACATCTTACGTGATGGAATAAATAGTATACCAAGTAAAGTTCATTCTTTAGCCAGCTCTCTTTCTCCCAGATTTTGTTCCACCTCTAGACAAACTACCACCTGGTTGCACTTTAAAGGAAATTTTAAATGCGGTGCTGGGGACTGTCCATGTTGTCCCCATATTTTGGGAGGTGAAGTAGTTTCATCCAGTAGTAATGACATGATCATTAATTTGAAACAATTTTTTAACTGTAATACGAAATATGTGATCTATGTCACTACATGTAAATCCTGTAGAGCTCAATATGTAGGACATACCACTTGTAGATTACAAGATTGTTTCCAGAAACATCTTAATGATATCTGAGTTTGGAAATCTACCAATGTAGCCAGACATTTTAAAAGACATCAATCTAGTGTCTGTACAAGTTGTGGAAAGGGTTAAACTTCCAGCCAGAGGTGGAGATCTGTTCAGACTACTATGTAGGAGGGAGGTGTTTTGGATCTTCCATTTATGTACACGCATTCCCTTTGGTTTAACCATTCGCCGTCGCTGCACTGCCTTTTTTCATTCGGCAGTGGGGCTCTCGTAGGCAAAATCACGTTAATAGGCGTCATCTGCTTGGGAGGCCACTAGGGGGCGAGTGCGCGCCACCGGAGGCGTGCTCCCGCCCCGATCGTCAGCGGGGAAGCCAGTGCTGGTGCCAGGCGGCTCCGATGGCCGCCTGACATCGGCGATCTCTCCCTGCTGAGAGAGAAGGATGGTTATAAATGATGTAAACACAGCCGTCTGTCATTCTCCCTGACATGATGACAGAGACCATGCGATCCTGCTATATAGGATCACATGTCTCTATGATCATTTCAAAAGCCCAACCCCCCGACAGTTAGAATCACTCCCCTAGGCTTACATTTACCCCCTTGATCACCCACAGGGTTAACCCCTTCCCTACCAGTGTCATTATTACAGTAAAAGTGCATATTTTTAGCACTGATTACTGTAGTAATGTCACTGGTACCCCCAAAAGTGTAAAAAATGTCAGTTAAGCCCCGTACACACGTACCGATGGTCGGCTTACAAATGTTCCTCTTTTCTCCCCGGGATGTCGGTGTCTGCTGAAAAGTGCAAAGACAGCACAAGGACAGCACAAGAATTTTGTCCGCCGACTGCAGAAGTGATGTCATGTAATGGTTAACTTTCCCTGTGTTTTCTATTTTCTGAGCATGCCCAGTCTTGCAAATCTGCGGTCTGTCGGCCGAATTGTGTACTGACAGGCGAACAATCGTCCGTTCTGGTGTCGGCATACAAATATTTTCATGTTTGCACGAAAGACTTTTGTCCGCGGATTGTGCGCAGACATCTGTCGGAGGCACCATACTAACACACGTACAATCGGCAGATCCTTCGTCCACCGACGTTTGTATGCCGACGATCGGTACGTGTGTACGGGCCTTTAGGGGTCAGATCTGTCCGCCGCAATGTCGCAGTCCTGCAAAAAAATCGCAGATCGCCGCCATTACTAGTAAAAAAAAACAATAAAAATGACATAAATCTTTCCCGTAGTTAGTAAACGCAAAAACTTTTGCGCAAACCAATCAAAATACGCTTATTGCGATTTTTTTTTTAACCAAAAATATGTAGCAGAAAACAAATTGACCTAAAGTATTAAAAAATTTTGATTTAAAATTTTTTTTGGGAATGTTATATAGCAGAATGTGAAATATATTGTTTTTTTTTTTTCAAAATTGTCGCTATTTTTTGTTTATAGTGCAAAAAATAAAAATCGCACAGGTGATCAAATACCAACAAAAGAAAGCTCTATTTGTGGGAAAAAAAGGACACCAATTTCGTTTTGGGTACAGCGTCGCACGACCGCGCAATTGTCCATTAAAATAACGCAGTGCCGAATCGCAAAATAGGGCCTAGTGATTAAGGGGCAAAATCTTCTGGTCTTAAAGTGGTTAAACTATGAGTGGGATGTATCTCATTATTTTGAATAAAGTTTTGCTTGCTCATTACTTTGCACCTCCATTCTGTGTTTATGTCTGTGTCTGCTGATCTATCGATAGTGAACAGAATATATGGCTATTTTCTTCCCTCATGGTACTCTACATTCATTACTTGCATTTACCAATAGGATGTGAATGAATATTCTCCCATCCTTTTTTGTATATTCCATTTTGGGATACATAGATTTAGTATTTTGAGCACTCTGGCCATACATCTTATTTATCTTATTTCCATCATCTATTATCATTTAGAGTTCCCATATTTCTATAGATCTATCAGTGAGATTATAATATAGATCGGCATGTCCCACTTCCGTGAGTGGCTATGTCTTATGATGAACGTTTTTTGTTGCAGCTGAAAATGACTTGCAATTTTTTTATTGCATCTGTTTTTAGGAATATTGAGATATTTATATATGTCTTATATGTGTTCATCATTCATTACAATAATAAAATGACTTTATCTCCTTTAAACAACACTTTTCTCTTCCTTTTTATATTTTTTTCTATGAGTATCTGACATTAAATTGATTCCATCGACTGTCTGCATGACATTATCGTTAGATTACTTTCATAGAATGTGCCCTATGTCATTTTTTCTTGTCATCTTTTGTTTATAAATGTGTTTTTTTGCCCTTTGTTTTTTGTTTTCGTTTTTTTGCTTTCATTAATATTTGTTTCTATAATTGATTGCCTTCTTACATGTTTTTTGTTGTTTTGTTTATTGTTTATAAAAATGATTCATTTTGTATTTATATGTTTATACCTGTTTATACTCTGTCTCAGTCCCTAAAAAAAAAAAATTGCAGATCGCCGCCATTACTAGTAAAAAAAATAAACAATAAAAATGACAAATCTTTCCCGTAGTTAGTAAACGCAATACCAATCAAAATACGCCCATTGCGATTTTTTTTTACCAAAAATATGTAGCAGAAAACAAATTGGCCTAAGATGTTAAAACATTTTGATTTTTAATTTTTTTTGGGAATGTTATATAGCAGAATGTGAAATATATTGTTTTTTTTTCAAAATTGTCGCATTTTTTTGTTTATAGTGCAAAAAATAAAAATCACACAGGTGATCAAATACCACCAAAAGAAAGCTCTATTTGTGGGAAAAAAAGGACGTCAATTTTGTTTGGGTACAGCGTCGCACGGCCGCGCAATTGTCCGTTAAAGTAACGCAGTGCCGAATCGCAAAATAGGGCCTGGTCATTAAGCAGCAAAATCTTCTGGTCTTAAAGTGGTTAAACTATGAGTGGGATGTATCTTATTATTTTGAATGAAGTTTTGCTTGCTCACTACTTTGCACCTCCATTCTGTGTTTATGTCTGTATCTGCTGGTCTCTTCCCTCATGGTACTCTACATTCATTACTTGCATTTACCAATAGGATGTGAATGTATATTCTCCCATCCTTATTTGTATATTCCATCTTGGGATACATAGATTTAGTATTTTGAGCACTCTGGCCATACATCTTATTTATCTTATTTCCATCATCTATTATCATTTAGAGTTTCCATATTTCTATAGATCTATCAGTGAGATTATAATATAGATCGACATGTCCCACTTCCGTGAGTGGCTATGTCTTATGATGAATGGTTTTTGTTGCAGCTGAAAATGACTTGCAATTTTTTTATTGCATCTGTTTTTAGAAATATTGAGATATTTATATATGTCTTATATGTGTTCATCATTCAATTATTCATTACAATAATAAAATTACTTTATCTCCTTTAAACAACACTTTTCTCTTCCTTTTTATATTTTTTCTATGAGTATCTGACATTAAATAGATTCCATCGTCTGTCTGCGTGACATTCTCGTTAGATTACTTTCATAGAATGTGCCCTATGTCATTTTTTCTTGTCATCTTTTGTTTATAGGTGTGTTTTTTTGCCCTTTGTTTTTTGTTTTCGTTTTTTGCCTTCATTATTATTTGTTTCCACAATTGATTGCCTTCTTACATGTTTTTTGTTACTTTTTTTATTGTTTATGGAAATGATTCATTTTGTAAATATATATATATATATATATATATATATATATATGTTTATACCTGTTTATACTCTGTGATTTTATTTGTATGGTTGCATGTTTGCCTTATGCCCTGTACACACTATCAGATTATCTGAAGACTTTTGTCTTCATATTTACCTTTTTTATGTAGTGCAAGGGCCTGCCGGATTGCATACAAATTGAAAGTGTTTAGGTTTGACCTCATATTATATGGTTTTGGTAAGTCTGCAGACAAAAGTCTTCAGATAATCTGATAGTGTGTACAGGGCATTAGACCTGAGCCACAGGACCAGTGATCGTATATGGTGGGTGTTTTTTTTCCTCCACTATGGTTGATTGATTGGTTTCAGCTGCTGGCTAATGGTCTTAAGTGAGCGTGCACCCCCGGGGTAACTAGTAATGAGTAATGCCCCGTACACACGTGCAGATTATCTGGAGACTTTTGTCTGCAGACTTACCTTTTCTATGTAGTGCAAGGGCCTGCCGGATTGCATACAAATTGAAAGTGTTTAGGTTTGACCTCATATTATATGGTTTTGGTAAGTCTGCAGACAAAAGTCTTCAGATAATCTGCACGTGTGTACGGGGCATAAGCAGGAGGGTGTGAAACCCGTTTACTGAGCACCTTTGGACCGTGTTTGTCATGTTTTTTTTCCTTATGGATTTACAATAAAGCATTTTTGAACATATCTTCTGGATCTGCTGCCACCTTTCTCTCTCTTTACGGAGGACCTCTGGTTGTGGACCAGGCAGGCACCCAGATCTTCACAGCAGTACATGAACAAGCAGGATAGGAGTTGGCGCATCACACATACCTATATAGCATCAAGGGGTATGAACTTCATGTATAGTCATTAGTCTGGTGTAGTTGATGGCTGAAATAGATGACACTCAGGGCCAGCTCAGCTGCAGGGAGACGTCAGCTCTGAAAGTGGAAATAAAAGCAAAAAGCAGAGCGCCTCTAAGTGTTATCAGTTTAAATAAAAGGGTAAGGCAGGTACAGGAAAACTGCTCACATTTATAACAGTATAAAATAGCTCATCTGGTAGTTTGCAGGAACACAGGGGTTCACGGCTGGATGTTGTGACTCCAAAATGTGGTGCAAGGGATGGTGAAGGAGGGAGATGCCTGGAGGGCCGTGCCCAGCTCTGTGATCGTTTGCTGCCTTGCCGAATAAAAGTGCGAAGACAAAACTGCTTGGACTGTTCCCGGGTGTCCCTGTCCCATACATGGTTTACTGCTGTCACCACCAGTTGAGTCTGTTCTCCTTATGAGATAGACAGACGATAGATAGATAGATAGATAGATAGATAGATAGATAGATAGATAGATAGATAGATAGATAGATAGATAGATAGATAGATAGATAGATAGATAGATAGATAGATAGATAGATAGATAGATAGATAGATAGATAGATAGATAGATAGATAGATAGATAGATAGATAGATAGATAGATAGATAGATAGATAGATAGATAGATAGATAGATAGATAGATAGATAGATAGATAGATAGATAGATAGATAGATAGATAGATAGATAGATAGATAGATAGATAGATAGATAGATAGATAGATAGATAGATAGATAGATAGATAGATAGATAGATAGATAGATAGATAGATAGATAGATAGATAGATAGATAGATAGATAGATAGATAGATAGATAGATAGATAGATAGATAGATAGATAGATAGATAGATAGATAGATAGATAGATAGATAGATAGATAGATAGATAGATAGATAGATAGATAAAGTGTTAGCTACAATAACTATAAAACTCTGCATTTCATTGCCCATGCTTGCCTGAGCATCCAATTGCCATGTGCTTTCAGCACATTGACAAATATATTTTGATAATACAAAATGCCAGATGGAATTATATTGTGAATTGACAAGTCAGCCTTTTTCAATTACAACATTGATTTGTTGGCCAGACACTCCTAATGATTTCTGGTTTACATTGTAATTGAGAGCTTGCATTGTGATATGATCAATTAGGAAAATATCGTAAACTACTATGTCAATGTACGTCAGTGACATTTGTGCAAATTTGAAGAAAAAGCCATGGGTTCTTGTGTACTAACGCAGAAACACAAATATGATCCGTAACACTTAATCTATCAGAAATAGTTAAAGGTGTATTCCATTTTATAACATGTTGTCTTACAATATAAAGTTGTCAAAGTAAACTGTATGAAAAGCGTATGTTCAAGTTTAACCCCTTTACTCCTAAGGCCCCTTTCACACGGGCGAACCACCCGACGGAATCCGACGATCCCCCCTGAGCAGGCGGGTGACAGCTTCGTCTCCACTTTGTGTGCAGAGACGGAGCTGTCAGATCCCCGCTGTCCTCTATGGGGAGACCTGATGAGAACGGACCGCCTGTCTGCTCCCATCTGATCCGATCCTATAGACAGATGGAAAATAGGGTTTCCGTCCGTGGATCGGATCGGATAGCAGTGGGTGTCAGCAGACATGTCTCCGCTGACACCCACTGCCCCATAGGGATGCATGGAGCATACAATCAGGTCCGCCTGAAAAACTGACAGGCGGATCAGATCGCCCGAGGGAAAGGGGCCTAAGAGTAAAACAAATCTTAATGCCTAAGCACAATTTTGCAACTTTGACATGGGTAAGTAAAACTGTAAATATCATCATAACTACTTTATGCATCCAGATGGATTATACCTTGTTTTTTTTTTTTTTTGTTTTTTTTAGAACAAATTTACCACATTTGGTGGTAAATGGTAATGAATATCTCCTGATATTTTTTTTTTTTTTTTTTATAAAAGGAAAACTGGCCCAAAATAGTAAAAAAAATCATTTTTAAAAAAAATGTAGCTGCAGATTTCATTTTATTACCATAACCTTCCACCAAAGAATTAAAAATTCTCCTGCTCCTGATAATTGCAGCTACACCACATATGTGAATGTTATTTGTTGTTTGTACCTGTAGTACAGCCCAGAAACAATAGTGGAAATTTTGCTTTTTTTTTTTTTTTTTAATCCTACCTAAAACACACTGACACTGATACTTTAAAAAGAAAAATTCTGTGTAAAAAAAAAAATACTGACCCTGACCTTTGACCCTTTACCCTGACCATGACCCAAACACTAACCCTGGCACAGACCTAGATCAAACCTTGATCTAGATATTTTTATTTTATTTTATTTTTTTATTATTATTTTTGTTCTTATACGTATTTCATTTTTTACACACACTTTTCTTTTTTCTCTCTGCAAGGACAGAGAGAGATACAATGTATCTCTCTCCTCCATGCACAGAGAGAGAAAACATGGGGGCGGGCTTCGCAGTGATTGAGCACCGTGATAGCCAATCATTAGTATGGGGCCCGAGGCTGGGCGTACGCCGTGCGACACGCTCCCAGCACGAAGGGAGATATGCAAATATGCGGCCCCAGGGGAAAAAGCCCAGTCCAGTGAAGCTGCATATTTGTGTTAGGTTGGCTTCAAGGGGTTCAAAATACGGAAAAAGGTATTCCTCAATACTTCACAGCACCCTGCCTCCGTACTCCTCTCAGGAGTCCTCCACCTTGTTGAAAGCAGTGGATTGGCTCTTGAGAGGAGTTATGCAAATATCAAAATGCCTTGATTGGGGGATGGAAGTCTGGAGGAGTGGAAGGCTGTATTTGCATGCAGACAGCAGTGCTGTATCTTGGCCTAGGCCAACAAGGCCCAGGCCTAGGGCGGCACTTGACAGGGGGGGGCAGCAAAAAGCTGCACCCTTGCACTGCAGCCAAATGCTACTCTCCTCTGCCCCCAGGCACTGATGGGCACTCATATGCTGCACTGATGGGCACTAATAGGCTGTACTGATGAGCACTAATATGCTGCTCTAATGGCCACTGATGAGGCGGCAATGGTGGGTACTGATAAACTGCACTGATGGGCACTAATGAGGCTGCACTAATAAGGCAGCACTGATATGCTGCACTAATGGGCACTGGTATGCTGCACTGATGGGCACTGATATGCTGCACTGATGGGCACTGATGAGGCTGAACTTATGGGCTGATAGACTGTGGTTGTGGTCTGTGGTTTACAGATGACAGGGCGGGTCATGAACAGGAAGGGGGTGTGGCCTTTACAGGAAGGGGTGGGTCATATTTAAATTAGGGGGTGCACAAGTTTAGTCAGGCCTAGGGAAGCACAAAACCTAAATACGCCACTGGCAGACAGTCCTAAGTATGACCATGTGCTGCTAAGATTTCATGATTAAAAGAGCTGAAATTCACTGAATAAAAGGGGTGGGCCAGGGACAATCAGCATGGGAAGGAAAGGCCTAGATGGGGCTCTATCTGACTTGCTGCAGCTTCTCATGTACATTGTGAGAAGCTCACAGTGTGCAGTGGAATCAGTGTAAGCCATTTCAATTCAGGAGGGGAGCCTGTTCTACTGTGCATGGCTGAAGGAAAGACTGCAGTTCGACATATAAATAAATCTGTATTTAATGAAAAACATGTTGTTGTCCCCAGCTGTTGGCATACTTCATTCTGTGCACACAGCATGTACACAGAGAAATAAATACAGTGTTAAAAAAATACATCCCAGTGTTTAAAAAAATATATATATTTTTTATATTTAATTTAAAATATGAAAAAAAAAGTTTTAACATTTGTATCCATTTGTCGGTTTATAATAAAATATTTAAACAATATTAAATCACTTGCCTACCAGGCCATAGCCGAATGATGGCTACAGCGTGGTCGGCTTATTCTGGGTGGGCGTACAATGACGTACTCCCAGAACCGCACCCTGGGATGCGCATACGGAAGTGTCCATGCATGCTGGGTTCACAGAACCCGATGTTCTGCCGAAAACTCCAACTTGCCAAGAACTCCAACCATGTTACTTCCGGTGACTCTACACCAGGAAAAATTGGAGATTTCTACCACTTGGTGTTTTCACAGAACACCGGTAGCCTATACACTCCGGTACACGCTATGATGAGTGGACATTGTTAGTCTGCCTGCTAGTTGTCGCCACTTTGGAGGCAGCCATATTGTTGGTTACTAGCGGGTGGACTAAAAATATAAACTCATTATAGCATGTTCCGGAGTGTATACGCTGCTGCCTGTTCTGTGAAAAAAAACAAGTGGTCCAAATCTCTGATTATTAATGGTGTACAGTCACTGGATTGGAGTTCTCGGCAAGTTGGCATTTTCGGCAGAACACCGGGGCATTACAGATCATCATAAAGGGCCAATGACAGTGGCCCTTTACCACGTAATCAACAGAGCGATCAGTTGTCAATAAATGCATGTCCGGTTTAGTTCTCTCCCTGCATGCTGTACATACCAATCGGTACAGCATGCAAGGAGAGGAGGGAGACCACAGCACTGCTCACCCGTGCCTCACCTGTGCCTCAATCATGCCCACCTGTGCCTTATCCGTACCTCAATCATGCCTCATTCATGGCAATCTGTGCCTCATTCATGCCTCAATCATGCCCTTCTGCGCCTCATATGTGCCTCAATCATGCCTCATTCATGCAAATATGTGCCTCAATCATGCCCATCTGTGCCTCAATCATGCTTCAATCAAGCCAATCTGTGCCTCAACCATGCACATGTGTGCCTCATTCGTGCCTCAATTATGCCTCATCCATGCCAATCTGGGCCTCATCCGTGCCTCATTCATGCCTATCTGTGCCTCATTGATGCCCATCTGTGCCACATCAGTGCTCATCAGTGCCACATCCATGCCACATCAGTGCTCATCTGTGCCATATTAGTGCTTATCCATGACACATCAGTGCTCATCCATGCCACATTAGTGCTAATCCGTGCCTCATCCATGCCACATCAGTGGCATGCATGCCATATCCATGCTCATCCATGCCACATCCATGCCGCATCAGTGCTCATCCGTGCCACATCGGTGCTCATTCGTGCCACATCAGGGCTCATCCGTGCCACATCAATGCCACATCAGTGCTCACCTGTGCCACATCTATGCCACATTAGTGCTCATCCGTGCCCCATTTCATGCCACATCAGTGCTCATCTGTGTCATATCCATGCCACATCTGTGCTCATCTGTGCCACATCCATGCCACATCAGTGCTCATGCATGCCATATCCATGCTCATCCATGCCGCATCAGTGCTCATCCGTGCCACATCAGTGCTCATCCGTGCCACATCAGAGCTCATCCGTGCCACATCAATGCCACATCAGTGCTCATTTGTGCCACATCTATGCCACATTAGTGCTCATCCGTGCCCCATTCCATGCCAGATCAGTGCTCATCTGTGTCACATCCATGCCACATCAGTGCTCATCTGTGCCACATCCATGCCACATCAGTGCTCATACATGCCCCATCTATGCCACATCCGAGCTCATCAATGCCACATCAGTGCTCATTCATGCCACATCAGTAGTCATCCATGCCACATCAGTTCCACTACAGTGCTTATAAGTGCCCTACAGTGCCTCATAAAAGTGTAATGGGTAGTCAGGAAATTAGATTTGTAATTTTATGTCCCTAGAGCACCTAATGGTGCTCCCTGCATGTTGGACCTCTGTATGTGGCCAGGCTGTGTAAAAGTCTCACACATGTGGTACCATACTCATGAGGAGTAGCAGGATGTATTTTGGGGTGTCATTTTTGCTATGTAAATATCTTATAAATGGACAACTTTGTGTAAAAAAATACGTTTTAATTTTCTTTCTACATTTTTTCAAAAACATGTGAAAAAAAAAAAAAATGAAATGTTCAAAAGACACATACTACTTCCTACATTATGAGTTGGGGTGTTTGCTTTCCAAACGTTCATTTTGTGGGTGTTTATATTACCCTGGTGCTCCAGGGCCTTCAAAACTGTGATAGGTTGTCAGGAAATGATATGTATACTTGCATGTTGAGCCTCTGTAATTTGGACCTCTGTATGTGGACAGGCTGTGAAAAAGTCTCACATATGTGGTATGGCCATACTCAGGAGGAGTAGCAGAATGTATTTTGGGGAGTAGTTGCAAGTATACATATACAGTGTGTGAGAAATAACTTGATATAATAACAATTTTGTGAAAAAAAATCTTAATTTTGCAAAGAATTGTGGGAAAAATTTGCAACTTCAAAAAACTTACTATGCCTCTTGCTAAATACATTGGAATGTATTTGGGGGGTATTTGTACTGTCCTGACTTGTTAGTGTCTCAGGAAATGAGATAGGCCGGCAGTACATCATATGTTATTAGGTGTAATCCATTTTCAATGATTGACACTATAGCTTGTAGACTCTACTCTATAACTTTCACACAGACTAAATAATATATACTTATTTGGGGTATTTTTACCAAAGATATGTGTAGCAGTACCCAAAACGAACAAAAAGGCATTGTTTTTTTTACAAAATTTGCGGTCTTTTTTCATTTATAGCGAAAAAAACCCCAAAAAAACCAAATGGTGATGATTAAATACCACCAAAAACTGGGTACAGTGTTGCATGACTGAGCAATTGTCATTCAAAATGTGTGAGCGCTGAAAGCTAAAAATTTGCCTGGTGAGGTAGGTAGGAAGGGGGTATAAGTGTCCAGTGGGTAAGTGGTTAAAAAAACTGTGCAAGTAAATGACTCAGAGTTATTGTCTAGTTACCAATGCAATGTACACTATACTGCCAAAAAGTATTGGGACCCCTGCCTTTATATGCACATGAACTTTAATTGCATCCCAGTCTTAGTCTGTAAGGTTCAATATTGAGTTGGCCCACCCTTTGCAGCTATAACAGCTTCAACTCTTCTAGGAAGGCTGTCCACAAGGTTTAGGAGTGTGACTATGGGAATGTTTGAACATTCTTCCAGAAGCACATTTATGAGGTCAGGCACTGATGTTGCACAGGAAGGCCTGGCTCACAGTCTCCGCTCGAATTCCTCCCAAAGGTGTTCTATTGGGTTGAGGTCAGAACTCTGTGCAGGCCAGTCAAGTTCCTCTACCCGAAACTCGCTCATCAATGTCTTTATGAACCGTGTTTTGTGCACTGCTGCACAGTTATGTTGGAACAGGAAGGGGCCATCCCCAAACTGTTCCCACAAAGTTGGGAGCATGAAATTGTCCAAAATGTCTTGGTATGCCGATGCCCCACACAATAACCCCCCCCCCCTCCACCAAATGATTTTAACCAGTGCACAAAGCAAGGTCCATAAAGACATGGATGAGTGAGTTTGGGGTAGAGGAACTTGACTGGCCTGCACAGAGTCCTGACCTCAACCCAACAGAACACCTTTGGGATGAATTATAGTGGAGACTGCATGCCAGGCCTTCCCTCCAACATCAGTGCCTGACCTCACAAATGCGCTTCTGGATAAATGGTCAGACATTTCCATAGACACACTCCTAAACCTTGTGGACAGCCTTCCCAGAAGAGTTGAAGTTGTTATAGCTGCAAAGGGTGGGCCAACTCAATATTGAACCCTACGGACTAAGACTAGGATGCCATTAAAGTTCATGTGCGTGTCAAGGTGGGTGTCCCAATACTTTTGGTAATATAGTGGAAGAATGGTCAAACATTCCCATAGACACACTCCTAAACCTTGTGTACAACATTCCCAGAAGAGTTGAAGCTGTTATAGCTGCAAAGGGTGGGCCAACTCAATATTGAACCCTACGGACTAAGACCAGGATGCCATTAAAATTCATGTGCGTGTAAAGGCAGGTGTCCCAATACTTTTGGTAATATAGTGTGTATATATATATATATATATATATATATATATATATATATATTTGGTTTGGGCATTTATTCTTCAATGATCCCTATTGTGAAAATGTTTTTATTTGGAATGGTCTACCAATGCACAGCAGTGCACTGAAAACCACAACCAGTGGCGGCCCGTGCATAGGGGGCGCTAGGGCACCGCCCCCCTTAAAAAATGGAAAAAAAAATTACAAAAAAGAACAATAAAGTTAGGAAAAAAAAAATCGGTTCGTCGGCCTGACCGGCCTATGTGGTGGCTAAAGGGGGGGGGTGGGGTTTACGATCCAGAAAGGCGCCGATTGGCTGCCTTCTGGGGGCATAACCTGGGCGCAGGAAAGAGCGACATCCTTCATGATGTCCTGGCTGTGATTGGTCCAGTCTCCAGCCTGGACCAATCATCATCCAGGACATCCGATCGCTGACGTCAGGGGCGGTGGCGGTGCGTGCGTCAGTCACTCACCATCACCGCCGCTCAGACGAGGGAGAAGCCGCTCACCTTCCCGCCGCCGCCGCAGAAGAGGACGAACTGGATCGAGGAGGGGAGAACCCGCCGCTGCCAGGTAAGTACATTAAATTGAAGGGAGCACGCACGCTGGTCTCTGCATTGATTGGGGTACGATGCTGTGGCACTCTGCAATCATTGGGGTACAATTCTGTGGCACTTTGCAATCATTGGGGTACAATATTGTGGGCACTCTGCAATCATTGGGGTACAATGCTGTGGGCACTCTGCAATCATTGGGGTACAATATTGTGGGCACTCTGCAATCATTGGGGTACAATGCTGTGGGCACTCTGCAATCATTGGGGTACAATGCTGTGGGCACTCTGCAATCATTGGGGTACAATTCTGTGGCACTCTGCAATCATTGGGGTATAATGCTGTGGGCACTCTGCAATCATTGGGGTACAATGCTGTGGCACTCTGAAATCATTGGGGTACAATGCTGTGGGCACTCTGCAATCATTGGGGTACAATGCTGTGGGCACTCTGCAATCATTGGGGTACAATGCTGTGGCACTCTGCAATCATTGGGGTACAATTCTGTGGCACTCTGCAATCATTGGGGTACAATGCTGTGGGCACTCTGCAATCATTGGGGTACAATGCTGTGGCACTCTGCAATCATTGGGTTACAATGCTGTGGGCACTCTGCAATCATTGGGGTACAATGTTATGGGCACTCTGCAATCATTGGGGTACAATGCTGTGGCACTCTGCAATCATTGGGGTACAATGCTGTGGGCACTCTGCAATCATTGGGGTACAATGCTGTGGCACTCTGCAATCATTGGGGTACAATTCTGTGGCACTCTGCAATCATTGGGGTACAATGCTGTGGGCACTCTGCAATCATTGGGGTACAATGCTGTGGCACTCTGCAATCATTGTGGTACAATGCTGTGGACACTCTGCAATCATTGGGGTACAATGCTGTGGCACTCTGCAATCATTGGGGTACAATGCTGTGG
Organism: Pelophylax lessonae; assembly: GCF_965119305.1. Lineage (NCBI taxonomy): Eukaryota > Metazoa > Chordata > Amphibia > Anura > Ranidae > Pelophylax > Pelophylax lessonae. Next base: position 42,590,359 of record NC_138772.1, read on the forward strand.
CACTCTGCAATCATTGGGGACAATGCTGTGGCACTCTGCAGTGATTGGGGACAATGCTGTGGTGCTCTGCATTGAAAGGGGCTCGCACGCTGAACTCTGCATTGATGGGGGCACGGAACAGTGTTCATTGCATTGAAGGGGGCACAGCACAGTTGCATTGAAGGGGGCACGCACGCTGAACTCTGCATTGTGGGGGCACAGCACAGTGTTCATTGCATTGAAGGGGGCACAGCACAGTGTTTATTGCATTGAAGGGGGCACAGCACAGTGTTCATTGCATTGAAGGGGGGACGCACGCTGATCTCTGCATTAAAGGGGGCACGCACGCTGGTCTCTGCATTGAAAGGGGGCATATACCATCTCCTGTACCATGACCTGTGACATGCCTATACCATATCTGTGCCATGCCTATACCATATCTGTGCCATGCCTATACCATATCTGTGCCATGCCTATACCATCTCCTGTACCATCACCTATGCCATGCTTATACCATCACCTGTGCCATGCCTGTACCATGACTTCAAAGTCACGCAATTTTTTACTGCGTTCTTGGCGCGAAGCAATACCTATTACATTTTTCTTTTTGTGCCCCCCCCCAAAAAAATTTTGAGCTGAAAATTTGCCTGGTGAGGTAGGTAGGAAGGGGGTAAAAGTGTCCAGTGGGTAAGTGGTTAAAAAAAACTGTGCAAGTAAATGACTCAGAGTTATTGTCTAGTTACCAATGCAATGTACACTATACTGCCAAAAAGTATTGGGACCCCTGCCTTTACATGCACATGAACTTTAATTGCATCCCAGTCTTAGTCTGTAAGGTTCAATATTGAGTTGGCACTTAGCTCCCCTGATATAAGCTGATCACACTGCTTCTGTTGCACTGAAAACCCACCGGTGTTGTCAGTCCTCCAACCACAATATATATATAGTGAGCGCACCTATACTTCAAGCAGCTAGTACACAAGGTGACTGTACCAACCCTTGTATCAATATAATCTAATAGATGTGCAGCTCTTAATAAAGATAATATACTATTGTAGCGGAGAAATGTATACAAGGAAACCCAATGAACACGAAGTACAAATATATATATATATATATATATATATATATATATATATATATAATTAAAGGAAAATTCCATGTAAAGAGGGAAATCATTCAGTTTGTAGTTGACAGTTGTACTATCAGCTCACCAGAAATAGGAGGTATTAGGGCAAACAAATAACATCCATTAGGTATCACCAGGTGCATAGGGAAATCTTCACACGTGAGTCTTCACCCGAACAATGCACTCACCAGAGAGAAGATTTATGGAAGCATTAATCAGTAGTCACTCAGTGCTCAGTCATCTTAAGTAAATGCCAAAGTTGAATGAGGACAGGTATCCAAAACACCACAAATGATGGCAAGCACATGGACGTGGCGGCGTGACGTCAGCACAAAGGCCCCTTCTGACACGTTTCGTGCCATGCACGTTATCAAGGGAATGCCTCCATCATGTGTGGTGTTTTGGATACCTAGGGATCCTAGAGACTGTTACTGCTGAATGCCCCTCTGGGTGCTAGAAGTCAACTGCTGGGTGTAGGCTAAAGGGGACCCTGGCTTGGGTCCCGAAGAGCAGGGTCCACTATATCCCTTCTACTTTGCTCCACTTGTACAGTTTGCTATACAGTTTTGCCAAGAAGCTGTGCTCGGATGTGAGTAGTTAGGTATCCTACTTTATCCTTTCCCTATCCAAGTTCATAAATTAAAATAAACAACAAAACAAAACCCCTAGACTGGTCACTGGAGCAATGAGCAAAAGTTTTGTGCCTGGCTGTGGGAAATGCTGTGTGCCTGGCTGCAAAGCTGAAAAGGGGAAGAATACCAGTGGCTTCCACAGGGGTGGCGCTCCATTTTAATTCTAGATAGATAGCTAGATAGATAGATAGATAGATAGATAGATAGATAGATAGATAGATAGATAGATAGATAGATAGATAGATAGATAGATAGATAGATAGATAGATAGATAGATAGATAGATAGATAGATAGATAGATAGATAGATAGATAGATAGATAGATAGATAGATATCATGTTATATTAGATGTAAAGTCAGGTATTGTTCTGATAGATAGACAGACAGACAGATAGATAGATAGATAGATAGATAGATAGATAGATAGATAGATAGATAGATAGATAGATAGATAGATAGATAGATAGATAGATAGATAGATAGATAGATAGATAGATAGATAGATAGATAGATAGATAGATAATACAAATTAAATAGCTATTATTATTTTAAGTAGATACAATTGGAAATTAAGTGCTGGATACAATTTTTAGTTGAATATAATTTGCACTATACCAAGGTTATTATTTAGTTAAAAGAAAATAATTCTGTCTCTCTTTATTGCATATGAATATTTTATATTTTTAATATTTTCTATTTATGGCCATGTTAGTAGAGCACTAAACAATCTAAGGTAGCAGCTGAAGGATCATTACACGCCGAGGAAGCCTTTTGGGCTAAACCCAGGTTGGGATGTTTGATATTATGCTTTTAAAGCTGAATTTTTAAGTATGACAATTTTACATAGTTATGTTTGTCCAGTTTAGACCAATGTAATTACTGTATGCACTGTATATACCTGTGGGATCTCGAAGTAGCTGGAAATCACTGTAGTAGGCACTGTTACTACAGGGATAGCTGCTAGCTTCCTGATCACTGCTCGGCACTGGCACTGTTTGGAGAAGACTTACCATTTTTTCAATGAATGCAAAGTGTTCTCTCATTGGACCAGGTAGAGATTGTGACATCACCGCCCTACCTCTCAACCTCGTCCAATCAAAGAACACTTTACATTCATTAGGAAAATGCAAAGTTTTCCTTAAATGTCGCCCCTACCAAGCAAGAAACCTCCTCTGTTCACAATTAAACAGTACCGTCACTTGGAAGGTGACCCCAAAGCTAGTGGAGATTACTGTAGAAACAGTGCCTTCTACAGTCATTTCAGCTTCCAGGAGGATCAGCCAGGTATAGTATATGCATAGCTACAATGTAGAAATAGCTGGATCAATGTAGAAGGATAACACCGCTCAGGCCAGTCAATGTCCACGATCCAAAGTGGGTGCTGAACCTCGGCTTGCCACTCGGAGAAGCATAGTGAACAAACATGTAGTATTCCTGTGAAACGCGTTTAATTTCCTACCCTGCTGTACCTTGTACCATTTATGTGAATAAAGGAATTTCTCTTCATTGGATCTCGTGGTGGTGTGCAACCAATTTCTTCATATATGGATCCATGTACCTATGTAACAATATCCATATCTGGAATTAATCTTTAAAGTATCAAAACTAGCATTGAAAACAATCCCTCACTGACCTCTGTAACTGCAAACACTGTGGAGAAATTCATTCTCAAAGTTCTCAGCTCCTCTCCCCTTATTTCTTATGGCAGTAGAGACTTGGAAGTCTGCCAGCCTTCTAATGTAAATACATAACTTTGATTGTGATGGTGTAATGACATTTCACATTTGAAGATAGAAGTTCTGGTTGAAGAAGAAAAATGAACTTTTTTTTTTAGAGCACTATTTATTTTTTCATTTTTATACATTTCTCAACATTTTATGAATTATTTGCACTATAATTTTCATGGGCACTTTCATTGTTAACAATATTGCAGTTGTAAGTTTTATTTTTATGTAATTTTGAATCACTTTTTATTCTATATTTTCACTATATATTTAGTATAGCGCCCCCTCACTTTATGCCCTTTCTTGTTTCGTGTGTAGTTACACTTTTGGGGTTAGAAATGTTTGGGTGGGGAGTCTTGTACAGAAAAAAGCACAGTCCCCAGGGGTGCAACTGGTAAAGATTTAAGGTCTCACTGGATCTCCCAGAAAAAGAGATATGTGAAATAGTGGATTTTAGCGTGCCAAAAAATAAGAAAACATACAATCATGTACAAAAACTAAGATAAACAAAATCAACAATATTTCTTGAACACTGTTAAAATCTAGAGAATAATTGTTTCAAAAAGCATGTAGTAAATGCCACCAAACTTGTTATGCAAAAGAAAAGGATCACCGTAGCCACACATACGTATGGTCCCTAAAATCAGGGTGAAAGTGGCACTCTCATTCTGGACTCCAGCCAGGGCCTGCCCTCAATGGGTTCCACCCCACCTTTCTGAGTTTAGTCATAGGGAAACTTGTTATACACCCAGCAAAATGCTTGAAGGTAAATAGAGGGTGGTGGGATTGATTCATTTTGCCCAGGATGGGCCTCTTCAGGATCCACTTTTTTACAGCTTTACCACCCAATATTATTACCAAAGAGAATACCGGTGGTAAGAAATATCTGGCAGTATGTGAGAATCCTTATGGTGATAGTACTTCTTGCAATGAATGATAGTTCAAATTAGACAATGGTAGTTGGAATGCAAGGAGGGGAAAAGAGTGTCAACCAGCAGGCAAAAATCAGCCCAGAGAGGGCAGTGCCATCACACACAGGCTCACTAGCAGGATTGCGTGTAATTGGTGGTGCGCTATATCTGAAATATGTGCAAAAATGCAAACAAATGATGTGCAACCTCAAATATATACAATATAGGTGCAAATCTCTAACATATAAACATATGTGAGGAAAAGTCCCAAGACACTAATGTGTCTATGTTGAAACAATTTTCGGTGATGTGGTTGGTGATGGATGGTGTTCAAAAGCAATACGTGACTTGAATTCCCTCCACCTGTTAGAATTCCTCCTTACCGGACGGAATGAAATAAGTGCTCTCCTTAAAGGAAACAAACAATCCCAGGTGCTCCCAAATCAAAAGGTGCTCCCCACCGTGCGTATAAAATAGCCTGCTGGGCTTCTTACCAGATGGATATAGATAATATGCGTAATTGCGTCCCTCTTGGACGGGTATGTCTCTGTATCCAATTGGTCCTTATCAGCCTCTGGTGGATATGGACACGGAATACTATTGCGCTGCTCACGGGCAGATAAGATCCTGTATTCCGATGGCACTGGTAGCCGCTTATAGTAAGCGTTGGGAAGGATCGTATCGTTCCAGCATAACATGTAAAAAGGAATGACTGCTATAGTGCATTATCCTTAGTGTAAACTTTATTAAAAATGAAATTGCACTTACATGAAATGTATGGTAGAAAAGCGTAAGGAATTCCTGTATGACTAGGGTCCGGCTGCAGTCCGGATCCCCAGCGACGTGGTGATGGCACGCCTCCTGTCTGACGCGTTTCCGCCTAATTGGCTGTCTTCGGAGAAAGGAGGCAGGCAAAAATCAGCCCAGAGAGGGCAGTGCCATCACACACAGGCTCACTAGCAGGATTGAAGAGGACAAGAGTAGCCCCATATATGAAGCCAATATCAGCAGCACAAAAAGTGCTGGCAGTCCGGTAAGGTGTATCAAAATAGCGGCGAGAATCCATAAGGATTGATACTGTCTGATATTTCTTCCCACCAGCATTCTCCTTTGTATTAATATTGGGTGTTAAAGCTGTAAATATGAAGTGAGATCCTGAAGAAGCCCATCCTGGGTGAAACGTGTCAATCCCATCACCCTCTGTTTACCTTTAAGCATTTTGCTGGTTGTATAACTAGTTTGGTAGCGTTTACTACAGTGCTTTTAGAAACAATTCTTCTCTAGATTTTAACTGTGTATAATAAATATTGTTGATTTTACTTATCTTGTTTTGTATATGATTGTATGTTTTCTTGTTTGTTTAACCCCACACATTTGGGGTTAGCGGCTATTCCACCAATATATTATTTTTGATATTTGGCATGAGGTTTAATTTAATTTATTTTTAATTTCATTTAATGTAGCAGGTGCTGTAAGGTATTGGAAACGGACCAAAATACAGCTTTGGAGTTTCTGTTCTGAATTTTTGAAGATGAATTACTCCACAATATCTGCAGCTACATAAGTCAGTGATGACTTGTTTAAATGCTCATTTACTGCTTGTTAGGAGTGATATTTTATTGTCCATAATAGAGAAAAGGTGAATTTTAAAACATTATAGTATATGGGAACAGTGAACATCCCCCTTAAAATATATATTTTTATTGGTTTCTATAAACCAACAGGGTTTGATTGTGTTTACCAACCCTTTAGCACAATATTAGTTGTGTTGGATAATTCCACTAAGAAGGATAAAACAAGGTTTATTTGATCTCTTTTACTGCCCAGCTCATTTCGCCTTTTGTTTAATAGTTATTAAATATTTTATGGCATTGGCGAAGTCTTTATTGATGCTTCCTGACATTAAAGTCTCATTTTCTATTTCCAGGTTACAATCTCCATCCAAATAGGACAGGGTGGGCCATTAATACCTTTCAGCTGTAGATGCATCTTCATAGTTAACTGCATCCAAAATCAGGCAATATGGCTTTTATTGCATTATTAGCGTAGAATGTGAAATTACTTCAAAGACCAAATGGCGCTGAGGCTGACTGCATTATGTGTTAGAAATCAGATGGTCATTCTCCCTGAAAAATGTCATCTATATTACAGTATCCATTCATGTACTAATCAAAACTGAATTAGTGGACATGAAAACTTCAAGCACCATTTGTCATGTGGAACTTGCGCTCATCAGCGGTTATACCGTGCGTTCTCTGCTGGGTGAAAGAAAAAGAAAAAAAATGAAGTCGCTTCTGAAATTACCATAATATTTCGGACTCAAGAGTGATGCATTTAAAAGTGAAATGCACAGAAAATTGAATGCCATCCGGGAAGAAATGATGGCACTTTTTAAAATTAATTATAAAACCCTTTTTTTTTTTTTTTTCCTCCCTTGCTCTCTCTGTCTCTGTCCTTCCCCGTCTGTCATCTTCATTCTGAGCGTTTGTCACATTGTGTTCCATTTATAACCTGAGAGAAGAAAGGTTTTGAATATGAAACAAGACGCACAGCATGTTTAAGTCTCATGAGATGTATTTCTTTCCAAATATTCATAATTTCCAGGCTGCGCCAAAGACTTTAGGCTAGAGTCAACAGGTACAGTATTTATTTATTTTCCAATAAACTATTTTGTTTTTTTGTACTGCCTGCAAGCTAGAGAGATTGCTAAAATCTCAATGTCACTTCAAAAGTCATGTTCAATCTTTTTAAATCTCCAGCTTTCATTAAAATAGTAACCAGATATCGTTCCATGAAGGTCCTTGTTCAGGCACTTCCTGATATAGGGTGACAACGCCCTCAGTCGAAGTTGTGATGACGAAACGCGTCAGCGCGTGAGCACGCGGTCACCAAGGTAACAGGACGCCTGGACGCCGTACACGCCACCCGGGAGCCACCGGTCAGCTGATAGATAGAGATGTATAGAACTGTTCGCCGGCGAACAGTTCCCGGCGAACTTAGCATGTTCGCGTTCGCCGCTGCCGGCAAACATATGCGATGTTCGGTCCGCCCCCCATAAGACATCATTGAGGCAAACTTTGACCCTGAACTTTACAGTCAGCAGACACATTTCCAGCCAATCAGCGTACCTCCCTCCCACACCCTCCCACCTCCTATAAATAAGCAAGGGCAGCATCCATCTTAGATCATTCTGAAGCAGTGTGTGTAGTGAGAGTAGGGAGAGCTGCTGCTGCTGCTGCTGCTGCTGCTGTTAAGCTAGGGACAGTTAGTCAGTGTTCCTGGTCTTGCAGTGTTCTTGGTCCACTACTGCTGTAATATCAGCACCCCAAAAAGCCCTTCTAAGGGCTGGTATTTGTGTTTTTTTTTTTTTTTAATATATATATATATATATATATACCTAGCGTCCCCAAAAGCCCTTTTAAGGGCTGGTAATTGAGTTGTTTCTTCATATATATATATATCTATATCTATCTAGTGTCCCCAAAAGCCCTTTTAAGGGCTGGTAATTGAGGATTTTTTTATTTATATATATATACATATATATATATATATATATAGTGTCCCCAAAAGCCCTTTCAAGGGCTGGTAAGGTAATAGATTTTTTTCTTTATATATATATATATATATATATATATATATATCTATTGTACACTGCAGTTGCCTGCCCGCTGTGTGTGAGAGGCCACAGACCTACCACAGACTGTACTGTGTGCACACCACACTCATTTCGGGTGGCACAGGCACAGTACCTGGCATTTTAAAAAATATTTTTTTTTTCTCTGTCATAATTGCAGTGAGTGCTGTGTCAGGTCCACAGAGTGCACTGTACCCACTGCAGTGCACTGCCCACCACTGATATATATACGTTGGCACAGCATCTTGTTGCAATAAATTGAAAAAAAAAATATTTTTTATTATTGCAGTTGCCTGGGCTGCCAGTGACTGTCAGGTCCACAGAGTGTACTGTGCCCACTGCAGTGCCACTGTGTGCCCACCCACCACTGATATATAAGGTGGCACAGCAGCTTGCAAAGTAAAAAAAAAAAAATATATTTTTTTAAATTGCAGTTGCCTGGGTGCCAGTGACTGCTGTCAGGTCCACAGAGAGTGTACTGTGCCACTGCCCACCCACCACTGATATATAAGGTGGCACAGCAGCTTGCAAAGTAAAAAAAATATATATATTTTTTTAAATTGCAGTTGCCTGGGTGCCAGTGACTGCTGTCAGGTCCACAGAGAGTGTACTGTGCCACTGCCCACCCACCACTGATATATAAGGTGGCACAGCAGCTTGCAAAGTAAAAAATATATATATATTTTTTTAAATTGCAGTTGCCTGGGTGCCAGTGACTGCTGTCAGGTCCACAGAGAGTGTACTGTGCCACTGCCCACCCACCACTGATATATAAGGTGGCACAGCAGCTTGCAAAGTAAAAAAAAATATATATATTTTTTAAATTGCAGTTGTCTGGGTGCCAGTGACTGCTGTCAGGTCCACAGAGAGTGTACTGTGCCACTGCCCACCCACCACTGATATATAAGGTGGCACAGCAGCTTGCAAAGTAAAAAAAAATATATATATTTTTTAAATTGCAGTTGCCTGGGTGCCAGTGACTGCTGTCAGGTCCACAGAGAGTGTACTGTGCCACTGCCCACCCACCACTGATATATAAGGTGGCACAGCAGCTTGCACTCATAGTACAACAGTAACAACACATTAAAAAAAAAATGACAGGCAGAGGCAGGCCACCCCGCAAGGGCCGTCGTGGTCGTGGTGCTGTGATTTCCTTAGGCTCTAGAATAATGCCCAGTGTTCAGAGGCCACCACAGCCCCTGAACTCAAAAAATTCTGAGGCCATAGTTGACTGGCTTACACAGGACACCCAATCGTCTACAGCTTCCGCTCGGAACCTTAATGCACCATCCTCCTCCAGCTCAGCTTCGGGCACCTCTCAATTTACCACTCGCCAGCCCGCCGGCACCACCACCAACACTAGCACCACAGCCGCTTCACTTGATCCGTCAGAGGAGTTATTTTCACATCAGTTTGAAGAAATAAGTGATGCGCAACTATTAGTGCCAGAGGATGTAGATAACGGGGATATGTCTCAGTCAGGCAGCATTATACACATGGACGTACATTGTGATGATGATGATGTTGTACCTGCTGCTGCTGCCTTTGCTGAGTTGTCAAGTGAAGCGGCTGATGATGACGATGTGTCTGTGGATGTCACCTGGGTGCCTGCTCGAAGAGCAGAAGAAGAGGGGGAAAGTTCAGATGGGGAGACAGAGAGGAGGAGGAGACGAGTTGGAAGCAGGGGGAGGAGGTCATCGCAAGGAGCTAGTGGCGCAGTCAGACAGCATGTAGATTCGGCACCCGGGGTCAGCCAGACAGCACGCCAATCAACGCAAGCTGTTGCCACCACCAGAATGCCGTCCTTGCAAAGCTCAGCAGTGTGGCATTTTTTTTGTGTGTCTGCCTCTGATATCAGCGATGCCATTTGTAACCTGTGCCAAAAGAAACTGAGTCGTGGGAAGTCCAACACCCACCTAGGTACAACTGCTTTGCGAAGGCACATGATCTCACATCACAAACGCCTATGGGATCAACACATGAGTAAAAGCAGCACACAAACTGAAAGCCACCATCCTCCTCCTGGTCCAGCATCTTCAGCCACGTCAACCACTGCTGTCCTCCATGCCCCCTATCAACAACCCGCCCCTCCGCCTCTCACCTTCAGCAGTTCCTGCTCGTCACCTGCCCACAGTCAGGTGTCTGTGAAGGAAATGTTTGAGCGCAAAAAGCCAATCTCGCAGAGTCACCCCCTTGCCCGGCGTCTGACAGCTGGCTTGTCGGAACTCTTAGCCCGCCAGCTTTTACCATACAAGCTGGTGGAGTCTGAGGCCTTCAAAAAATTTGTCGCTATTGGGACACCGCAGTGGAAGGTACCCGGCCGAAATTATTTTTCACAAAAGGCAATCCCCAACCTGTACTCTATTGTGGAAAAGGAAATCATGTCACGTCTGGCACACAGTGTTGGGGCAAGGGTCCATCTGACCACTGATAGCTGGTCTGCAAAGCACGGTCAGGGCAGGTATATAACGTACACTGCGCATTGGGTAAACCTGCTGGCGGCTGCCAAGCATGGAATGCGTGGCTCTGCTGCAGAGGAGTTGGTGACACCGCCACGACTTGCAGGCAGGCCTGCTGCCACCTCCTCTACTCCTCCTACTCCATCCTCTTTGCTAACCTCCTCGGCTGAGTCCTCTTCTGCTGTTGCGTCTTGCTCCACACCAACTGCACCCCCCCGGCTCCCCAGGGGCTATTTCACATGCCGGATACGACAGTGTCACGCTGTCTTGGGGTTGACTTGCCTGAAAGCAGAGAGTCACACCGGACCAGCACTACTGTCCGCCCTGAATGCACAGGTGGATCAGTGGCTGACCCCGCACCAACTGGAGATCGGCAAAGTGGTGTGTGACAACGGGAGCAATTTGTTGGCGGCATTGAATTTGGGCAAGTTGACACATGTGCCGTGCATGGCACATGTGTTGAATCTGATTGTGCAACGTTTTGTGCAGAAGTACCCAGGCTTACAGGACGTCCTCAAGCAGGCCAGGAAGGTGTGTGGCCATTTCAGGCGTTCCTACACGGCCATGGCGCACTTTGCAGATATTCAGCGGCGAAACAACATGCCAGTGAGGCGCTTGATTTGCGACAGCCCGACACGTTGGAATTCAACACTGCTAATGTTCGACCGCCTGCTCCAACAAGAAAAAGCGGTCAACGAGTATTTGTATGACCGGGGTGCTAGGACAGCCTCTGCGGAGCTGGGTATTTTTTTGCCACGCTACTGGACGCTCATGCGCAATGCCTGTAGGCTCATGCGTCCTTTTGAGGAGGTGACAAACCTAGTGAGTCGCACTGAAGGCACCATCAGCGACATCATCCCATATCTTTTTTTCCTGGAGCGTGCCCTGCGAAGAGTGCTGGATCAGGCCGTAGATGAGCGTGAAGAGGAAGAGGAAGAGTTGTGGTCACCATCACCACCACCAGAAACAGCCTTACCATCGATTGCTGGACCTGCGGCAACACTGGAAGAGGAGTGTGAGGAAGAGGAGTCAGAGGAGGAATGTGGCTTTGAGGAGGAGGAACACCAACCACAGCAGGCATCCCAGGGTGCTCGTTGTCACCTATCTGGTACCCGTGGTGTTGTACGTGGCTGGGGGGAAGAACACACCTTCAATGACATCAGTGAGGACGAGGAATTGGACATGAGTAGCTCGGCATCCAACCTTGTGCAAATGGGGTCTTTCATGCTGTCATGCCTGTTGAGAGACCCTCGTATAAAAAGGCTGAAGGAGAACAACCTGTACTGGGTGGCCACGCTACTAGACCCCCGGTATAAGCAGAAAGTCTGTGACATGTTACCCAATTACCGGCAGTCGCAAAGGATGCAGCAGCTACAAAATAAGTTAAAAACTATGCTCTACACAGCGTATAAGGGTGATGTCACAGCACAACGGGAATCCAACAGGGGAAGAGGTGAAAGTAATCCTCCTCCTACCACCACAACCACGCCGGCAAGGACAGGACGCTTTACAGACGTCTTGTTGATGGAGGACATGCGGAGCTTTTTTAGTCCTATGCATCGCCACAGCCCTTCGGGGTCCACCCTCAGAGAACGACTCGACCGACAGGTAGCAGACAACTTGCCTTAACTGCAGATATCGACACTCTGAGGAGCGATGAACCCCTTGACTACTGGGTGTGCAGGCTTGACCTGTGGCCTGAGCTATCCCAGTTTGCCATTGAACTTCTGGCCTGCCCCGCTTCAAGTGTGCTGTCAGAAAGGACCTTCAGCGCAGCAGGAGGTATTGTCACTGAGAAGAGAAGTCGCCTAGGTCAAAAAAGTCTTGATTACCTCACGTTTATTAAGATGAATGAGGCATGGATCCCGAAGGGACTGACAGTGGGGGATGCATTTGACTAAAAAAGGCCTGGTGATGACTGAGATGCCTTGGCCTAAAAATGGTCCACACGCTGCTGTATATAATCATTCTCTGCATGCCGGATGACTTACGTGACGTCTCCGCCACCAACTACGGTTCAAGCAGCAATGTTTTAGTGCACTTTCTGCCTTAAAACCTCAATTTTTCAGGCCGCTGCTACAACAGCGGCTGCAACAATACCTACTTTTTCATGCATGTGTACATGCCTAATTTTTCTGGCCTCTGGTGCTACACTGTGGCTGCAAAAAAACAAAAAACAAAAAAAAAGGCACATACATGTGTCAATTCCCCTTCGTGATCGTTACCTTGTCGTGGTGAAGGGGCTTGCGTATCACAATGAAGCGATCACCTCTAGGATTGTGTTGGCACACCCCAGATGATAAGGTCGTTGCTTCATTGTGTACAGACCAAAAGCGATCCGCAGGATAATTTTTCATAAAAAAAAACATTCATTTTCTTTCATTCTTTCTGCGGAGCTGGGTATTTTTTGGCCGCGTTACTGAATGCTCATGAACAATGGCTGTAGGCTCATGCGTCCTTTTGCGGAGATGACAACCCTGGTGGTCAGTCGAACCCAAGGCAACATCATCGACCTCATCCCATATGCGTTTTTTCTGGAGCGTGCCCTGCGAAGAGTACTGGATCAGGCTGTAGATGAGCATGAAGAGGAAGAGTTGTGGTCCTCATCACCACCAGAAGCAGCCTTGTCGTTGTCAATTGCTGGACCTGTGGCAACGCAGAGAGAGGAGTCTGAAGAAGAGAAGTCAGAGGAGGAAGGTGGCTTTGAGGAGGTGGAATACCAGCCACAGCAGGCGTCCCAGGGGGCTTGTTCTCACCTTTCGGGGACCCTTGGTGTTGTATGTGGCTGGGTGGAGGAAGAGACCTTCAATGATGTCAGTGAGGACAAGGAACGGGACATGGCTAGCTTGGTATCCAACCTTGTGCAAATTGGGAGTTTGCGGTTGTGCAAATGGACTGACTGACTGTTAAACGGGGAGTTTGGTCTGTCAGAGTTTGGTCTGTCACTGTGAAGCGGGCGACGGGCGTAACCCTTACACTACTTGACCGATAAAACATCATACCTGATCGTATTCACACACTGGATGTTTTAGTGCTGGTTTACACTGCCGCTACCACTAAAGTAGCGTCGCTTCCAGTGCGACTTTGGCGCGACTTAGCGCGACTTTGGCGCGACCTCATCGCGAGGTGACTTTTTATTTGGCCAATCACAATATCATGTTTTGTGACCGTCACCTAATTTCCTTTTCCTGTTTTTTGTTTTACATATTTCCCCATGTGTGCAGTGTTGTCTGTGTCATAGCTCAACTGATAGGCATGTTTGCCTTGGCATATCATATTTCAGCTTGCCAGAAAGAAAAAAAGACAGCTGGAAAGACACTGCATTAGTTTTCTACTAAAAATCATAAGAAAAATGCTGTTTTTTTTGGGTTGTGGACATACTACAGAGCTGAAACTTGACAGGTACACTTTTTAGACCCCCCAGACACTAAATAATAAAAAATGACATGCCTGCCTAAAAAAATGCCCGATAAATGCCTGCAAGAGAAAAAGACAGCCGCAGAGAAGCCGTATTCCTGAAAATATAAGAAAAATGCTGTTTTTTAGGGGTTCTGGACATGCTACAGAGCTGAAACTTGACAGGTACACTTTTGTGACCCCCCAGACACTAAATACAAAAAATGACATGCCTGCCTAAAAAAATGCCCGATAAATGCCTGCAAGAGAAAAAGCCAGCCGCAGTGAAGCCGTATTCCTGAAAATATAAGAAAAATGCTGTTTTTTAGGGGTTCTGGACATGCTACAGATCTGAAACTTGACAGGTACACTTTTGTGACCCCCCAGACACTAAATACAAAAAATGACATGCCTGCCTAAAAAAATGCCCGATAAATGCCTGCAAGAGAAAAAGACAGCCGCAGAGAAGCCGTATTCCTGAAAATATAAGAAAAATGCTGTTTTTTAGGGGTTCTGGACATGCTACAGAGCTGAAACTTAACAGGTACACTTTTGTGACCCCCCAGACACTAAATACAAAAAATGACATGCCTGCCTAAAAAAATGCCCGATAAATGCCTGCAAGAGAAAAAGCCAGCCGCAGAGAAGCCGTATTCCTGAAAATATAAGAAAAATGCTGTTTTTTAGGGGTTCTGGACATGCTACAGATCTGAAACTTGACAGGTACACTTTTGTGACCCCCCAGACACTAAATACAAAAAATGACATGCCTGCCTAAAAAAATGCCCGATAAATGCCTGCAAGAGAAAAAGCCAGCCGCAGAGAAGCCGTATTCCTGAAAATATAAGAAAAATGCTGTTTTTTAGGGGTTCTGGACATGCTACAGAGCTGAAACTTGACAGGTACACTTTTGTGACCCCCCCAGACACTAAATACAAAAAATGACATGCCTGCCTAAAAAAATGCCCGAAAAATGCCTGCAAGAGAAAAAGACAGCCGCAGAGAAGCCGTATTCCTGAAAATATAAGAAAAATGCTGTTTTTTAGGGGTTCTGGACATGCTACAGAGCTGAAACTTGACAGGTACACTTTTTAGACCCCCCAGACACTAAATACAAAAAATGACATGCCTGCCTAAAAAAATGCCCGATAAATGCCTGCAAGAGTAAAAGACAGCCGCAGAGAAGCCGTATTCCTGAAAATATAAGAAAAATGCTGTTTTTTAGGGGTTCTGGACATGCTACAGATCTGAAACTTGACAGGTACACTTTTGTGACCCCCCAGACACTAAATACAAAAAATGGCATGCCTGCCTAAAAAAATGCCCGATAAATGCCTGCAAGAGAAAAAGACAGCCGCAGAGAAGCCGTATTCCTGAAAATATAAGAAAAATGCTGTTTTTTAGGGGTTCTGGACATGCTACAGAGCTGAAACTTGACAGGTACACTTTTTAGACCCCCCAGACACTAAATACAAAAAATGACATGCCTGCCTAAAAAAATGCCCGATAAATGCCTGCAAGAGAAAAAGCCAGCCGCAGAGAAGCCGTATTCCTGAAAATATAAGAAAAATGCTGTTTTTTTAGGGGTTCTGGACATGCTACAGAGCTGAAACTTGACAGGTACACTTTTTAGACCCCCCAGACACTAAATACAAAAAATGACATGCCTGCCTAAAAAAATGCCCGCTAAATGCCTGCAAGAGAAAAAGCCAGCCGCAGAGAAGCCACATTCCTGAAAATATAAGAAAAATGCTGTTTTTTAGGGGTTCTGGACATGCTACAGAGCTGAAACTTGACAGGTACACTTTTGTGACCCCCCAGACACTAAATACAAAAAATGACATGCCTGCCTAAAAAAATGCCCGCTAAATGCCTGCAAGAGAAAAAGCCAGCCGCAGAGAAGCCATATTCCTGAAAATATAAGAAAAATGCTGTTTTTTAGGGGTTCTGGACATGCTACAGAGCTGAAAATTGACAGGTACACTTTTTAGACCCCCCAGACACTAAATACAAAAAATGACATGCCTGCCTAAAAAAATGCCCGCTAAATGCCTGCAAGAGAAAAAGCCAGCCGCAGAGAAGCCATATTCCTGAAAATATAAGAAAAATGCTGTTTTTTAGGGGTTCTGGACATGCTACAGAGCTGAAACTTGACAGGTACACTTTTTAGACCCCCCAGATGCTAAATCCAAAGAAATTTTTTATTTTTATTTTTTTTTAATTTTTCCAATAATTGGCTCTCTATCAAAAAATTATAATTTTTAAGAACTTTTTTTTGCGTGATCCCTCTCCGGCATGCCACAGTCCAGGTGTTAGTCCCCTTGAAACAACTTTTCCATCACTATTGTGGCCAGAAAGAGTCCCTGTGTGTTTTAAAATTCGCCTGCCTATTGAAGTCTATGGCGGTTCGCCCGGTTCGCCGGTTCGCGAACATTTGCCGATGTTCGCGTTCGCCGTTCGCGAACCGCGAATTTTAGGTTCGCGACATCACTACTGATAGAGAGTGATGGGCAGTGAGCGCAATACAGCGGTACCAATGCATATGTGTTGACCTACTGATAATGTCTATGTTGGATTTCACATGCTTTAAAGCAAGGTTCTGAGGTTTGGAGCTGTTTGGTGGGGGCAAGTTCCGCTACAAGAAAATGTGATCCTTTGGCCTACACCAGGGGTCTTCAAACTATGGCCCTCCAGTTGTTCAGGAACTACAATTTCCATCACGCCTAGCCATGTCTGTGAACGTCAGAGTTTTACAATGCCTCATGGGACATGTAGTTCTGCAACAGCTGGAGGGCCGTAGTTTGAAGATCCCTGCTTTAAAGTTTACGTCTTTGTTTAAGTGCAATATTTGAAGGGAGATGGGGTTTTTAACAATAAATAGAGTTTTTTTTAGCAATACTATTCTATGAGTCCCCCTTCTATTTCTCTATGGTTTCACTGTGAATTGGAGTTCTTGATTCTATATCTTTTGAACAACACTGTGAGATTGAGTTAAAATAACAGGAAGTAGAGGAGGTTCCAGCTTTTTCCGGAAGTGTATGGTGCAGTGGAAGCAGATACCTGACCAATATTCTTAAAGGCTCAGTGTAAAATGTTCTTCTGGTGAGTGTGTATTGCCTGAGGGGAATCACGAAAGGTGTGGTGAAGGCGCATGTTGTGAATAACCAATACACCAGTGAAGGATTAGGACTGCACATTAAAAGAACTGTATTGAATTATTAGTCCATTGAAAGCCTCTTTTGAGACAATAAGGACATTTTATAGCCCTGCTAATGTGTTCTCTTCCAATAGCTTTTATTCCCTTATTTGGGGAAGGTAACACATGTGGTATTGATTAAACTCTCAATCCTTGTAACAAATATTGAAACTGAAGCTCCACACCACTGCTAGGAGGTAGGGATACAACTTTATTCCAATCAAAGTCAAGAGGACAAATGTCCCTCTACTTTGATTGGAATAAAGTTGTATCTGAACCTCTTAGCAGTATTTGGCTCTTCAATTTCATGTTTTGTTACATTATACTGGAATGTAGAGGCTGACTGTCCAGGAACCAGATGATTTACATCAACATCAATACTTTTAGATAACAAGACCATGAGATAACCCTATGGGTCCAGTGGTATTTTTCCACATTCCTCAAACGCTCCATCCTTGTCTCCTGATCACCCTGCACATGCTCTTCTAGTGGAGACTCTACACGACAATTTTGAAACAAATTACTCAGGTCCTGTCACCTTTAGAAAACCTAAAAGCTGTTATGAGCAATGACATTCAGCCGCAACTGAGGAAAATTCATGTAGACAGGAAGTTCTTGCAAAAAGCCTGGAGATAATCAGGAACACCAATATGCAATACAGGAAATACAAATCTCCACCAGCTCATCCCCCACAGTTATTACCGTTTGTATCATGTGACCCTTCTTCCTAGTGTAGCACCCTCCTAGGTAGGTGCTGGAGAGTGAGTATAGTTTTTGGCTCTGTCTGCCTATCAGAGGAGCAGCAGATAAATTCTATATTGCACTCTGCTTAACAGGGAGCAGGATCTGTGAGTTAGGCCTGCTCAGTGTGTGATTCATATGGTCTGAGGGAGTGTCTCCACTGTGCCCAATGGGGAGGCACATTGGACAGTGGAGAAAACCTGGCCAATGAGGACACAGGTTTTGATACAGCCAGGGATTGGCACAGACTGCTGTCTTGGTGCATTGTGGGGCATAAAAAGCCAAGGGCACGTGTGCACAAGGTCTTTGGCTGGAAGCAGAGTCCCGGAAGGAGGGTGGCGGCTGCCTCCTCTTCTAAAGTAGCTGGTGTTAATTAACTACTTGCCGACCGCCGCAAGTAGATATACTGCGGCGGTCAGCCCCGGCCAGGCAAAGTGACGTATATATACGTCACTAGCCTGTGACCGGTTTGTGAGCCAATAGCGTCCGAGCGCTCGCCCGCCGCGGCTCGTTCACAGAGGAGTCCGCGCGTGTGACCGGCTACTACGATCGTCAGTAGAGCGGGAGAAAGGCGGGCGGCTTATGTAAACAAGCCGCCTGTCATTCTCCCCTGTGTAAAAATGGAGATCAGACGGTTCTACTATGTAGAACCGTTGATCTCTGTTTTTAAAATAGGAGACCTGTCCCACTACAGTTAGAAGCACGCCCCTAGGACACACTTAACCCCTCCCTCTCCAATACAGTTAACCCCTTCCCTGCCAGTGTCATTTTTACAGTAACAGTGCATATTTTTAGCACTGATTACTGCATTAATGTCACTGGTAACCCCAAAAGTGTCAAAAATGTCAGTCAAGGGTCCGATCTGTCTGCCGCAATGTCGCAGTCCCGCAAAAAAAATCGCAGATCGCTGCCATTACTCGTTTAAAAAAAAACACAGAAAATGACAAAAATCTTTCCCTTTGTTAGTAAACGCGATAACTTTTGCGCAAACCAATCAAAATACGCTTTTTGCTATTTTTTTTTACCAAACATATGTAGCATAAAACAAATTGGCCTAAAATGTTAAAAAATTTGGATTTTTACTTTTTTTGGGGGGAATTTCATATAAAAAAATGTGAAAAATATTGTTATTTTTTCAAAATTGTCGCTCTGTTTTTGTTTTTAATGCAAAAAGTAAAAATCACACAGGTGATCAAATACCACCAAAAGAAAGAAGAAAATGTTAAAAAATTTTGATTTTTAAATGTTTTTTTTTGGGAATTTCATATAAAAAAATGTGAAAAATATTGTTATTTTTGCAAAATTTATGCTCTTTTTTTGTTTATAGCTCATGATCAAAAAATCGCACAGGTGATCAAATACCACCAAAAGAAAGCTCTGTTTGTGGGGAAAAAAAAGGACGTGAAATTCGTTTAGGTACAGGGTCGCACGACCGCACAATTGTCCGTTAAAATCACGCAGTAAAAAATCACAAAAAAAACCCTGGTCGGAATGGGGGTAAAATCTTCCAGGGCTTAAGTGGTTAATAATAATAAAAACAATATTTTCCAAATCAAAATATATATGTGTAGCACCCTACAAGGTAGGTGCTAGGTAAAAGTATAGTGGGCTTTGGCTGCCTAACAGCAGGGCCATGATTTTTAGCTGGGCTGTCATGTCTCCCAGGTGTGGCTACTGAGAGGGGAGTCTCCCCACTGTCTCCATGAGAGCATTATCATTGGGCAGTGGATGAAACCCAATCAGTGGCCCATTCAGGCCTGTATCTACCCCAGAAGGCAGATTCTGACGCAGAGGATTCTGGGAGTGGGTATAGGTTTGAGGGGAACGCATGAGGCAGCGCCTTTGGAGGGAAGCAGAGTCCCAGTAGGGAGAGTACGGCTGTCTCTCCTCCTGTCTGAGGAACCGGGTGTCTGGGGCGGCTTGCCTGAGAGTGCAGAGTGAGAGCTGAGCTGCAGAAGGGATCCAATGTGCTGAGGAGGGGCTTAGTTCCAGGAAAGTATTCCAAGTTTGTGAGTACTGTGAACTACCCCTGGGGGTCTGCCTAGCTGTGAGGGGACCACTCTGGTGAAGGTCCAAGGGATCCAGAAGCTAGCTAGCAGTAAAGGGGGTGCCTAGTCAGGGGACCCTAAAGTGTCATAGGGGGTGCCTAGTGAGAGGACCCTGAAGTGTTAGAAGGGGTGCCTAGTCAGAGGACCCTACAGGGCCCTGAAGAGTTAATGCGTATAGTGTACCATGGGAAGTGTACAGTGTTGAGAGCTGCAGCAGCACAAGCAGTTACAAGGAGCTACCTCAGTCAGTGAAGGGCTGGAGGGAGCTGTTCATTGGACTTTTGAGTTAACCACTTTACTGCTGCTCACTAGAGCTCTACTGCGGCAAAGTGGCTCGATAACGTCTGGTGACGTAGACCTACGTCGCCAGACCTTCCCCTCTCTCAGCTCACTCCCGCTGTATTCAGTCACAGCGGGAGTCTGGCCAGGGGAGGAGCGGCGGTGATCACCGCCGCTCTTCCCCGATCGTCGGGGAATCGAGTGTGGAGATCCGCCCGCTTGTGTAAACAAAGCGGGCGGATCTCCTAAGTGACAGGCAGGGTCAGATTGCAGGGTTCAGCATAGCTGAACCTGCGATCTGTCCCTGTGTCACTCAGTCCCCTCCCCCCACACACGTTAGTAAGCACCAGGCATACATTAACCCCTTGATCACCAATAAATATTAACCCCTTCCCTGCCAGTGTCATTTTTACAGTAACAGTGCATATTTATAGCACTGATTACTGTAGTAATGTCACTGGTACCCCCAAAAGTGTCAAAAATGTCAGTCAAGGGTCTGATCTGTCCACCGCAATGTCGAAGTCCCGCAAAAAAAATCGCAGATCGCCGCCATTACTCGTTAAAAAAAACCCCACCAAAAACGACAGAAATCTTTCCCTTAGTTAGTAAACGCAATAACTTCTGCTCAAACCAATAAAAATATGCTTATTGCAATTTTTTTTACCAAAAATATGTAGCAGAAAACAAATTGGCCTAAAATGATAAAACATTTTGATTTTTGGATTTTTTTGGGGGGGAATTTCATATAAAAAAATGTGAAAAATATTGTTATTTTTTCAAAATTGTCGCTCTTATTTTGTTTCTAGCGCAAAAAGTTAAAATCGCACAGGTGATCAAATACCACCAAAAGAAAGCTCTGTTTGTGGGAAAAAAAGGACGTCAATTTCGTTTGGGTACGGCGTTGCATGACCGCGCAATTGTCAATTAAAGTCACACAGTGCCGAATCGCAAAAAGTGGCTCAGACGTAAGACAGCAAAATCCTCCGGTGGTAAAGTGGTTAAAGAGAGTGTCAGGACTCAGGAGTCAAATGTCCTACAGTCCTGGATCTTCTGAGTTAACCTGTGTGTTAAAGTTGAAGTTCTAGCACAGTTCAGCAGAACAGTATCTTCAAACACCAGGGAGCGTTGGCCAGCATTCAGTTGGCATCAAGACAGCGCTAACAGGCATTTTTCTGTACAGTGTCCTAGTTGAACCTAGTTGAGCCAGAGGAGTATCCCACTCATTCCCTTCTCCCATCCCCATTACAAAATAAACAAAAACAAAACACAGATGCCGGAATGGTCATTGTCTCAGTTCTCACACTTGGGTTCACAACTTAAATGTGTTGGAAGTTTTATCGGTAACAATGGCAAATTGCTACATATGCCTTTTTTCTGATACACTTTGCTTTAGCCAACTAGATGTTAGGGTTTAGATGTACTATAGATGCAATAGGTTGGAGTTTAACCACTCTTTAGAGAAGCGCCATCACATGGTTATGTGGCTGCTTTTAAATCAACTGTTAGCACCAGTAGAGTCAGACTTGTATAAAGTACTCAAAATTTCTACTTGAGTAAAAGTACAAGTGCTCGATCAAAAAGTGACTTAAGTAGAAGTGGAAGTGCTCGCAGAAAAAGTTACTTAAGTAGAAGTACTAAAGTATTCAACATTTTTTTTACTTAAGTATTGCAAGTAGTTTTTTCAAAAAATTTGCTACTTAAGTACTAAAAGTAAAAAGTACCAGTAGTTTTGAAAAAAAAATTCTACTCAAGTACTGAAAGTAGAAGTAGAAGTACTGTGTTATGTAGTTATTAAAGAAAGAAGTCAAAAGTTTGAACATCATATTGTTTTTTATTATTTCAAATGATTTATTCAAACGATTAACCTAAAGGACAATCACAATTCCTTGTAACTGTAACTTTTTGTAAACAAAAAACAGATAAAGTATGTCCCTCCCTTCCCCTTTTAAAGCATCCACCTTTTAAAGCCAGGGGTGGTCTCCTTCCTGAGCTTCCTCACTCTCACAGCCAGGCAGATCACTTGAAGTTGAAGGGCCAGGGGTGGAAGGTGGTGTTTTTGGTTCGTCCATCTTTTCAGCTGATCAAAAGGCAGAACTTCTTCTTAATCGCGGTTTGATTTGATTTGCTCAATTGATGATGATGTGCCAGGCCAGCTTCATCAAACCTACAACGCTTAAAGTGAAAAATGCATCAAAAACTACTAACAAAGTGGCTGTGCTAAAAATGCTAATAAAGTGCCTGCAATTATATATATTCTTCTTGTATTCAAAATCATCGCCCACAGTATCAAAAATAAAGTGACATGTCTGTGCTAAATGCAGTGCAAATTATTCACACAATGTAAATGTAATTCATATAAAATATATATGACAATACCACAATAAAATAAGTTGTGATTGTGAATAAGTTAGGTGCAAGTTTAAGTGTGTAAACTAAACTTTATAAGGAAAAGTCCATAACTGAATTCCAGTGTGCAATCTAAGAAGTGCTGTCACTTGCTGTCAGATGCTTCCACCTTTCTTCTGTGATCTGCTCAAGTAAAGTGGTGGACTGGATAGCCTCTCTCTCTGCCTCTCACCTTAGTAGCACTGGCACTGCACTGGTTCAAAAAGCTGTCTATATTATTTTCATTATAAGAACTTGTCAGAACATGCTTCCACCACCTGTCCTTCACACTAGTAGTGCTCATTTGCTTTGCTCAAGTCAAGTGCCACTGCCAGTGGCCACTACAGTGCAGGCACAGCCGCACAGGCAGAGGCAGGCCGCAGGAAGCACAGGCACCACCACAACACAACACTTATGGTCCATGGACCATGGATGGTCGGATAATCATCATAGCCATCAGTCTCACTCTTCTTGGTTCAAAAAAGCCACCCATGACCCGTGTGTATATAATATATTAATATTTTATATTGATTATTTGATTCTCAAATGACCCTCTCCACGGTCCACCTCACTCACCTCATAGAGAAGAAGATGAGATGACGAAGAAAATGCTCCGAGTCCCGCCGCCCGCGTCACAACTCCTCTCAGTAAGGGCCCTAAGGGGTGGAGTCTGAGTGACACACGTCTAGAGGCGGAGACCTCGAGCGGGAAGATGGCAGCATGGCTCCTCCAGTGCGGTCTTAACTTGATGATCATGACCGTGATTCCGCGGGCCGCGGCGCGAGCGAGGCTGTGGGATTGATTGAATTGAGTTGTGCTGCCTACTGCTACACGCTACCTACTACTAAATTGTGAGTCAGTATATTTTATTTCATTTTTATATATAAAAGCGGTATTGTTGAGCACTACTAGCCACTAGATCTCCTGGCTGTCACTTTGTCACATGTTGGGGAATCACAGCGGCTCGGCTCCAGAAGTGGCGGGTGTCCCCGTCATCCTGCCAGGGTCGCCAAGAAGTTCATCACCTAAGTTATTAATATGTTATGAGGAGAGGACCTATGAGATTGAGAATTGAAATGATTAAATATATATGGCTTTTTGAACCAGTGCAGTCAGTGCCAGTGCCACAGTGCCACCCAGACGCTATCCACCAGTGCCACCACCATTAAGTGTGTTGGTCGGTCACTCGAGCACTGAAGGAGGTGGAAGCATCTGACAAGTGAAGTCACACTTTAGATTTGCACACTGGAATTCATTTATGGACTTTTCGTTATAGAAAGGTTTACACACTTCAACTTGTTGCACGCACCTGACCTAACTTATTTCATAACTTATTTTATTGTGATTTATTGTCATATTTTATATGAATTGAATTTACTGTTACATTGTGAGAATAATTATTTTCACTGCATTTAGGCTTTAGCACATTCATGTCACTTTATTTTTGATACTGTGTGGAGTGTGGGCAGGGCACTGGGGGCAACGATGATATATCGATTGCACAGGCACTTTATTCGCACAGCCAAGTTGTGTTTGTTAGTAGTTTCTTGATGCACTTTAAGCGCTGTAGCACAATTTATTTGTTTGTTTCATATTTTCTTTTTATTGGAAAGATTTGGTATAGCAGCTTTTATTATACACAGCCTTTATTTTCGTATGCGCTGATTTACAAATGACATTATACACATTTTTTGAGCTTTATGCAACCTGCCATCTACTGTTCTGGCAGTGGTAATTTTTTTAAAAGTAACGAGTAACTATGCAGCACAAAAAAAAAATACTTGAGTAGAAGTATCAAAATCATCGAAAAAATGTAGTGAAGTAAAAGTAGAAGTAGGAGAAAAAAATTCTACTCTAGGAAAGTACAGATACCGCATTTCGGTACTTAAGTACAGTACTTAAGTATTTCTACTTCGTTACTATACATCTCTGAGTAGAGTATTGTACCAAGTTAGCCATTTACAGCATTAATGCAGGAAGTTTAGAGTTTAAGTAAATCCTCTTGTATTGGCTAAATTAAAGTTCAACTAAAGCCCAACCTTTTTGTTTATTTTGGAATTACAGTAGTAAGGGAGGGTTATATCCCCTGCATGTTTCTTGTTTGCCATCTGTTTCCCATTGCAGAGATTTCCTTTCACTTCCTGTTCCAAAGCCACAATAGAAAGTGACAGGAAACCCCTTCAAAGTTATGGAAATCCCTGGTTGTCTCCAGGATCACCAGAATAAGTGTGGGCAATGAAAGATTTCCTCTCTATTCCTGTTCAGGAGAAAACTAAAAATTTTGTGTTTTCACTTTAACTTTTGGTGATAACGGTCAACAGAAAAAGGGATGGCAAATCTCTAACAGGGGCCAGACAACATCTAAAACAAAAAAAAGAAGCTTTGCCTTTAGTTATACTTTGAGCTATTAACCTCTTCCCTACCGGCCACAGTATATATATGTGGCAGTAGAGAAGTGGTTGTACCAGGATCATGGTTGAGGCTACAACCATGATCCCAATGTCATTTTGTAATACCATTGATTCTCTTTCAAGTAAAGGGGATCTGCGTGGCTAAGCAGCCATTGGAATACTTTTACAGGTGGTGGAAGGAGGTCCAATGCCTTTACCCCCATCCCCCCGGCTGTTGCCTTTACTGGCCTCTCCTGAGCAACCAGTAATGATGCGGCCGGCAGCATCCAGCTCGGGATTCACAGTGAGAAGAGCTGAAGTTGTTCCTCTCACTGTGTGATGTCAGACTCAGAACCTGGAAGTGATGACTACTTAGTCATTTCTGGTTCTTGGCTCTTTGCTTACTGGCTGTATAATGGCCAGTGAAGCAGCCGATCAGACGGATCTATGTATTGGAGTCTCGCTCACGCGTAAACAATGATCGCACCACACATGTGACATGAAGGTCAGAGCAAGAGCAATAATTCTAGCATCAGACTCTCCGTGTAAACCTAAACTGGTAACCTGCAAAGGCTTTTAAAATGTTACCTATGGATAATTTAAAGTACCATAGTTGGTTGCCATTCCATGAGCGTGCACATTTGTAAAGTGTGACATGTTTGGAATCTATTAACTTGGCGTAACATCATTTTTTATATTTTACCAATATAATTGGTGTTATATTGTGTTTGTGCTCACTAAAATTCATTAATGTGTATTTCTTCCAAAAAGAAATAGCATTTAAAGAGGAAGTAAAGTCCCCCAAAAAAACCAAGAAAAAAAAAGCCCTGTAAAGAGAAAGGTATAATGAGCTAGTATACATCGCATACTAGCTCATTATGTAGTACTTACCTTAAAACGAAGCCCCCGCCGTGCCGCCACCTCAGTGACAGGACGGCGACATGTCCGGCCGTCCTGCTTCCGGGTTCGCGTCCTTTCGGCCATCTGATTGGCCGGAGGTGCGATTACATCACTCCCGCGCCTGCGCGCGGGAGCCGCCGTTCACGGCACTGAGCTCTGAAGGAACAGCACGGGTGGCCGTTCCTTCAGAGTGCCTGCGCCGATGACGTCATTGGCAGTATGCGCTCTAAATATCTCCTAAACGGTGCAAGTTTGGGAGATATTTATAGCACCTATAGGTAAGCCTTAACCACTTGCCGACCGCCGCACGACTATCTACGTCGGCGGTCAGCCCCTCACAGGCAAACTAACGTAGGGCTACGTTGCTTGCTTGTGAGGGTCTAGGGAGCGAGCGCGCGCCCCCGGAGGCGCGCTCCCGCTCCCGCGTGGTCACGGACCCCCCCGCGCATGTGACCAGCGGACCCGATGTCCGCCGGCCACTCGGCGATCGGCGGGGGAGAGGGAGAATGTCAGGCAGCTTGTGTAAACAAGCTGCCTGTCATTCTCCTCGCTGTAAAGACACTGATCACATGGATCTACTATGTAGATCCGTTGATCAGTGTCCTTACAGCTCAAGCCACAGCCAATCACAGTAGAAAGCACGCCCCTAGGGACACACACAGCCCCTCCCTCCCAAATAAAGTTAACCCCTTCACTACCAGTGTATTTTTACAGTAACAGTGCATATATATAGCACTGATTACTGTAGAAATGTCACTGGTAACCCCAAAAGTGTCAAAAATGTCAGTCAAGGGTCCGATCTGTCTGCCGCAATGTCGCAGTACCGCAAAAAAAATCGCAGATCGCCGCCATTACGCGTTTAAAAAAAAAACAACAAAAATCTTTCCCTTTGTTAGTAAACGCGATAACTTTTGCGCAAACCAATCAAAATACGCTTTTTGCAATTTTTTTTACCAAAAATAGGTAGCATAAAACAAATTGGCCGAAAATGTTAAAAAATTTTGATTTTTACATTTTTTTGGGGGGGAATTTCTTATAAAAAAATGTGAAAAATATTGCTATTTTTGCAAAATTGACGCTCTTTTTTTGTTTATAGCGCGTGATCAAAAAATCATACAGGTGATCAAATACCACCAAAAGAAAGCTCTGTTTGTGGGAAAAAAAGGACGCCAAATTTGTTTAGGTACAGCGTCGCACAACCGCGCAATTGTCCGTTAAAGTCACGCAGTGCCGAATCGCAAAATACCCCCTGGTCGGAATGGGGGTAAAATCTTCCGGGGCTTAAGTGGTTAATATAGGCTTACCTATAGGTAAAAGTTTGTGAGGTGGGTTTACAACCTCTTTAAAAAAACTGCCGTGCATGAGATAAAAAAAATTGCAACACCCACCATTTTATTCTCTGGGGCCTTAGTCAAAAAAATATAAATACTGTTTGGGGGTTCTAAGTAATTTTCAAGCAAAAAAAAAAAAAACCTATACATTTTACATGTAGGAGAGAAGTGTCAGAATAGGCTTGGGAACCAAGTGGTAAAATGCAAGCTTTTGGGTTAATATAGATCCCTTCTTTAGGATTTATGCATAAAACCTGAAGAAGGGTTCTAAGGCATCCCAATAGTTTGACGTTTTATTAATTTAGGTTTGCCAATAAAGGGTATAACTTAAGTTCCAACCTTTTTGCAATTCAAATGTTAGAAACATTTTATATTTCAGGTCTTTTTTGCAGGCTAGCTGAATTGAGTGCTGGTAATTTTTTTGGCTGCCTTTCCTTTCAAACAAACATTCTTTGTGACCTGAGATACATGTTTAGGTAAGAGAGGGGAAGAGAGGGGAAGAGAGGGGCATTGCTCAGGGAAAAAAAACTCACAGTGCTGGGTTATCTTAGCGAAGAGAATAGATTTTTTAAAGTTGAAGTTAAAGCTGAGGATTTTTAAACCATCTTATCAGTTTTTGTGTTGCTGCTGCAGCTATGAGATTGTCTAACCATCTGAAAATATTTGCCAATAATCACAGCACACCTTTCATCAAAATGCAAGGTACCCTTATTTAGTAGAGGCCCAGCTCTTCTCATGTAAACTTATTAGTGAAATAAAAAGATCTTTGGGAGAAAAAAATGAACTAAGTTCTGATGTCCTCACCTAGGTGTGGGTGCCTTTTGGTAAAGTCTTTTGAGAGCGGAAGACCCAAAATCTCACAAGAACATTCTCCATCATTGTGCAAGATTCTCCTAATAGATGGTATCCTCAATTTTTACAGGATACTGCTAGGAGACTGAGCGACGTCACCTTCACCTAAGTAAGAATTCAATGTGTAAGGTAAGTAAACTTTTTTTTTTCCCATTAACATTGTTACATAATGAAGATGGGGCTTTACTAAATAGCTAAAGAAGGGAGGGAACTCTAGAAGTACAAGCCCGATTCCCAAAAAGTTGGGACACTGTACAAATTGTGAATAAAAACAGAATGCATTTCAAATTTCAATATTTTATTCACAATAAAACATAGATGACGTATCAAATGTTTAAACTGAGAAAGTGTATCATTTTAAGAGAAAAATAAGTTGATTTTAAATTTCATGGCATCAACACATCTTGAAAAGTTGGGACAAGACCATGTTTACCACTGTGTGCCATCCCCTCTTCTTTTTATAACAGTCTGCAAACGTCTGGGGACTGAGGATTCAAGTTGCTCAAGTTTAGGAATAGGAATGTTGTCCCATTCTTGTCTAATACAGGCTTCTAGTTGCTCAACTGTCTTAGGTCTTCTTTGTTGCATCTTCCTCTTTATGATACGCCAAATGTTTTCTATGGGTGAAAGATCTGGACTGCAGGCTGGTCATTTCAGTACCCAGATCCTTTTTCTACGCAGCCATGATGTTGCAATTGATGCAGTATGTGGCCTGGCATTGTCATGTTGGAAAATGCAAGGTCTTCCCTGAAAGAGACGACGTCTGGATGGGAGCATATGTTGTTCTAGAACTTGGATATATCTTTCAGCATTGATGGTGCCTTTCCAGATGTGTAAGCTGCCCATGCCACACGCACTCATGCAACCCCATACCATCAGAGATGCAGTCTTCTGAACTGAGTGCTGATAACAATTTGGGTTGTCCTTGTCCTCTTTAGTCCGGATGACATGGCGTCCCAGTTTTCCAAAAAGAACTTCAAATTTTGATTCGTCTGACCACAGAACAGTTTTCCACTTTGCCACAGTCCATTTTAAATGAGCCTTGGCCCAGAGAAAACGCCTGCGCTTCTGGATCATGTTTAGATATGGCTTCTTTTTTGGCCTATAGAGTTTTAGCAACGGCGAATGGCACGGTGGATTGTGTTCACCGACAATGTTTTCTGGAAATATTCCTGAGCCCATGTTGTGATTTCCATTACAGTAGCATTCCTGATCGAGCATCCAGTATGGTTTTCCAGCCTTGACCCTTACACACAGAGATTGTTCCAGATTCTCTGAATCTTTGGATGATATTATGTACTGTAGATGATATCAACTCTTTCCAATTTTTCTCTGAGAAACTCTTTTCTGATATATCAATAAATATCTCAAACCGTGTGAGGTAATGATTGCCACCATCCCATAATTGCACAGTACATAAAAAGAAGTTTCTCCTCTGCGTCGGATTTTAAGGGCAATAAATGCAAAGATTTAGATAAAATCGATCAAAATTTATTGAACATAAATACAAAAAATAAACATGTATTTAAAAAGTTGATGGAGCGAAGAAGCTCTTGGTACAACAATTGTTATGACAAACAACAAAGTGCAGTAGACCCCATGTGGAGGGAAAATCCAACGCGTTTCAAAATATGATATGAACTTGTAGTTCTATTCTTCATCAGGGAGTATTCCCACCTCTATAATGGAAAATAACAATGATTTCTGATATTGCTCCACTATTTTTCGCCGCCGCAGCATTGGGGGAATTGGTGATCTTCTGCCCATCTTGACTTCTGAGAGACACTGCCACTCTGAGAGGCTCTTTTTATACCTAATCATGTTGCCAATTGACCTAATAAGTTGCAAATTGGTCCTCCAGCTTTTCCTTATATGTACATTTAAATTTTACGGCCTCTTATTGCT
The DNA here is from genome assembly GCF_965119305.1 of Pelophylax lessonae. Classification (NCBI taxonomy): domain Eukaryota; kingdom Metazoa; phylum Chordata; class Amphibia; order Anura; family Ranidae; genus Pelophylax; species Pelophylax lessonae. The sequence continues at coordinate 42,620,250 of NC_138772.1, forward strand.
ACCTGTCCCAACTTTTGTGGAATGTGTAGCTCTCATGAAATCCAAAATGAGCCAATATTTGGCATGACATTTCAAAATGTCTCACTTTCAACATTTGATATGTTATCTATATTATATTGTAAATAAAGTATACGTTTATGAGATTTGTAAATTAGTTCATTCCTTTTTTACTCACAATTTGTACAGTGTCCTAACTTTTTTGGAATTGGATTGTATGATTGCTCATTGTCAGGGAGGCGAGTAAGTCAACAGTGGGGAGACCTTGAATCTCTTCTGGTAGGTTCATTTGGAAGACTGGGGCTCTCAAAACATAGGCCGGAAAGTATAACAAAAATTTGCCCCTAGTGTGCCCACTCGGTTAGCGTATGGAGAGGTCAGCATAGTTTTGTGGGCAGAGGAGAATGTGAAGTCTATCCATCTAACCCAAGCATGGCAAACTTCTTCCCCTTATATAAAGAGACCATTGGATCTTCCATGTTTATGATTAAATACTTGCAAAGGATAAATATGCAAGCTTTAGGAGCCTTAAGTTGCTTTATGAGGGCTAATTATTATTATTTCAGGTACTTATATAGCGCTGTCAATTTACGCAGCGTTTTACATATACATTGCACATTCACATCAGTCCCTGCCCTCAAGGAGCTTACAATCTAAGGTCCCTAACTCACATACATACATAGTAGGACCAATTTTTTTTTTTTTTTATACAGGATCCAGTTAAAATACCAGCATGTCTTTGGAGTGTGGGAGGAAACCCACGTAGGCACAGGGAGAACATGCAAACTCCAGGCAGGTAGTGTCGTGGTTGGGATTCAAACCAGCAACCCTCTTGTTGCTAGGTGAAAGTACTAACCACTACACCACTGTGCTGCCCAGGATTTGCTGAGATGCTGTTGAGGTGAAAACTTTAGCTATCTGGATTTTCTCCTAAATCCACAGAAGGCAAGCAAAGGGTCACTTTTTTTTAGCTTTATTCCAAACAGACCAGAGAACAGTGAATGCAGCTCCAGTAAGAAGGAACAATGTACAGTTTATGAAGCAATGTAGAAACACCAGCTAGTCCTGGGAATCGGCTGACTGCAGGGTCTCCTTTTAGGCAAAACTTTTATGATTTTTCCTCTTTTTTTTTTAGCTTTGGTTAGGGTTTGGGAAGATTTAAAGCATCTGTCAAGGTTTGATTTTTGTCTGTGACACCATTGAGGAAATGTTCCCTTACTTCCTGATGATGTGGCAGGTGGATCTTCATCATTAGCACAGATAGCAATAAATATGTGGTCAGATGTTCTAACCCCAACCCCCTGTACTACAGATGAGTTTTTGTCTGTGTCTAATTTGACTGTTTTTGTATGTTGATAGGACCCTTTTTTATGCTTTGAATGCTCAGGGTAAAGAATTCACTCTTTGGTGAGCAAAAGAAAGCATCACAGTTTACTCTCTCGTTCATTTACTTAAAGCGTAACTCTACTTTTGTTGAGAAGAAAGCATTCCCCTCTGGGTGATCTCTGTACATTGCAAGGATTTTCACAAACTTTGTTGCAGATTCCTACCTTTTGTTATTCTGAAGAAATCATTTTTTGTTCCTCTGTGCTGAGTGGATCAATAGGGAGTGGTTTTATTAATATCTATCAGCTGGGGCAGTTGCAGGGCTCTAATGAGAAACATTGCTGGGCCTGCTTTCCTTTATACGTGTTCCTATTGGGAGCAATCCACCATCTCTCCGTTCCTCCCGGTAAATATGTCATCGGCTGCTCAGTCTAAAATGCCCAGGCCTATTTTTTGTCCCAGTCTGGGCCTGTGTACTGCGGCATTGTGTGAAAAGAAAAGTGCAAAAACAGTGTACACCAAAACAGTCTTACATAATATCATCCACATTCATTGCATCCCTCTAACCCCATAGTAAAAGGAAAAGTTAGGGATACACTGGTTAGGCCTATTAATCATATCAAAATCTGTCCTCCGCCAGTTTTACACTGCTACATCATCTGCAATCTCCTAATTCTTCAAGAATGTCTCTATTACATTTTGGCTTTGTCTTGCACATTAAAACCATTCTGCTGTTGACTAACTTTGCAGTCTAAATTCTCAGTGTGAATTTGATTGTCTGGTGGTACGACAGTTTCATTTGTGTCCCTTTCTTAGTGATTTCCTATAACTTCCTGGCTTGACAGGAAGTGAGGGAAAATCTCTCTAACATTGACAGCAGTAAAACCTTTACACAGATTTTGAAGATGCAAAAGATGTATTAGATTTTTTTTTCACAATCATACCTAGGTGGAATCAGCATTAGTCCATTGCTGCATCTGTCCCCCGCTGGCTCTAACACTGAGAACCTAGCAATCTAACACCACCGATCGCGCGGTTTGTAGAGTTGGTGAGCAGAGAGCTGCTGACTGTCAGTCACCGCTCTCTGCTCTGCCCCCTACCTTCTCACTGGAGTGCTGGGCTGTGGAGGGGGCAGGGGTGTTCGGCTCAGGCTCTCAGCGGCTCACTGAGAGGCTGAGCTGGTCCAGGCATGTGGGCGGATCACGACTTCATTGTCGCGATCTTGCCCGAGTCTGGACCGGCTCTGGGACATCAGCAGACAGTGGACTTCAGCCCGCTGTCTGCTGAAAACGGGTCACAGGAGTTAGACTTTTAACTACATCTACAGCCAACCTCACAGTGACAACCAAATATTATGCGTTTAGTCATTTTTTTATTTGTTCGATTTTTTTCTTTGCCTTTTTTACAAGTTCACGTCCCTTCCAAGTCAATGCTTATTTTCTATTATTGAATAAACCTAAAATATATTATTGTTCTGCTGCTCTTGAGAATGCAGGAACGAGACACTTGTCTTAAATATTAGAATTACTCCATTGCTTCCTGCCTCTATTGCTCTATGACTTTTCCCCTGAGCTTCTTTTATGAGACCAATGACATTTTGAATAGACAGGTAACTCATGAATTACATTCCCTAAGTGGAGACATGCAGACTTTTAGACCTATATCATTAAGAATCTGGTGTCTGGTGGGTAATAAAAGTGAATAGTTATTGGTATAGACATTTAGTACATGGCTGAGTCGAAAAGGTACAGATTAAAAGACACCAACATTATACAGAGGGTTTTTAAGTGGCCTTAAAAAGACAGTGCCACATTTATAATTGTCATTATTTGGTAAATATCTTGTCGGGCAATACATAAACAAAGAAACCTATAAGCTTGCCATGTACTATACAATCTCTGTACCATTTCCTATAGCTGTACCAAAACTATGTAATATATGTATATTTTTTGCTTGTTTATTATGTATTCGGTCTGACCAGACTTCTGTGGTTGAGCATCCCACCCCCCACACACACCTGTACTCTATCAGAGTCCACCATCAAGTAGATATAGGAGGAGTCCTTTGTAGTGCATTAGCACATCCATCCCAGCAAGGAGTGTTGTCTCCAAGGGTTAGAGAGGTTGGATTCACCCCTTTTCTATGGATAGTGTAGGACCCACTGATAATGGGGTACTTTGACGCAGTGGTGGGCTTGAGCACGATATGGCCATATGGTGGGACTAAACCCCCATTTTTATTTATGGATTGTCTCCATATTTAATAGTCATTTCTTTTGCATGGTTGCGCTATTCTTTTTTAATATACATGTTGCTTGGTCCATAGCTGCACCGGCTTTAGATATACATGTTCAGGGTTTGCTCCCCCAATTTTTTGCTTGTTTATTATGTATTTGGTCTGACCAGACTTCTGTGGTTGAGCATCCCACCCCCCACACACACCTGTACTCTATCAGAGTCCACCATCAAGTAGATATAGGAGGAGTCCTTTGTAGTGCATTAGCACATCCATCCCAGCAAGGAGTGTTGTCTCCAAGGGTTGGAGAGGCTGGATTCACCCCTTTTCTATGGATAGTGTAGGACCCACTGATAATGGGGTACTTTGATGCAGTGGTGGGCTTGAGCACGATATGGCCATATGGTGGGACTAAACCCCCATTTTTATTTATGGATTGTCTCCATATGTAATAGTCATTTCTTTTGCATGGTTGCGCTATTCTTTTTTAATATACATGTTGCTTGGTCCATAGCTGCACCGGCTTTAGATATACATGTTCAGGGTTTGCTCCCCCAATTTTTTGCTTGTTTATTATGTAATATGAGAGCAAACCTGAACAGTGAATTTAACCACTGCCAGGCCATTTTTTGCAATATGGCACTGCGTTATTTTAACTGACAATTGTGCGGTCGTGTGGCGCTGTACCCCAAAAAAAAAAAAAAAAAATTGATGTCCTTTTTTTCCCACATATAGAGCTTTCTTTTGGTGGTATTTCACCACCTCTGCGTTTTTCATTTTTTGTGCTATGAACAAATCAAAAACCCAACAATTAAAAAAAAAAAATTGCCTCTAAAACATATCCAATAAATAAATAAATAAATAAAAACTTAAGAAAAAATCTAATTTCATCAATTTAGGCCAATATGTATTCTGCTACATGTTGGTAAAAAAAAAAAAAAAAAAAAAAATCCCAATAAAACTACATTAATTGGTTTGCGCAAAAGTTATAGCATCTACAAACTATGGGATATTTCTATTAATTTTTATTTATTTATTTATGTAGCACCCTGTTAGTCAGGTGCTAGGTAAAAGCATGGGGTTGCTTTCCTGCTTATCAGGGAGCAGGATTTCTAGTTAGGCCTGTTACATGTGTCCAGGTGTGATTCACTGGGTCTGAAGGAGTGTCCCCACTGTATCCAATAGGGGAGATTGTTGGACAGTGGAGGAAACCCAGCCAGTGACACACAGGCTTTTGTGGCAGTTTCAGTGGGAGGGCGCAACAGTGGTGCATCCTGGGATTGACCATAAAAGCCAAGGACACATGTGACAGGGTGTCTTTGGGCGGGAAGCCAAGTCAAAGAAGGAGTGCAGGGCTGTGTCTTCTTCTGCAGCTGGGAAAGGTGGTCACAGGCAGTTGGCCTGGTGAACCTAAAGGTGTTGCTGAATGCAGAAGTCCAGTGGATGCTAACAAGAGGAGTTTGGAGGCAACGGTGACCCTGGAAAAACAGTGTCCGTGAGTACAGAGGAACTTGCCCAGGGGTCTGCCAGGAAGGGGACCACTCCGGAAGCTAGGGTCAGCGGACAGGTGTCAGCACACCAGCATTGAGAGTAAAGGGGGTGCCAGTTTCAGAACCCTGAAGAGAGTAACTAAAACAGGAGCTTTACTAAACATCTTCACCTTAGTGGCAGGGTGAAGCAGCGGCCTTGCCGCACACACTACGGATAGTTGTTCCGAAGATTGTGCATAGTTCATAGTTGGAGTATCCCACTCATCCCTTCTCCTATCCTAGTTCCAAATAAAATATACAAAAAACAAATCCCCTGGACTGTTTACTGACTGAGCCAAGGACTTAAAGTGTTAAGAATTTGCCAGTTGTTGCTAAGGGTAACCCAGGGGAACCCACTTCAAGCAGCTCCCAAGGGAGTAGTACTACATTTATTTTACTAATAAGCGTATATTGATTGGTTTCCATTCATTTTATAGCGTTTACAAATGATGGTATACTGAATATTTATGGATTTTGTATTTATTTTTTCTTATACTGGTACTGGCAGCAATCAGTGACTTATAGTAGGACTGCGATATTGCGATGTACAATTGGACACTAACTAACACTTTTGACAGTTGCGGGGACCAGTGACACTAATACAGTGATCAGTGCTAAATAATATGCACTGTCACTGTACTAATTACACTGGCTGGGAAGGGGTTAACACCAGAGGCAATCAAAGAGTTAACTGTGTGCCTGACCAGTGTTTTACTACAGTGTGGGAGGTGCCTTTACTAGGGGAAGACATGGAAGTCCATGCCTTCCCTCCTGTCAGAATGGTGATCTGCCTTACTTACATAAGCAGACCGCCATTCTGTGTCTCTGCAGGATAATCGGCGGGTGCCGGCAGACATTGAGTCCACGGTACCCACTGATTGGTTTCCGCTTTGTTTAATAACAGCGGGAGGGAGCCGCCGACAGCACACATTTACGCCTGCCACCTGGAAGAGCCTGATCACATATATATTTCTGATCCGGCAAAAAACTGCTGCCTTGTAGCAGTAAATCTGCTATAGGGCGGTCATCAAGTGGTAATTTGTATCAAGTCAGGCAGACCCCAGGACAACATAATTTATAATAGATCCAAAGGAGGTTGTACAATCAGATTGATAGTGTATAGTCAGCCTTGGATTAGTTAAAGCAGAAGCAAGCCCTAACTGAAGAGATGGGATGCTTCGCTCACCAATAGCCCACCAATGGTTGCATAGCATTTCTCATGGTGGGTTACCTGAGGATGACAACAGTGGACCATGCCTGTAAAATATGTGTTAAAGTGCCCACTTTTTGGGGAACTTTTTTCACAGGGCGACAACTCAGGAACATATTTGGGAGACAAGGACAGAACGCTGTCACCCTATAACAGACTCATTTACCTTATCTAGACTCATTCGTCTTACCAACTGCTTAGTGACCACCACCCCTCTCCACTGATCCCTCTACTAGCTACTGATTGTCCAGATAATTTGATGAGAAAAAATGAGATTCCTCCATCAATCTCAATAGCACGGATGGATGAATCATTTACTGAGGCTATTGAATTTTCATAGCCAGCACTAGTAACTGTCAGAATACCTGACCAGTACCTGTGTCTGATTGGATACAGCTGTTGTTTGGCCAACAATTTTCTTCCCTGCTCTTTCCATTTTTTAATAGAAGGATGTTGGGTGGGAGGGAGCTGGCGGGACCACCCGTTAGGCAAATTTTGTGTGGTTCATAAGTAAAGCGCCCAAATTCAAACAACGTATGACCAGCCTAATCTCCCTCGCTTTGGGGAGATTTTCTCTAACAGTGAAATCCAGAGGCGTAACTAGAACCTTCAGGGCCCCGGTGCAAGAAACCATGAAGGGCCTCCTGAATCCCTGGTCGGGGCCCTTCCCTTCAAGCCTGGGGCTCTTCCCACTGATCCTGCGGCCCTTTACTCTCATTGCGGGACCCTTTCACAAGTTCTGCAGTGGGCCCCCTTCCTGCCATCTTGGGGCCTCCCCATGGTGGTGGAATGTCAGGGCCCGGTCGCAAGTGTGACCTTTGAGATCCTGGAAGTTCACCCACTGGTGTCAGTAGTTTTTTATTTTTTGGTATTCTAATTCTATTATTTTTTATCATTTTATTTTATTTTTTTACAATGTCACTGACTATGACTCTGTCCATTCAGAAAAGGAAGGAGCTGGTAAATTACATATTTATCTACCCCTTCATGGTTCTCTATTGTGACACATCCCCTGCAGCAGCCGGCAGGAGAGGGAAGGGAGCACAGTGGGGGGGGGGGCAGGGGAGCACACAGGGGCCCATAGACAGCAGAATACGAGTGAACAGATAGGAGGAGTGGCGGGGGCAGCATACAGAGGAACCAATCTCCTCCATTGTCCTCCTGCAGCTACAGGAGGAAAAAGCAGGACAGTGATTTCTCTACATGCTGCCCCCGCCGCCCCTCCTATCCAGGTGTACAGGGGAGCCATACAGGCCCCCTGGAGCATGGGGCCCGGTTGCAATTGCAACCCCTGCAACCCCTGTAGTTACGCCCCTGGTGAAATCTCTCCATTGGGACATAGATAGCAAAAAATAATTGACATGGTTTTGAACCCTCCCTATTGTGTCTAAAACTTAAAAAAAATACATGAATTGTAAGCAGGGCCCTGATTAGCTGCCAGCAATGACCATGCTGGCCAAGGGTCTCTCCCATTGTCTTCCTGTGATAGGAAAGGGATAGGGTACACACACCTGTAATGTGGAGGAACTCCACCATCTTAGTTACTTACATTCTCCGGCCCACCTGCAGAAACATAATACACTGTTCTTTGCCTAAACATCCTTCATCTCTAACTCTTTAGTCCCCACATTAGTACACTGTACCGTTCAAGTCCAACATTAACATAAGATGACCACCCATCTCTTTCATTGCCCTCACTGTAGGTCCGCCATAGTTGAGTTCTCCAGGCCTACCCTTAAGGGTTCACTTTCTAAGGCTACAAGCTTATATGACAGTATAATAGGGGTAGCCTCTTCCCATCACCCTCTGTTCCAGGCTCATCCACCTCCAGAATAAAAGAGACTAAGCTAGTCCACCTGCCATATTCACGCAGAGGAGGGGTCTCCCTAAAAAGGGTACTAACCCCTGCTTACATACTTTGAAGTGGTTCTAAAGGCAGAAGGCTTTTTACTTTAATGCATTCTAAGCATTAAGGTAAAAAAAAAAACCTTCCCTGTGCAGCCCCAGCCCCTCTTATATTTACCAAAGCCCCATCTCAATCCAGCAATGTGCATGAGCGCATTGCTCTCCCGAGTCCCTATCTCATTGATAGGGACTCGGGAGACCCTGGAGAGCCAAGGCTATTGTGCACAGTGCTGGTGAAAGATCGGGCTCAGGTAAGTATTGAGGGGGCGGGGGGCGCTACACACATAGAATGCATTAAGATAAAAAAAGTTCCAGCTTTTGCACTCTCCAGTTTTAGTAATCCACCCCCCCCCCCCCCCAATAAGTTGTCTGAGGATTTCTTCCCAACAATGAGATGTTTTTACAACTCTGTTGATTCAGGAAATGTTCATAGACAATAGATGACTTTCCCACGGTATATATTAATTATGAGTCAGTGTTCACATTCATTGTATTATGTAGGACAAATTTCAAAAGAGGAAAGAATGGACTTTATAAGCATAATTTAAAACAATTTCATATACAAATTTTATTTATGACAAAAATGAAGACATAGACAGGTATAAATCTTGTTGCCCCAATAACATAGAAGGTAACCTAAACAGGTATGATCCTGATGCAAATGGTAAAGGGTCACTGGAGGCCAATTCAGGGAATATTGGTTCTGTTTGATATGTGTTCAAACTGTGCTCGACTAGTTTTGTGCATAAACTTAAAACATTAAAACATAAAATAGTCACAAAGCTCTTTGTCAGTGAGGCGGGACGGATAGGTGGACACCGACTACAGGGACCCACCCAACCAGGTCATACAGGACGGATATGGGGGTGCAGTATAAGGAGGACAAGTTCCAAGATCTATAATATAGGAGGGTATACATATAGTCGTCACTGGAGTGATTCGGGTAGTTAATCACCCATGAAAGTCCTCAGTCCAAACATTCTGAAACTGGCTATCTAATTAGAAGCATGTAGGTCTGGTGAATATTTAAATAAGCGCACAATGACATTGGAGGGTGAGAATAAATGTAGGAATGAGTACTAGGCCAGGACATCAAGAGACTCAGTAATATTGCCCATAATATGAGATGTAATCCTAGAGGTCCAGTTGGGTGTGTGTTGGGTGTGGGTTGGGAATGGGATACACACACCTGACTGGACCTCTAGGATTACATCACATAATATGGGCAATATTACTGAGCCTCTTGATGTCCTGGCCTAGTACTCATTCCCACATTTAATCGAACCCTCCTATTGTGCGTTTATTTATATATTCACCAGACCTACAACTGAGCTATTTGTTAATTTTGTAACATTAAGATTTCACTGGGGGGAAATGTAACACCATCTCTTGACTTCGTCATGGATGACATGGTCAGATAGAACTGGGAACCTGACTTACCAGTAGTTGACAGATTCCAGATAAGGGAAACCAGAACGTGCAAAACTGAAATATCAATTCATACGTGTCATCGTTGAAGAAGATATGCATGTTGTTCGACTGTGAATAAAAATAAAGCCACATATGTTTTCTCATTCTAAAGCTCGGAAGCGCCGTTGAACCAGCTGTTTTTGAAAGTACACAAATCTGCTAAGCCGCAGTTGGGTAACTGTTAAATGTTAAAACGTGGAATGATCAGCACATAGCAGATGGCCTGGGAACAGGTTAGGAAATGGCAGCTTTAATACCACCAGACTACGATGTTCTCTTCCACTGCACTATAAGCAGACGGGGTGAATAATGAAGACTCTATATTAATCGTGTAAATCCCAGCATTATTAAATTGATTCATCTGGGGCTTCTTAATATATGTGGAGCTGTTCCTGTACTCCGAGAAAGACAGCCCTCACTTTGTGCCAAAGCATCTCTCATTAAAGCACACTGCTTTATTGGCTGTGACCTCCATGCTTGCATTGTAGAATGGGAGGAATAAAAATTAATCTTTCAGAATTATTTTGAATATCAGCAGGAGGAAATATGAAGGTAGAACTCCACTCAAATGTACAAACGTTGTTTATATAGAGCCCTGGTGCATGGGCGCCCGCAGAACTTTTTTCGGGGGGGCATCATTTTAAGGTCACCCATGCTCCACCCCTTTTTAACAATGTCATGAAGGAGAGGGGCTTAGTCACAGGATTATTAAACAGACCAGACAAGTTGGTATAAAGTGGCTTAACAACCACTTGAAAGGGGAAGTTGAGATTCCAGGCGGGAGGGGGGGCATTTGCCCCCCCCCCCCCGCCCCTACCTGCGGATGCACATGCCTTGGTTCCCAACCTGTGGCCTTGGGGCCACATTCAGCCCTTTTGCACCTTTTGTGCAGCCCTCGGGCCCCACAAGACACTATTCTGTGTTTCCCTATTGCCCTGTTATAGCAGTGATCTCTAGCAGTCTCGTGTAATGTGTCTCCAGTTTACGACAATCTCTGGAAGCATGTCCCTAGTCTCCAACAACTCCTATATCATGTTCACCATCCATGACAGTCTCCTGTAGCATGTCTGCAGTCTCTGATCATCTCTTGTATTATGCCTGTAGTCTCTGACAATCTCTTGTATTATGCCTGCAGTCTCTGACCATCTTTATTTAACATGCCCATAGTCTCTGACAACCTCTTGTATCATGTCAACCATCTCTGACAACCTCTTGTATCATGTCAACCGTCTCTGACAATCTCTTGTATCATGTCAACCGTCCCTGACAATCTCTTGTATCATGTCAACCGTCTCTGACCATCTCTTGTATCATGTCGACTATCTCTGACCATCTCTTCTATCATGTTCATAATGTCTGGCTATCTTCTATTTAATGTCCATAGTCTCTGACAATCTCTTGTATCATGTGTTCAGTCTCAACCATCTCTTGTATCATGCAGCATATGGTTTGGATATGAAATATGGACTTTCTAGGCACAAAAACTCTAATGCAACTTATAAGATGTAAAAATACTCTTTATTCATTAACAATATCATAAAATCAGTACAGTTAACAAAATTCATATAAAATATGCACATACGGTGTGGAATATGGTGTATTTCCCAGAGTCGAGTATAATAAGGAACTATATGGGTGCTGTACAGCAACAACCCATGTAAGTATCCAAAACTCCTTGAATTGCGGGGATTTCACCTTGGCCACACTGTGTATGCTCTACATGTTTCACTTAAGGAATCGCTTCTTCAAGAGCTGTATAGTGCATAGTAAAAGGGTATACATCATATGCTTTTCTTGGGCAAATCAAGCCGGACCCCACTGTGAAGCAGCAAGACCAGTCACTAGAAAGGTCACTAGATATTAGTTGATTGTACACCCGGATAGTGTCTATTATGAAATGTACTGACACGGGTGTATGCGCCAGGCAGTCCATCAAGAAATGGTTAAAATGGGCCTAGCTAGTAAAGGGATGCAGTTGCAAACAGCATATGGTTATGCAATAAAGCAGCAAAGTGTCATTGGCCATACACCAAGCCTCAACGGTAAGGGCACCAGACAATTCGCTCAGGTGATGCTGCTTGCAATACAAGGTAAAGAGCCCTAGTAGCATTGGGCCACATGTGACCCTCTTGCCCCAACATACACCTCCTAGCAATGAAGCATGGGATGATTACTTGGTAGTGTTCTGCTACTTCCCCCTGTCTCCTAGAGACTTCTGGAAGAAAAGTGGAAGGGAAAGCAGAACCAAGCAGAACTCTGAATATTTATGGAGCTTTGGTCGATCCAATGAGGGGAGTGTGACCAGAAGGTGGATGGAGAGCCCATAAATACTGTGAGGCCTAGCAACAGAGTGCAGAGTTTCTGGGTTCAGACCTTCAGGAGGATACCCCTGTGCTGGGGGGCTCTGCCCCTGGGACAAAAGGTGAGAAACAGAGAGGAAACTGAGGAGCCTTTATAGACATTGATATGCCAGCTAGACTTAGATGGGGGAGATATCGAAGTGAGCCTGGTATAGAGACAATAAAAAGCCAGAAGAGAGTTGGTGGAAGGGAGTCCAATCAGTGAATAGTGATCCTGCTATACAGAGGAAATGTTACTGTGAGGTAGCATTAATCTCACAAGCTTGAGAGCAGTGCATCCAGGAGTTGTGCAAGGCAGCCACAGGTGTGCAATACCACTGAAAGTGTGCTCAGTACAGCCAGAGTTGTGCAATACAGCCTGCATTACAGTACAGCACCAGTTCTGGGGTATCCCATGTTGCTCATCCCTATCCAAGTTTCCAAATAAATAAAATAGAAAATCCTAGACAGATTATTGAGCCAAAGGAAGAGTGTTGAAAATGCCATGTGCTTAGCTCTGCATGTTGTGAGTGGGGAAAATAACCAGCAGTTCCTGCAGGTTTATTGCTATATTATCTTGGACTCTTTTATCTGATTTGGGTCTAATGCTTGTTTCCAGAACCAGGACAGGGTCATCTAGAGCCCAGGGCAAACATGCGAAACTGCCCCCCCCCCCCCCAAGATAAGCGTTGTGTCCACCCCCAAAAAAAAAAAATGTGATCACTAATCTGCATGTTTACCCCCTAAGAATAAATTTCCCCTCCTCTCAGTACAAATCTGCCCCCTGCTAAAAATTCCCCCTCCCAGCACAAATCTTTGCCCCCCATCTCCCCTGCACGACTGCACATCTTCTGACCCCCACTCCAAATCCCCTTTTGTAGCACACATGCCACCCCCAAAACTTACCCTTTAGCAAATACACATACAAATTACAAATACACCCCAATTATTCATACTAGCAGAAATCCCCCCCCCCCCCCAAAAAAAATCCTCTCCTAGCACAATTTCCCTCCCCCATGTACCATATTAAGTCTGCTAGCATAAACCACCCAAACCCCCCTCCTAGCACAAATCCTCTTCATCCATCCCCCCCCCCCAACACAAATCCCCCTAAATCACCACTCCTACCATACACACCCACATTTCCCCTCCTAGAACAATTCTTTCCCCCTGCCATCCCCAAATTCCCCCTTCCAACACAAATCCCCTCCCCCCCCTAATCTCCTAGTATCACCCCCCACCTCACATGATACAACAGTGCTCCCTCCTGCCCACCCCTTGTCCCACCCCTGCTTATTTCTGTTTTTTTACAGCACAGAATGAGGCATGGTAAGTCAGTAATGGGTCAAAGATCAGCTGAAGGGAGACCGCATTTATAATATAGACCACAATATTGGGAACTAGGCCTTTGCCTTCTTTCTTTTTTTGGGTACAGGCTTCACAGTCCAGGTCCTCTTTAGCAGGTAGACATCGGTTATGTGACTGACTGTTTTTCTTTCCTCTACTAAATTTCCATTCAATATGAACTGTTATTTTCTCTGGAAAGGTTCCTTTTATTATCTTAGTGAGCATTTTAGAGAGAGCCAAAGGTATATACGTAAATATGAAACAGGTGTAATCTTATGTGACATGTATACTTTTTTTTTTTTCCGTTCTCTTTTACGATCAGGATTTCATTACGGGAAAATGATATTCACCTTTGATGGTTTCATTTTAGTATTACTACTTGAAATTCAATAGTCATGTCTTGAATATCAGTCAAAATAAGTACCTTCTACATTCTCTGAGTGTGCAAGATAACTTCGCCGTATCTAGGAGATGCTCATTGCAATGATGCATTCAGGGCTCTGGCTTAAAAATAGAGGTATAAAAATAACAGTTATTAATATCTTTTATGAAAAGACTTTGTAAAGCACTAGATGTACTTAAGGCGGATGAATCACTAAAATTCACTAAGTCGCGAGGGTTCATATAACCATTACCAAATCACATTACTAGTTTAATTATTATACGGGATTTATATAGCTGCAACAGTTTGTGCAGCGCTTTACAATATAAAGGGAGACAGCGAGTTACAATACTATTCAAGAAAAGAAGGTTTGGAAGGCCCTGGTTCCAAGAGCTTACAATCTAAAACGGAGGGGCAAGTGGTATAAAAGGTAATCAGTGCATGCGGATGAGCTGAGGGAGAAACTAAAAGATCAGTTGTTAGGTAGAGGTGGGATAGGTTTTCATGCAATGATAAGTTTTCAAGGATCACCTAAAGGTGGAACGAGTAGGAAACAGCCAGACAGTTTGGGGTAGAGAGTTCCAGAGGATGGAAGAGGCTCTGAAAAAGTCCTAGAGGTAAGCGTGGGAGGAGTTGAGTGAGCCAGAGGGCATAAAGTCTTGGCAGGAGTGAAGAGGTCAGTTTGGGTGACATTTTGAGAAGACGACAATGGTATGGCTTAGGGAAGACTTGTGGATAGCTAAGCATGTTCTTGATAATTATTTGAATTTTATTCGATGAGCATTTGGTATCCAGCGCAGGAATCAGCAAAGAGGAGTGAAGAAAACTGCAGAGGCTCTAGAGAAGTCCTGGAGACAAGCATAGTAGCAAGGTAATGAGGGAGATAGAAAGCATAAAGACTTGGGAGGAGTAAAGAGGACAGTTTGGGTGAGATTTTGAGAAAAGGTTGGTGATGTAGCTCAGGGAAGAATCGTGGATGGCTTTGTACAGGGGGAAATAAAAAGTCTACACACCCCTGTAAAAATGCAAAAAAAAAAAATAAACGGACCTAGATAAATCCCTTCGGATTTGTTTACACCTTTATTGTAATCTACAACCTGTACATTGCAATAAAAAAAAACCCCTGAAATTGTGTAGTGGAAAAAAATAAATAAATCATGTGACTGCATAAGTGTACACACCTTCTTATAATTAGAGCTATGTGTTCAGAATTAAGCAATTACATTTAAGCCCTGTTCAAACCAGAGCAACTTGTCATGTGATTTGACAGAATCAACGTCAAATCATATGACAAGTAGCAGCCTATTGTCAGTAGTGCCAATGTTTTCACGTGAAACGCGTTAACTTTCCGCTGTCCATATTTTGGAGCTGTAATGTTTGTATTTTATATCCTTTGAAGATTCAAATACATTTAATTTATCTGCTACATCGCTAGAGCGTGGCCAGCCTTTTATCTTTGTCTTAACTTTTCTTTTTTCTCTCCCTAATTGGTATTCCTTTAGCTTTCTTCACCCTCAGCAGCAGTAAATCTTAAAGTTGTCAGCAGCTTGGCTTTGAGTGGCTCTGATTTTAGACACAGTGTCAATAACAGAAAAGGGATCTGGCGCCTAGGTCATCAATAGGTACATAGTTACATCAGGTTGCAAAAAGACACAAGTCCATCTGGCTCAACCAATAAAAAAAACAAAAAACAGTAATGAAAACCCAACCATACAATCCCATATACACAATCCTATACCTGCAGTTGATCCAGAGGAAGGTGAAAATAACCCCAGCAAAGCATGATCCAATTTGCTACAGCAGGGGGAAAAAAAATCCTTCCTGATCCCCTGAGAAGCAATTGGATATTCCCAGGATCAACTTTACCTATAAATATTAGTACCCAGTTATATTATGTACACCAAGGAAAGAATCCAGGCCTTTTTTAAAGCAAACTACTGAGCTGGCCAGAACCACCTCTGGAGGGAGTCTATTCCACATTTTCACAGCTCTTACTGTGAAGAAACCTTTCTGTATTTGGAGACGAAATCTGTTTTTCTCTAAACGTAAAGAGTGCCCCCTTGTCCTCTGTGTTGACCTTAAAGTGAACAACTCAACACCAAGTTCACTATATGGACCCCTTATGTATTTATACATGGTGATCATATCCCCCATTAATAATCTTCTCTTCTCAAGAGAGAATAAATTCAGTTCCTCTAATCATTCCACATAGCTGAGCTCCTGCATACCTCTTATCAGTTTGGGTGCCCTTCTCTGCACTTTCTTCAGTTCCCTGATATCCTTTTTAAGAACTGGTGCCCAAAACTGAACTGCATATTCCAGGTGAGGTCTTACTGATGATTTGTACAGGGGCAAAATTATATCTCTCTCTCTGGAGTCCATGCCTCTTTTCATACAAGAAAGGACTTTGCTTGCTTTGGAAACTGCAGCTTGGCATGCTATTATTAAGCTTATGATCTACCAGAACACCCAGATACTTCTCCGCTATGGATTCCCCCAGTTCTACTCTACCTAGTATGTATTATGCATGCATATTATTAGCCCCCAAGTGCACAACTTTACATTTATCATCATTAAACTTAATTTGCCACATAGTTGCCCAATGAAACAGTGCATTAAGGTCAGCTTGTGAGATATCCTGTAAAGAAGTTATTCCACTGCAAAGCCTGGTGCCATCTGCAAAGACTGAAATGGTACTTATAATCCCAGACCCTATATCATTTATAAAGATATTAAAAAAATACAAGCAACAAGAAAAAAAAAGAGGTTTATATATTATTTATGGCCGCTGCTAACTATCTGCAGGTATACCAAACATCAAAGTAATGAGAAAATCAGTCAGCCCAGATCTACACTCCCCTAGTTGATGAAGTGGGAATTACATGAATTATCCCCTATTATATCAAGAAACAATTTCTTTGTGCTCTATCCTAAAGGCTCGTACACACACTATAAGAAAATCGGGCGAACATTTTTATCCACGGAATTTTCGTATTATTTTCGTATAGTGTGTACACAACTTACTACAGACGATTCAGAAGTTTCGTAAGATTTTCGCATAGTGTGTACAGAACTTACTACAAGTGATTCAGAAGTTTCATACGATTTTCGTATAGTGTGTACAGAGCTTACTACAGACGATTCAGAATTTTCGTACAATTTTCGTATAGTGCGTACACAACTTACTACAGACGATTCAGAATTTTCGTAAGATTTTCGTATAGTGCGTACACAACTTACTAAAGACGAATCAGAATTTTCGTACAATTTTCGTATAGTGTGTACACAACTTACTACAGACGATTCAGAAGTTTCGTAAGATTTTCGCATAGTGTGTACAGAACTTACTACAAGTGATTCAGAAGTTTCATACGATTTTCGTATAGTGTGTACAGAGCTTACTACAGACGATTCAGAATTTTCGTACAATTTTCGTATAGTGCGTACACAACTTACTACAGACGATTCAGAAGTTTCGTACGATTTTCGTATAGTGCGTACACAACTTACTACAGACGATTCATAATTTTCGTAAGATTTTCGTATAGTGCGTACACAACTTACTAAAGACGAATCAGAATTTTCGTACAATTTTCGTATAGTGCGTACACAACTTACTACAGATGAATCAGAATTTTCATACGATTTTCGTATAGTGTGTACACAACTTACTACAGATGATTCAGAATTTTCGTAGGAAAATTCTCGAAGGGACAAGCTCCAAAATGTTTCTCGTACAGGAAAAAACAAACGGTTTTCATTTAATGTGTACCATTTTCATACGATTTTTGTACAAAAAAATCAGAAAAAAAAGACTACGCATGATCAAAAACAATAAACAACAAAAAAAAAAGCCTTTGTCGTACAAGAATTTTCGTACGAATTTTCGTAAGAAAATTCTTTCATCGGTTCCGTTTTGCTGTGAAACAATGAGGAAAATCCGACAATCATTCACCTGATTTTCTTATAGTGTGTACCCCGCTTAAAACGCTAGTGCAACTATTGTAAACAATTATTACAAACAATCACTCTCATAAAGGAGTGATGAATAAGTGCCAAAAGAAAAATAAATATCACATATAAAAAATACAATCATAAACTACAAATTCATATAGTGCATGACAAATATATACTGTGAATCAAATATCATAATAAAGTGATCCCAAAATCAGAAGCCACAAAAAGTGTCCCATATTTCATAAAGTCCCAGACAGAAGGACAAAATAGTGCAAAAAGTGCATGTAGCAATGTGCAAAAAATCTTCAACAGGCAAATCTGTGCAAACACCCTGTGCAATCCTTCCACTGGTCACCCCAAACTGACTCACCAGATGGAGCGGCTGGTAAAGTTATAAATCAGCTTCAACGCCTTCCTATAAAATGTCCAGCAGACTGGCTCTTAACTCTATAGTTGATATTCCCATCTTTATAATCAGGCTCTCTCATAGAGATGTATGGAGGTATGCCATTTTAAGAAGAAAGGAGAATCTACATAGCGTAAATCCATAAACACTGTATCAGTTTATTTAATAAAAACAAACTCACATTTTTAAAGTGTCCACCCGGCACTAAGAGCCGGTTCACACTGAGGCAACACGACTCCTTACTACTTGGGGGGCGACTTGTGCATTACCATGCACCACGACTTCGGAGCGACTTGCAGAGATTTCACATAATGGAAGTCTATGCTCCGAGGTCGCCCCGAAGTAGTACAGGACCCTTTTTCTAAGTCGGAACGAATTGTGTCGCTCCTATTAGAACAGGTCCTGTAGTGGTCAATGGACCATGAGGGAGCGCGACTTGTCAGGCTGACAAGTCGCGCTAGTGTGAACCGGCTCTAAAGAGCAAATGCTTTTTGTTAAAGTGTATCTGTAATGCCTAGGGCTGTCACTCCAAAGCCGCGAACATGATTCTGACATGTGCAGTGGTGTCCAATGTCCTAGCCCTGCCGGACTAGTTTCGTCATTCAACGTCCTCACACAGTGTGCCAAGAGACAGAGAGCAACTGTGCATGTGCAGAGCAGGGTGGGACAGTGGGCTTGGTTTACTAAAGGCAAATAGACTGTGCACTTTGCAAAGTGCAGTTGCTCCAGAGCTTAGTAAATGAGGTAAAGCTTCACTTTGCAAAGAATACCCAAGCACATGCAAAGAAAATGAAAAAAAAAAAAAAAAAACAGCATTTTTGCTTGCACATGATTGGACGATGGAAGTCAGCAGAGCTTCTGCTCATTTATTAACCACTTCCTGCAAAAGTACGTCACTTTGTTGAAGTGGTTGTACTAGAATTATATGCAGCTTCACGCTTCACCCCGATACCGTTCTTTAGAGCGGACGGTCAGCTTTCAGGTGATAACAACCGATGCGGCTAAGTACTAAAAAAAAGTGTATATTGATTGGTTTGCCCAAAAGTTATCACGTCTACAAACTAGGGAAAAGATTTATGTCATTTTTATTTATTTATTTATTTTTTTACTAGTAATGGCGGAGATCAGCGATTTTTAGCAGGACTGTGACATTGAGAGATTGGCACACAGATTGGACCCCTAACTGACATTTTTTGACACTTTTGGCAGGACCAGTGACATTACTACAATAATCAGTGCTAAAAATATGCACTGTTACTGTACTCATTTCACTGGCAGGAAAGGGGTTAATGCCAGGGGCGATCAAAGGATTAAATGTGTCCCTAGAGAGTGCTTTCTAACTGTGTGGGGGATGGGCTTGCTGCATGAACACAGAGACCTGTGTTCCTAAATAAGAGGAACACAGAATCTCAGTGTTCATAACTGTCAGAACAGCGGTCTGCTGTGTTTACAGCGGCAGGCCACCGTTCTGTCTCCACGGGGAGCGATTGCGCCCACCGGACCCACTGATCAGCTTCCCCTATGGCGAACAGGCGCCCTAGTGGTCCCATGAACTGGTACTTCGTTTCGCGGGACAGACCTGACCTGCCGCCGTAGTTTTACGGCGGCTGGTCGGCAAGTGGTTAAATATGTTGTTTAGCTCTCTGTTCGTACTAATGATCAGGAGCTGATGAGACCGGCTCCTGATCATGTGACCACTGTGACTTATCTAGGTGCTTACTAGATGTTAGGTACATTTAGTCCTTGTTGTAATCAGTGCAGAAGTTGCTGATTGTTTTTAACCTGTAAGTTTAATTGCTTCTTATTGCCTTCTGGACATTTCAAGAACATTGGAGTGAAGCAGGTCAAATGAGCCGTCTGAATATTTATGGGGTCTCAGCCAATCCTTGGGAGGTGCACCCAGTAGGTGGCTGCAGAGCGTATAAATAGTTTGGGGTCTGGAGGAGTCTGGTTCTTCTTGTTCAGATGGTAGAAGTTCCCAGCCTGAAGGGCTGCTGCCCTTTAAGGCAGCTCAGCTCATAAAAGAACTGAAGTCTGCTCACATAATTTGTAATAAAAACATATTTGCCATTCTGAATCTTCTGAATACTTTGCATATTATTTCATATATACTGTAATTCTGTACTTGCCAAATATGCCTCAGAAATCTCCCTCCGCTAAATCTGGCTGCAGCCATTTTAACTGTGGGCGGCTGAAGCTTTTGACTGTTCACTTCCTGGATTTACACAGACACACAGAGTTACACAGACACAGACACAGACATAGACAGACACAAACACACACACACACATACAGACAGACACACCCACACCACTGCTTGCCAACACATTTCTCCTCATGGATCTCTGCAGTCTCCTGTTATCTCCACCCTCATCCAGCTACGTCAGCTCTGCAGCTCTCATTGGCTGTCCTATGACTCATCCATCTTCCCTTGATGGCAAACTTTCACGAGAGTAAGAGAGGGAGCTGTGCATGATGTCATTAGCCTAGGCAAATTACCAGACAAGGAAGAGGAAGTGGGCTGTATAAGGTATTTACTGGCAGAAAAATAAATGTTTTACTATCCAAAGTTAAAATAACAAGGGCAGAGGATTTAATAGACAGAAAGAAGAAAAAATGACTGAAGAGCCGCCTTAAGTACACTTGGCTCATCGAGTCAATGATAGACCTGGGGGGGGGGGCTGCTTTGTTAAAACCTTTGGCACTAATCAAGGGATATACAGTTGTGCTCAAGTTTACATACCCTGGCAGATATTATGATTTCTTGGCCATTTTTCAGAGAATATGAATGATAACACAAAAACTTTTCTTTTACTCATGGTTAGTGTTTGGCTGAAGCCATTTATTATCAATCAACTGTGTTTGCTCTTTTTAAAACATAATGACAACAGAAACTACCCAAAATGACCCTGATTAAAGGCTTACATACCCCAGTTCTTAATACCGTGTATTGCCCCCTTTTAAATCAATGACAGCTTGAAGTCCAAATCATTTGGTGGAGGGGGGATTATGGCGTGGGGTTGTTTTTCAGGGGTTGGGCTTGGCCTCTTAATTCCAGTGAAGGGAACTCTTAAGGCTTCAGCATACCAAGACATTTTGGACAATTTCATGCTCCCAACTTTGTGGGAACAGTTTGGGGATGGCCCCTTCCTCTTCCAACCTGACTGCGCACCAGTGCACAAAGCAAGGTCCATAAAGACATGGATGAGTGAGTTTGGAGTGGAGGAACTTGACTAGCCTGCACATCAGGGGAGGACTGGGCCAGGGGGCAGGGGGGAAATTGCCCCCTGGGCCACTCTAATGCCTCATAAAAAGGCTGCACCGCTTTTGCCACAGACATGCCTAAAGGATTTCTGGTGAAGAGAAGTAAAAAGTCCCTGCTGCTGACCTACTGAGTGCAGGATGAAGACGATGACAGATCGCAGACCCCCCCCCCCCCCCCCCCAGAATGGATGGTGTAAATTGTGTCTGAGCAGAGGTCGGTTTAATGCCCTATTGGAGACTCTCCTCCCCCAACCATCCCCAATTAAGCTGTCCCAGCTCCCCCCCCCCCCAACTGTCCCCTGCTGGCCAGGTCAGGAACTGAGATTCTGTCTTTGAGTAGAGAGTACCCGGAGCGTAGCTTCAGCCTGGAATGGGGGTCAGGAGGAGGACAGGAAGAGGGAGAGTGGGAGCAAGGCCAAGTCGCTGCACCATGGGCCTCTGGTATGTACTTGCCCCCTGGGCTGAAAGTTGCCAGTCTGCCCCTGCTGCACATGCACAGAGTCCTGACCTCAACCCCACGGAACACCTTTGGGATGAATTAGAGCAGAGACTGCGAGCCAGGCCTTCTCTCCAGCATCAGTGCCTGACCTCACAAATGCGCTTCTGGAAGAATGTTCAAACATTCCCATAGACACACTCCTAAACATTGTGGACAGCCTTCCCAGAAGAGTTGAAGCTATTATAGCTGCACAGGGTGGGCCAACTCAATATTGAACCCTACGGACTAAGACTGGGATCCCATTAAAGTTCATGTGTGTGGAAATGCAGGCATCCAAATACTTTTGACAATATAGTGTAAGTATGGTCATGTAGTGAAAAAGAAAGAAATACAACATAATAAACCAACCTGTACAGAATGCTGATACTGATACTGCATCTAAAAAAAACCTGTAAAAACGGTAACCAATTTTATCAGCGTATTAAAATCAATACTCGCCTTATGTGTCATAAAAAACAAAAGTCTTTGAGTTTGGATGATTTTTACAGTGGTAATACGCTGATGTAATAGTAGAGTCTTTTGGTTTAAAATTATTATAAAAGTATTCATAAAAAAATCTCTTAGCCTTTTAAATCATATATTTCTTTATAGCTATCAAAAAAGTAATTTAATTGAAAGGCAGTCTTCCTAATGTTCTCACCTTGACTTAGTGTTTGTAGATTAAGGAATTATTCTGCTTCTGGAAGTCCCCCTGATTTAACACCTTGATTTGCCAAGGATTTTTTTTCTTTTAATTCTTATCTTTATACAAGCCCACTGACCTAGTGGGAATTTAATTGAAGATATAATTGCGCCTATTATGCTCCATGTATTAAGCATATTCTGTTGGGTTTGAAGTAACTAATGCTAGGGATTTCCGGACGGCCAGTGGCTGGACGACCGATGGTTTGGCTCTCTGAAGTCTAATATGGTTACTTACATCCTGTGGTTTGTGAATAATACAAGATAATGTAAAAAAAAAAAAAAAAAAAAAAAGAATAAAAAGATGCAAATAAAAGGAAAAAAGGGAATTTTAAATTTTAAACACTAACTCAGTCAAATGGTTATACAATAAAGTCCGATTGCACAACTTGTGTTTTTATCTTATCCATAACTATCTTGACTGCCGAGAAGCATTTGCATGAAGCATCACAGAATATCTGTCGTTTGATAATGACCCAAAGGAAAATGCCATTTGGAACAGGGCAAGGCCTCCGTTTTAATAGGTAGGGCAATTCAAAGTGTATGTAAAGCCAAAACTTTTTTTTAAGGAAGAGTTAGAACCCTGTGGAGTTAATTAAAGTTGTTATAAAGGAAAAAGTTTTTTTACCTTCATGCATTCTATGCATGAAGATAAAAAGCCTTCTGTGTGCAGCAGCCCCCCCCCCACCCCCCAGCCCACCCTAATACTTAGCTGAGCTCCCTCTAGATCCAGCGATGTCCATGAGAGCCTTGCCTCTCTGGGGACTCGTGCTCCTGATTGGCTTTTGGCAGCAGCAAGTCATTGGCCCCCCCTACTTCCAATTATAACCAGTGAGACAATCAGGATATGGAAGGAACGGGGGCCTAGATGCGGCTATGTTTGTGAATGGACATGGGAGTGCACCTGCTTGGGTGCCCCCAGAGCAAACTGCTTGCTGTGGGGCCCCCAGCAGGAGGGAGGAGCCATGAACGCTGGTGTGGGACCCGAGAAGAGGAGGATCTGGGCTGCTCTGTGGAAAAACCAACTGCACAGAGGAGGGAAGTATAACATGTTTGTTATTTAAAAAGAAAAAAATCAAACTAGCCAAAATAGATAAATATTTAAAAACAGTCCACGTCGCTGGGTTTAGCAACATGCTGACTTTACCGCGCTTAGAGATCCTTTAAGGAAGGGCGAAGTTGCTACAGCTGGCCAGCTATGATATTTATGTGGATTTACACCACGTTGTTGTAAGTGCAATTTTTCTATATACCAATAAAACATGGTGCGTTTTTACACTATGGCAATTTTTTATTGCATTCTATGGGGAGTATCACCCTTTGAGAGGCTGTGATGTTGGATCGTTGGCCGAGCACATATACTTAGGAGAGTCTAGCAATCTACCAATCCCTATGGAGACACGAGGCCCTGGCTGGGTTACAGCCCAAACACACTTAAACTGTTGAGGCCTATATCTCTGGTAATCAGGCCATCCTGTCTTGGTGGAAGATATCACATATGGTGGTGGAAGGACACATTGTCATGGGAAGGATATAATCTGAATATTGTGTTGGACATTATTTCTTTATGTATTTGCACTGGTGTTTAATTATTAGGGTGTGTAGCACTTCTCCCATGGGAGCTGCTGGTTATGGACTCCCCTGGGTTACCCATAGAAACAACTTGACAGTATAGCATATTCAAAGTGCTTGGCTCAGTCAGAAAACAGTCCAGGGGGTTTGGTTTTTGTAATTTTATTTGAGAACTTGGATGGGAGAAGGGATGAGTGGGATACTCCAACTGGATAAACTATGCACAATTGCTGGGACTTTCTGACTAGCTGAATGCGGCAAGGCCGCTGCTTCACCTTGCCACTGAAGTCAAGAAGAATTTGATGAACTATCTGTTCTGTGTGAATCACTGTTCAGGGTCCTACTTGGCACCCCCTTTGTCCCTACTCTTTAGGGTTCTATATGGCACCCCCTTTACTCTGACACACTGTGTTAGCTGGCCCCTTGATCCTCTGACTTCATTGGATTGGTCCCCCTTCCTGGGCAGACCCTTTGGCAAGTCCCCTGGTACTCACGGACACTGTTTTTCCCGGAAGACTCTGCCAGAAGCTCCACTGTCAGCTCCACTGGATCCTCTGCAGCTTAGCTCCACACCTGGTTCACTAGGCCGACTGCCTGAACCACTTTCCTCATACACAGCAGAAGGAGAAACAGCCATCAGCCTCCTCCTGGGACACCCGGCCTCATGTGCTCTCCGCTTTTATTCCCAATCCCATGATGCTCCTCTCCAGGTGCCAACCCATTGGGATGGTTACAAAAGCCTGTGTATCATTGGCCAGGTTTCCTCCACTGTCCAACAGGCCTCCTTATTGGATGCAGTGGGGACACTCTTCAGACCAGATGAATACACACTGAGCACAGAGAGCAGGCTTAGCTAAAGATCAGGCTCCTCCTGCTGCTTTCCTGTTAAGCAGAAAATGCCAAAACGATATCTTCTGTCTAGCACCTGACTAGGAGGGTGCTACATGTGAATGGACTAATTTTTTTTTTTTTAATTATTATAATTGTATTAGAAGTTTTTTTTTACAGTCAATGTCATTATTACTCATAATAACTTTTTTGAGAATTGATTTTCAGCACAGCGCAACTTTACCTATTTATATTGTTTTATTTGTGTCTATCCCACATTTGAGTTGCTGCTCTGAATTGTATTGCATATATGGTGATGAGTATTATACAGAGGAATCTTTGTTCTGGAAGAACTAAAACAACTCTTGATCTGAATGGATGAGCAGTATTTCCTCCTTGGGGGGATACAAGCGTGTTGGACCTATTTCCTTGTAGAGGTCATATTATAGAAGTGAGCCGGTTGGAGTGACACTGGTGATTGGGCTTCACTTCACAGTGTGTAATTTAACCACTTAAGCCCCGGAGGATTTGGCTGCTGAAAGACCAGGGGGTATTTTTCAATTCTGCACTGCGTGACTTTAACTGACAATTGCGCGGTCATGCGACACTGTACCTAAACGAATTTGAAGTCCTTTTTTTTCCCACAAACAGAGCTTTCTTTTGGTGGTATTTGATCACCTGTGCGATTTTTTGATCATGCGCTATAAACAAAAAAAGAGCATCAATTTTGCAAAAATAACAATATTTTTCACATTTTTTTATATGAAATTCCCCCCCAAAAAAATGTAAAAATCAAAATTTTTTAACATTTTTGGCCAATTTGTTTTATGCTACATATGTTTGGTAAAAAAAATCGCAAAAAGCGTATTTTGATTGGTTTGCGCAAAAGTTATCGCGTTTAATAACAAAGGGAAAGATTTTTGTCATTTTTGTTGTTGTTTTTTTTTAACGCGTAGTGGCGGCAATCTGCGATTTTTTTTTGCGGTACTGCGACATTGGGGCGGACAGATCGGACCCTTGACTGACATTTTTTACACTTTTGGGGTTACCAGTGACATTTCTACAGTAATCAGTGCTATATATATGCACTGTTACTGTAAAATTACACTGGCAGTGAAGGGGTTAACTTTATTTGAAAGGGAGGGGCTGTGTGTGTACCTAGGGGCGTGATTCTAACTGTGATTGGCTGTGGCTTGAGCTGTAGGAACAATGATCAACGGTCCTACATCATTGTTTCTACACAGGGGAGAATGACAGGCGGCTTGTTTACACTAGCCGCCTGCCTTTCTCCCTCTCCCCCGACGATCGCTGAGTGACCGCCGGTCACACGCGCGGGGGGGTCCGTGACCACGCAGGAGCGCACCGCCGGCGGTGACCGCTTGCTCCCCAGAGCCTCACAGGCTAGTGACGTACCGATACGTCACTCTGCCTGTGAGGGGCTGACCGCCGCAGTATATGTACTTGCGGCGGTCGGCGAGTGGTTAAAGGAGTAAGAACACCTTGTGGACTCATCTGGTTTGGGACTTTATTTTTTTTTAGCACATTTATTTGAGGGTTGTTCACAGTATTTTTGTTATTTAACACCTTATTTGTGAACTTTGAAATGTGTTTTACATATTAACACACTTTAGGATTTATTATGATTTTGCCTTAGCTTTCACGAAGTGCTGTTTTCTTAGTAATATTTACATTTTTTTACCATTTTTTTAATATCACTTAAATATTGAAGGCTTTTGAATGAATTGAGTTTAATGAGGGTAGTGCTGCATTACATATTTTGTTACTTGTAAAGCCCTCGTGTAGCACCCTCCTAGTTCTTGCAGGCTGCTAGGTAAATTTAATTGACCTCCTCTGTAATTTGTGGAGCAGGGGTTGATTGTTCTAGCCTGCTCAGTTTTACACAGGCTGATGTTCTGATTGCTTTCCCCTGCATGCTAGAAGATTCTAGAATTACAGTCGGAGGAAGAATGAGAGAGCAGCTTGAATAGTTATGGGAACCCAGCCAATCCCTGGAGAGGTGTGTCCAGAAGGTGGTTATGGAACCCATAAAAAGTCTGAAGCACTAGAGCAAGTGGGTCTTGGATCCTGGGTTAGCCCTACCAGAGGGGCCGCCTGTCTGAGGAACCCTGCCTCAGGGGCAGTCTGCTGAGATTCTGTTGTAAGATCATTGAAGTCCCAGCCATAGCTTAGCCTGGGGGACCTATTCACTAAAGTCTGGGGTTTCTTGTTTGGTGGTATCATGAGTCTGCATCTACCTTACTAAGAAGCACCCAGAGGATACCAGAAGAAGGCAGCTTATGATCCTCAACACCTATCAGGGCCGGATTAAGAGCATCATGGGCTTGGTGCTGAGGATTTTGAAGGGCCTTAAGGGCCGTGCCTTGGCATGCACCCAGAGGAGGAAGGGTGCAGCCATCCATGCCTAATTCAACATGGGATGCTGTCTCTGAAGCCCATAAACACATCCATGCATCGGCAACTGTCCCTCCTTGTCCGGCCTTCGTGCTGTGTGGGGAGGTTCTGAGGGAGCTGCCTGGGGAAGCGAGCATAGAAGCCAGACTTCTGTGTTTACAAGTGACAGAAGAGCAGTAACAGTGAATATGGCCAACCCGGGGCCTATATAAAAAGGTAGGGGCCTGGAGCTGCAGCTCCAATAGCCCCTACGTTAATCTGGCCCTGACACCTATGAGTACTGACCTATGTCCTGTGCCCCAGAGACTGTATGCAGTTTCAGAGCTCAACACAGGAGCGGGTCTTAGAATTTTTCCTAGCAAATAGGGACTTTGTGGAAGTCCTCTGCCAGTATAGTGAGAAGAGTCCTCAGTTACCTAATTTCCTTTGGGGTACCTAACGCTTCCCTCACACCTATCTAAGTTAAAGGCAGCATCAAGAAATACAAAAAAATCCCTAAACTGTTCATTTGAATCAGTGAGGGAGAAGAAAATACTGTGTGCCTGACTCTGCACTAAGAAGGCAAACAGGACCATATAAATTCAGCAACTCCTACAGGGGAACGCTACTCTCAAATAACATTCAACTACAAACACAAAAAGAAAGAAACACAAATACAAGGAACACTCAATAGAATAAAATAAACTCAGCAACACAACTTCAATCAAGAAGAAAAAGAATACAATATAGCTTATAATACCAAATGCCTTTAAAAGTTTGATATTAATTGTTTTGTTTTCTTCAAAATGGATTGAAAACAAGACATGCTGGGAAAAAAACTAATTGCAAATGTATTTTGGAAGAGAAAAAAAAAAATCTAATTTATTTATTAAATGCATTCCGTGAATAATGAACGCCAAAAATAGTGTAATAATTAGGGGAAGGTTCATAAGAGCTCTTTCAAAACTGAGGAAATTAAATATGCAAATTAATAATTATCAGAGAAGGAGTTATCAGACAAACGAGGGAACAAAGATTGGGCTCTATAATTCATCATTGTTTAAGACAGGTGCAAGTTCTAAGTCTAAAAATTTACAATGCCGAGTTAAGCAGATGCTGGCTTTTCCCCTTTGCAGCATTTTTTTTTCCTATGGTAATTAGCAGAAAAACTGTATTTTACATGAAAATGATCATGTGCTGAGAATTCATAACTATGGTTCTATTAGTAAACAGAAGAAGAAAAAATGTATTCTTAAAGTGACTGTGAACGATCACCTTGTAAAACAACCCATTCAGTTTAAAATAGAAATGAAAGGCAAAACAATTGTGTGTATATATATATATATATATATATATATATATATATATATATATATATACATACATATATATATATAAAAAGCATTATAAAAACCTTTTTTCACTTTTTTATAAGTGATCACATTCCCTCTGTTCTCAGCTGCATAGGAGCTGGGGGGGAGGAGAAGCAGCAGCACACTGAGCTTCCCAGTAAATGGCTGTGCAGCGTGGGCGTGTCAGGTCAAGTCTGATCATTGGTGTACGCTGAGTTCCCCGCATTGCTAGAAAAGTGACCACTTTGTGCTTTCCTGCTTAATGTGGTCAGTTTTTAATAGGAAAGCAAGAGGGACTGTCAGGAACACCAGGGGTTTCCCACAAGGAAATCAATACAAAGAAAACAGGATACTTTCTCATACAAGTACATGTTATAGCAGGCACATATCAGGAAACAGAAGTGTTGGAGTAACACTTGGAGAGGCTACACAGTGGATTCCCAAAAATTTGGAGAATCATAACTAGGGATGAGGGTGATTTAATCAAAAGTGATTTAGTTGTAAAAGGACCACTTTTGCCATCAGCATATTTTAACCAAATCTGAAAACATCAATTTCCTTCATTGAGCTGCTCAGGTAAAAATTGCTTGAAGAACTATAGCTAGAAGTCGTTAGTCACAGTCGGCTGGACCTATTTTATAATGTTGAGATAGTAACTTTATCAGTTCTAATGAGAATTATGGAAATAGAAAAGGCTGGTTTTATGAACATCCTACTAGTCGTGTTCTTAGATGCTCAATATCTGCTCAATATCTGCCTTAAAACATTCCATGGTGATTAGAAGTATAACTAAAGGCAGAACTATTTTTCAGTTTTGGATAGAATGGAGATGGATTAGAACATTAGTTTATATTGCCATCTGTGCCCCCGTTAGGGAGATTGACCCTCTCTATTTGTCCTGTTTACCATTATCACCAAGTGTGAAAGTGAAAGAAAATCCCAAATATTGGGTTGTCCACAGAACAGGAATAGAGGAAAATATTCCAACCGGGACGCTCGTACTGGTAACAACCAGGGATTCCCTCACTTTCCTTACTCTTCCTGTTTTGGCTATGGCACAGGAAGTGAAGGCAAATTTACCCAATGGGAGACAGATGGCAGAAAATAAATAACAAATTGACAGTAGGTATGACTTACTAACTTAAGTTGTGCCCTTAGCTCTTGGTTTTGTGCATTGCTTTTCTAGTCCAACCCACTGAAGCCCACCCTGCTAAATACATTTTATATGGACAATTTTCAAATGAAAGGTAAAACTAAATTGCAAAAGTTCTACAAGTTTTGAATAGACACTATTTGTAGTGGAAACCCCAAAACCCTTGGATTTCATTAATATTTTGACTGTTGAAGCCAGATTGAAAAATAAATGTATTTATTTTTACAAACATGTAGGTAGAAAGTAGTGATCAACCGATATAGTTTTTCATTGCCAATACCGATATTTGGTCATCACGTATCAGTATCATCCGATATGGGCCGATATTTTCGTACACTTAAAAAAAAATGTTTTATTTTTTTACTTGAGAGGTACTCTTGTGAAGGGATCTGGGGGTCTAAAAGACCCCAAACCCCTCCTCTGCACTTAAAAGTATCTAAAACGCCAAGCTTGGCAGGTTTTGAATGCTGTCATTTTTTTTAATCTGGCGTCAGTACCCGGAAGTGATGTCATGACATCACTTCTGGGTTTTTGCATGGAGACCAGATCTGGTTGCATGGGTCTCCCGATGGGACGGGAGACCCGGGCGAGCAACCGAAGGCGGCGGGACTGGGGGACGTCCCCTCCAGCTCCTTGTAATGACAGCCAAGTGGCTTCTCAGCCGCATCGGTTGTCATTACAAGACAGCCGACCGCCGACTATGGACACCGGTACCGGGGTGATGCCTCTAGCTGCAGGCATCACTCCGGTACAAGCACTTTCCGAAATATCTGCAATTTCGGCCACCTTGGTGGGCGATTTCGATATATCAGGGAAAGTGCATATCGGCCCTCGATATATCGGCTTTGCTGATAATCGGTCGATCCCAAGTAGAAATACATTTTTGGAGAGCAATACAGTAACATAGTGTTGGTTTCAAAACAATTACTCTAACTAGCTAAGGACTTGTAATACAATTTATATGTTTTACAAAGGGTGGGACCTATCTATCTAAAGTTTCTTTGAAGTCAAATCTTGACTGAAATGCAGAATAGTTGTTCACATAGGCTTGTTACTTCCAGAAGTTGTTTAGCTGAACAGGTCTTCAAAGGCCAAGATAGCAATCTTGCAAATGAAGAGGTGGGAAACTAATGTTCTCCTTTTGACCAACTTCTTTATTACCAATACATTTTTATATTAAAAATATATTTTATTTATAACTAAAATGGCTGTTCCCATTTCCCCTTCATCATAACAAGCTATCTAAATTAATTTTTGAATTAACATGGCTTAATAAATATTTTTTTTTTTTTGGACTCACTAGCTGCTATCAATCTAAAACAAATACTGCTTTCAGTGGATAAAAGACTTGGGGATATTTTTGCTGAAATGATTGGGAATTTAAACAAGACATCGAACCCGGTATTTAAAAAGAATATAAAGGGTAATTTCATCCTCTTATTCTTTTAGCCTTCCGTCTATGGTACTGAATAAAATAATCAGCTTAAATATATGTACACTAATGATATGTTTGTTATGAATATAGCCCACAAGTCCTTCATCAATGTGACAGAGAAGAACAATCTTGTTAATTTCCCCACTCAGAGATGACTGTTTATGGTGCCTTGCTCCGCAGAGTAAGGATAAATTATAGAACATTTGCAGGAAAAAAAGAAAGATTTGCTTTCCTTACAAACTAAACAGATGCATATTTTAACACTAAACATTGTTTTTGTCTTATAGAGGGAAGGCTGACAAATTTCAATGTACATGTGAAAAATTGGTGAAGTATAGTAAGAGCATGCTAAGGGGAATAAAGTTAAAGAGGCTGATTAACATGGAGTCTGGTATGCATTTTCTGATGTGAATGTAATATACAATATATATATATATATATATATGTATATGTATATGTATACAGGGCAGCTGTTAGAAATCACGGGGCCCCGTACAGTCTATCTGATGGGGCCCCCAAAAGCCCGCCCCTTACCCCACCCATGACCCCGCCCACCTGCCTTAAAAAAATGCAGCTTCGTCTTCCAGGGATAGTTATCTTCGAAACAAAGTCGGAAGCTGACGGTCAGGCCCCCCTGATAAGTAACTTTACAGGAGGCCTGATGGTACCCCCTTTATTGGCAGCCCTGGGTGGACCCAATCAGACCCTCAATTTACCTCTATGGAGCAGCGGATGTAAACCTACTTGTGTCTGTTTACACTTGCCTACCTCTGATCTGGTCCGATAAAAAAACCCTAAGGGGGTCTGTCCTGCTCCATCTAGGTGGTCGGGTGTAAATAGACAATGGAGTCCATTTACACCCCACTGCCCATAGAGTAGAGTGGGCTCTGTCCATGTCTGCTCTGCATAAACTGAGTGGACATGGACCTGTCATCTGCCCACTCTGCTCTGATCAGTAGAGAGATCCTCCGCTGAACAAAGCGGAGTCCATCCAATGTGATAGGGGCCTAACGCAGGCCATAGATAATGCGATTTTATTTCCTGCAACCATAGTCAGGAGAAAACAATGATTCTGCCACCTGGTCCCCTTTAGGAGAACACAATGATTATTTGCTAGCTGCTAGCAATAATTGCATGTGAAATCTGACAGGCTGGTTGTATGCAAGTCTATCAAGTGGATCAACTTGGGTACAATCAGCCTGTCCATAGATGGTTTGAATCTCGGCTGGTTCCTGCAGCACCTGCCGGGGATTCGAACCATATATGGCCGGCTGGACCATTTTGGTCTTTCATTAAGCATTGTTGTCATGGATAAATGGATCTCTCTTCTTTCTTTCTTTTGTTTGTATTTGTCTGAGCTGCGCCTCGGTGCACTGCCCTGTTTTGCAAGCTTTGTTTTACCACTTACTAAGTCCCGGTTCACATTATTGCGGCTGCGGAGATCGCATGTAATTTGGAGCGCACTGCTCCTTCATTACATGTGATCTGATGTGCGGATGCGAATTCAGCCATACACTTTGTATGGCTGAATTCGCACTGTATCCGCACCAAACTCGCACATGACCCTTTTTTTCAGCAGCATCAGGATCGGATCGCACAGTGGTTCACACTTGTGCGATCCGATTCTGTGCGTACTGTCAGATCGCACTGCGATATGCGATCAAACTGGGGGTGTCGTTAACATTTCATTGACACCCCCTGCGTATCGCATATAGCAGTGTGAACTGCCAGAGGTGCGGATGCGATGCGGGAACAGGCTGCAAATTCGCAGCCTTCCTGCATCGCACAAGTGTGAACCGAGCCTGAGTGTTTGTTGTTGCTGCAATGTCTACAAAAGTTTAATAAACATACCCTTTAAAAAAAAAAAAATAAATCTATGCATTTCACTGTTCTTTCTTCAATGATGATCTTCATTATCATCATGATAATCACACAGTACGTGGCTCAAAGCACCTGTACTGTGTGAGTGTGACTGTCATCATGATGATAATGATGACCATATTTGGCTGCTCCCTGCTATATAAATATATATAATATAATATGATATAATATAATATATATATTAAAATAGGCAATATACCAGGGTATGGGGAAAGGTGTGTGCTGTGTCATGTCATGAGACTGTACCTTTCCTGTGTGACTTATGCCAGATCCCTCTGTGTCTGCACTGCTGGACAAGCTGCTGAGTGGAGATCACACAAGGACTCATCTGTGTGCCTGCCCTGCACGGATCGTTTCCAGTTCCAGGCTCCAGCTAGCTGCCCCTAGCCTGCCAGCACTCTTCTGCCTGGTTCCCTCAGCACTTACTGGCTAAAGGAGTCAGGCAGTGTGCAGGCCAGCAGCGGGGACTTACAGAGCCGGGACTTCCTCACATTACAAGAAAGTGTGTGCAAGTCCGTGGGGACGCCCGAAAATGAAAAAAATAGTCCCCAGAGGCTGCAGCGATCTCCCGGCTCTAGAGGTGAACAGATGGGGCCCCCCCTCAGCCCAGCAGGGAATATGAATACCCAGGACTCTGGCGGGGAACAGTATATTATGTACACTAACTGACTGTACACAGTCACATTCTACATGAAGTCTGAAGCTGCCGGCCGGGCCCCCCTGATAAGTGACAGGCCCAGGGCCCTCTACAGAAGGACCGGTGGTCCCCCCCTATCAGCGGCCCTGTATGTATATATATATATATATATATATATATATATATATATATATTGAGATAGGTGGAGACTCTGTCACGGGGTGAAAGTGGTCATTTAAAGGACACAGAGTGTGCACATTGGCTCCGTGCAGGACTACAGAGCGTAGATGTGCAGTGGAGAAAAGTCTTTTTGAGTATGATGCCACAAGCTTGGCACACCTATTTTTAGGCAGTTTCTCCCATTCTTCTTTGCGGAATCTTTCAAGCTCCAACAGGTTGGATGGGAAGCAGGCCCAGACTGGCGATAGGGAAGACCAGGCATTTCCCGGTGGGCCCGTGGCTCTCATTCATCAGTCACAAAGATAAGACTGTCTGACATGCAGTGAAGGTAAGCCAGTAAAGCCACACCGATCCTCCTTGCTTCTCTGCCCTGTTGATTTTTTGTCCTTCTCTTATCTGTTTTGCCTATAAATCTCTACAACACTTGCCCTGCAGCCTCTGGTCTCAGCTCAGCATTCCACACACTGATCTTACACCCTTTCCATCCCAGTTTGCTTTTAGCTCTTCTGTCCTGTCCCCACACAGCCTAGAATATTCAAATTTTATCTGCACCCCATCACTTTGCTCTTCTTTAGCACATACCACCCCACCCTACTCATTGATTCACTATTTTCTTATCCCTAATAGTGGGTTCACATAGGTGACATGATGACATTGGTTTTGGTAATTGTCCGACTCTGATGCCAGCCTATTTGCAGAAGAAATCCCGATTTGAATAAAATTGTTGCTGCCAGTGCCAGCCTACCAGGGGCTGATCTGAGGTGTGAAGGTGCAGGAATTGGGGTGATCTGAGATGTGAAGGTGCAGGAATTGGGACTGATCTGAGGTGTGATAGTGCAGGAATTCGGGCTGATCTGAGGTGTGCAGGTGCAGGAATTGGGGTGATCTGAGGTGTGATAGTGCAGGAATTGGGGCTGATCTGAGGTGTGAAGGTGCAGGAATTGGGACTGATCTGAGGTGTGATAGTGCAGGAATTGGGACTGATCTGATGTGTGAAGGTGCAGGAATTGGGACTGATCTGAGGTGTGATGGTGCAGGAATTGGGGTGATCTGATGTTTGAAGGTGCAGGAATTGGGTTGATCTGAGGTGTGAAGGTGCAGGAATTGGGGTGATCTGAGGTGTGATAGTGCAGGAATTGGGGTGATCTGAGGTGTGATAGTGCAGGAATTGGGACTGATCTGAGGTGTGAAGGTGCAGGAATTGGGGCTGATCTGAGGTGTGATAGTGCAGGAATTGGGACTGATCTGAGGTGTGAAGGTGCAGGAATTGGGGCTGATCTGAGGTGTGATAGTGCAGGAATTGGGACTGATATGAGATGTGATAGTGCAGGAATTGGGGCTGATCTGAGGTGTGAAGGTGCAGGAATTGGGGTGATCTGAGATGTGAAGGTGCAGGAATTGGGGTGATCTGATGTTTGAAGGTGCAGGAATTGGGTTGATCTGAGGTGTGAAGGTGCAGGAATTGGGGTGATCTGAGGTGTGATAGTGCAGGGATTGGGACTGATCTGATGTGTGAAGGTGCAGGAATTGGGACTGATCTGAGGTGTGATGGTGCAGGAATTGGGGTGATCTGATGTTTGAAGGTGCAGGAATTGGGTTGATCTGAGGTGTGAAGGTGCAGGAATTGGGGTGATCTGAGGTGTGATAGTGCAGGAATTGGGGTGATCTGAGGTGTGATAGTGCAGGAATTGGGACTGATCTGAGGTGTGAAGGTGCAGGAATTGGGGTGATCTGAGGTGTGATAGTGCAGGAATTGGGCTGATCTGAGGTGTGATAGTGCAGGAATTGGGACTGATCTGAGGTGTGATAGTGCAGGAATTGGGACTGATCTGAGGAGTGAAGGTGCAGGAATTGGGGCTGATCTGAGGTGTGAAGGTGTAGGAATTGGGGTGATCTGATGTGTGAAGGTACAGGAATTGGGGCTGATCTGTTTTTTGAAGGTGCAAAGTTCAGTTGATTTCAAAGGTACCGTAATCGAATCCACACATCCTGGAACATTAAATCCTGTCATTAACCATCCCGACGAACGCGCAGCCACGCCCCACCACGCCCTCTTACGCCCCTGTCACCCCCTCCCTTGCGTCTCAATCCTAAATGCCCGGGCCTATTTTTTGTCCCAGGCCGGTCCTGATGGGAAGCGTCAGCGCACAGCCATTTTCATATCTCTCTAGAGATGTTTAATCGGGTTCAAGTCTAGGCTCTGGCTGGGCCACTCAAGAACATTCACAGAGTTGTCCTGTAGCCACTCCTTTGTTATCCTGGCTGTGTTTTCATCAAGGATGTCTCTGTACAATGCTGCATTATTCTTTCCCTCGATTCTGACTAGTCTCCCAGTTCCTGCCGCTGAAAAACATCCCCCACAGCATGATGCTGCCACCACCATGCTTCACTTTAGGGATGGTATTGGCCAGGTGATAAAGCTTGCCATTCACACCAAAGAGTTCAATCTTTGTTTCATCAGACCAGAGAATTTTGTTTCTCATGGTCTGAGAGTCCTTCAGGTGCCTTTTGTCAAACTCCAGGTGGGCTTTCATGTGCCTTTTACTGAGGAGTAGCTTTTGTCTGGCCACTCTACCATACAAGCCTGATTGGTGGAGTGCTGCAGAGATGGTTATTCTTCTGGAAGGTTCCCCCCACAGAGAAACGCTGGAGCTCTGTCAGAGTGACCATTGGGTTCTTGGTCACCTCCGTGACTAAGGCCCTTCTCCCCTGAACGCTCAGTTTGGTCGGGGGGCTCGCTCTAGGAGTCCTGGTGGTTCCAAACTTCTTCCATTTATGGATGATGAAGGCCACTGTGCTCATTGGGACCTTCAATACTGCAGACATTTGTCTGTATCGTTCCCCAGATCTGTGCCTCAAAAAAAAACCTGCCTCATAGGTCTACAGACAATTCCTTGGACTTCATGGCTTGGTTTGTGCTCTGACACGCACTGTTAACTGTGGGACCTTATATAGACAGGTGTATGCCTTTCCAAATCATGTCCAATCAACAGAATTTACTACAGGTGGACTCCAATTAAGTTGTAGAAACATCTCAAGGATAATCAGTGGAAACAGGATGCACCTGAGCTCAATTTTGAGTGTCATGGCAAAGGCTGTCAATGCTTATGTACATGGGATTTTTTGTTTTATATTTTTAATAAATTTGCAAAAATTTCAAACAACCTTCTTTCACGTTGTCATTTTGGGATATTGTTTGTTGAATTTTGAGGAAAATAATGAATTTAATCCATTTTGGAATAAGGCTATAACATAACAAAATGTGGAAAAGGTGAAGCACTGTGAATACTTTCTGGATGCACTGTATACCGCACACTTATTCACAGAGCACAGACTGTACAGGACCGTAGTGTAGAGTGTGTAGACTGTAGTGCATCATTCAAATTTCACATGTTGGTAGAGTAACTCTTACTCTATAGTAACTCTTCTTCTTCTTCAGGTAAATAGTGGATTCCATGCAGTGCCTTCATTGAGTTCTTGATGAAGTAGGGATGCAGGCTGTCCCACATCCACAGAAGGCTACCGAATGTTTATGGAGAGGACACCATTGACAAGAGAAATGTCTTATCATTGGTGATAAGAGCCTGCACTGCTCCATCATCAAGAATTTACCCACTTGCCTACTGGGCACTTTTACCCCCTTCCTGCCCAGGGCAATTTTCAGCTGTTGCACTTTGAATGACAATCACATGGTAATGCAACACTGTACCCAAATTACATTTTTTATTTTTTTCCACACAAATAGAGCTTTATTTTGGTTGTATTTAATTACCACTGAGTTTTACCACTGCTAAATAAACAAAAAAAAAACATACATTTTGAAAAAAAAATAATGGTTTGTTATAAAAATATAGAAACGGGTAATTTTTCTCCTTCACTGATGTGCACTGATGGGCACTGATAGGCTGCACTGATGGGCACTGATGAGGTGGCACTGGTGGGCAGTAATGAGGATGCACTGGTGGGCACTGATGAGGCTACATTAATAGGCAGCACTAATGGGCACTGATAGGTGGCACTGATAGAGGGCACTAATGGGCAGCACTGATGGGCACTGATAGGCAGCAATGATAGGTGGCACTCATGGGCACTGGTAGGCAGCACTGATAGGTGACACTGATGAGGAGGCACTGATGGGCAGTGATTGGCAGCACTGATGGGCACTTATTGGCAGCACTGGTGGGCCCCGATTGGCAGCACTAGTGGGCACACATTGGCAGCATCATATGATGATCTCCCAGAACTAGCCATCCACACTGTAGGTGTCATTCGGCTATAGAGCACACCGAGTAGTTTATGACACTAGTTTACTTAAACGCTTAGTGTACTTGTCACATTTAAAGGCTGCACATTCACTGCTACATTATAAATAAGGTCAATGTGACTGTGGCATGCTAGGCAAAATGCCGTAAAATGTCAAAGAGTGAGTAGCCCCAAAATATTTACTGGGGTTGATTTACTAAAGGTAAATAGACTGCCCGCTGTGCAAGGGAAGTTGCACTTTGCAGGGGAATTTGCCCCAGAGCTTAGTAAGTGGGGTGAAACTCTGCTGATTTCCATCATACAATTATGTTCAAGCACAAATACTCCTTGCACATGATTGTGTATTCCTTCCAAAGAAATGCTTCACCACATTCACTAAGCTCTGGGGAAAATTCTCATGCAAAGTGTAGCTTCATTTGCAACAGGAACAGCCCTATTTTCACCCGCTGTGTGAACTTCCCTGTGAATCCTTTAAAAAAAGACCCCATAGTATGAAAAATAGAAACACTTGGCCTTTCTGAGAGATACATTGTAAATCCCTGAAAGTGGTTGTGTCAAAGGGCTCTTTCACACGAACGATCCAATCAGATCCGCCTGTCAGTTTTTTAGGCGAATCTGATCGGATCCTCCATGCAGCTCTATGGGGCAGCGGGTGTCAGCGGAGACACCTCCGCTGACACCCGCTGCCATCCGCATCCGATCCTGTGCTGAAATCTGGACGGATAGAAACTCTATTTTTCCATCCGTTCAGTAATCGGAGCGGAGCGGATCTGATGAGAGCGGACAAGCGGTCCGCTCTCATCCGATCCCCCATAGAGGGCAGCGGGGGGCTGAGACACCTCCCTCTCCGCTCTGCAAGCGGAGACGGAGCTGTCACCCGCCGGGTCAGCGGGGATCGCGGATCGATCCCCGCTGAGCAAGCGGGGATCGCGGATCGATCCCCGCTGAGCAAACACGGATCCGCCTACGGAGCGGACCGTGTGAAAGAGCCCAAAGTTGTAAAAAAATATATTTTTGAAACATCATTCTTTGATTGTTGAGACAGTCTAATAAGGACTGTTATCATTTACTGGATTTCACGATTAGACAATAATGCTAACGTTTTCCCAAATATTCGCATTTTATCCATAAATATAGAAATATAGAAACATAGAAAAAAAAAGTGTTCATTGTGCTGGGTATATTTTTAGAAGACTTGAAATAAAGGTATAATTTTTGCCATCTGTAAAATAAATAAAACTAAAAAAAAATTATATAGAATGCACCATGTACCTATTCAGCACTCTAAAATGCTGCACTTTAAATTAAACCGAAGGTTTTTTTTTTCTCTCTTCTTTTTTCCCAAACAAACCAAATGCCAAACCTAATAGCTGGCATTTTAAGACTTTGTAGCTTTTGTTTATGCCTCGCTGCTTGTTTAAGGACAATCATGGAGAAGTATTTTGTGCATCTTGTTTTCTCAGAAAAGTTTTCAAAAACTTTATTTTTTCAAATATATTTTATTTACTAGGCTCAGAGATGAAAAAATAAAGCAAAGTACTTTAGTCTGGTAAAGTTGCAATACTGAAAATAAAACAAATATAATAGCGGTGCCTATATATCACATATAATATAAGAGCAAAAACTACCATATATCCCACATAGCTCACATAACAAATGTCCATGTGATTGTGATCACTCCAATGACAAACGTGACACAAAAAATGTGCTTCTTACAAAGGAACGCTCCTCCAAGCAAAAACAGCTCACATGGATTCACACCTCACTCACTGGATGGAGTTGACCCCTTGTTTTTAGCAAGTGAGTCAAAAAAGCCCCGAATGTGAAAGTATGTTTATTAAAAAAAACAAACAACAAGTACCACTTACATTCAAATAAACTGCCTGTAATAAACTCAGAAGTTGCCCTCACCCAAGATGGCCACCATGCACTTCCTGTTCCAGGAAGTGACATCAGCTGAGAGTACCACCCAACATGTTTCGTCACCAAAAATGTACTTCTTTAGAAGTTGCTGCAATATTTGATATGAATATTTAATATTTACAAGCTACAGTATAATGAACTGGGGTCCATATTATTAAAACAATAGTAAAATCAAAAAGACAGAAAAAAACTCCCTCTTTACAGTATAGTGGGCATGTAGTATTATTCATTTCTCTTTTACTTTATTATGACCAGGACTATTATTAGGGGCCCCATTCACATTTGGTGATTCTGGGAGGAATTGCCATGATTCTTCCCACAATTTCAAATCGTGTGACAACTCGTGCAAAACATGCAATGCGGGTTTGGGTGGCATTCATTATAAATGGTACCCCAAACATGGTGAAATTTTGCCATGGTTCTCGTGTGACAGAATTGGGCTGTGATCACGGTAAAACAGGACTTTAAATATGACGTGAAGCTTTTTGCCTAAAAAAGGAGCAGGAGCTTCTTTGAGTGGCAAATGCCCATAGGGCAGTTCTTTGAGGAGAATGGGCTGCCCTATGCATGACACACATTATCACATGGAAATTATGAGTGGGAATGGCAGTTTCTGCTATGCAAAGTGTGAATTGAGCCTTATAGCAGAGTTCTACCCAAAAGTGGAACTTCCGCTCATTAGCTTCCTCCCCCCCCCCTCCGGTGCCACAGTTGGCACCTCTCAGGGGGGAGGGGGGGGGGAACGGGTACCTGTTTTTGACCGGTACTCTTCCCCACTTCTGGGAGACAGTGCCACGGTGATGGCGTCCTCAAAACCTGATGTGGCTTACGCGTTTCGAGGGAGGACCCTCTTCCTCAGAGCCAAAATCGCCACTGCAGGACGCCAGCACGCTATCCAGCAGTAGAGAAGTGTCCTGGAAGCGAGCGGTGCCCATTTCCTATATGCTTGTTCATATGCTACGTTTGTGAGTATATTGTACGCTACCCTTCTTTGATTTTAATAAACTTTTAAGTGATAATGCACAAGGTCGGTGCGCCCTTCTCTTGTTGTTTTCTTGTAGTGCCTTTTGGATACCCTTGGTCCTGAGGGGGGCAGCAAGACCACTTCTTTTGTGTCATAAAACCGCCTAGAAGATTCACCTTCCCGCATACCACTTGAGCGCAGGAGAGATATTGTTGTATGTGGAAATCCCAGTAGATTAGCAGTTTTTGAAATACTCAGACCAGCCCATCTGACACCAACAGCTATGCCACGTTCAAAGTCACTTAAATCCCCTTTCTTCCCCATTCTGATGCTCAGTTTGAACTTCAGCAAGTCATCTTAACCGTGTCTAGATGCCTAAATGCATTGAGTTGCTGCCATGTGATTGGCTGATTATCAATTTGTGTTACCAAGAAATTGAAAAGGTGTACCTAATGAAGTGTCCGGTGAGTGTATGTAGCATACACAACACAGACTACAAACAACTCCACCTCACTGGCCTAATCTTTGAACCGTGCTGTGTTGTCCCTTTTAACATTTCCGCTCCATGCTGTTTTACTTATTTTAAAAATATCATTTGATTTACACTTAAGCCACCCAAATCACATTCATTTAACTTCAATACTGTGTCCTCCTCTATCACGGTGAGATTGGCCATTTTCATACACACAATTGAGGGATAAAAGCAATTACTATCAATCAGTGCCTAGGCAACAGATTGGAGCCTTTTGAAAGTCTCATTCATACACAGATTTGCGGCAGTGTTGAGCTCCTCTGATTACAATCCATAGATTTTAAATTGTATCTAATTAGGCTGTCATAGGTTCATTAATGGCTCTACTGATTCAGCACTCCCTCACCTGCATGCATATTAAAGCTCATTAGCTCCCTTGTCTAAAATACTACTTGCATTAATTGCTCCTGATGTACTAAGGCTTCTCAAAAATGGATCCTCTGACAACTCTTCTACCTGTTTGTGATACTCGTTGCCCCAAAAACTCTGCGGTGGGAAAGTTCAAAGGAGGCAACGTGATACAGTTAAGTTTCACTTTAAAATTGGGGAGAGTGAGCCCTCCATCTGTTTTAGTTCCGATGAAGGTGCCATTAGACATTCTTGGCTTTGTATGATTCCAAATAAATTTAGTGACTAAAGAGTGTAAGATGTTGCAGAAGTTAATGAGGACATAAATGAGGATCATTTGGAAGAAGAATAGGACTCTGGGCAAGACATTCATTTTAACAACGTTGATTATGCCTAGCCAGGAGATATATAGTTGTGACCATTGTTGTAAATCTTTTCTAATAGTCTTTAAAAGAGAGGAGTACTGTAGCTAGTCCAGAATAGATTACAAAGTGTTGGCATTACAAAAATTCCAAAAAATTTGAATTTGTTTGGATGCCAGGTAAAAGGGAAGCATGGCCTCTAAAGGGCCATACACACTATAAAGCCTAGTACACACGCAACGATTATCGGCCGACCGGTCGTCCGTCTTTTGTCCAGAGTTGTGTTTTGTTGGTTGGAATGTGCCTAGACTGCACTGGACTTTTGTCGACCGACAAAATTCTACTTCAGAAGTGATGTCATGTGTTGGTTTGCTTTCTTTGTGTTCTTTCTTCTCTGAGCATGCCCAGTCTTGCTCATTAGATTATTCCCTGTCGAAATCTGTACTGACTGCATGAAAATCGGACCTGTTTTGACGGAGGACAAAAATTTTATAGCCTGCACACCAGATTTTTTTCGGTCGAAAAGTCGGAGTCGGTTGTCGGAAGCATCATACTAACAAGCCGAAAATCGGCAGATCGGTCGTCGGACGAAAATTCCCGGCCGAATTTCGACGCGTGTGTACGAGGCTTTAGATTTTCTGAAGACTTTTTCCTTCAGATTTACCTTTTCTATGTAGTACAAGGGCCTGCCAGATTGCATACAAATTGAAAGTGTTTAGGTTTGACCTCATATTATATGGTTTTGGTAAGTCTGAAGGAAAAAGTCTTCAGAAAATCTTATAGTGTGTATAGTCCATTACATTTTCATTTATATGGACCTTGGCAGATGAGGAACCAGGCTAAAATGCCATAGAGTGGTCACCAGGGCAGACTCCGCCAGGGAACAGGAGCTAATTGGCCCTGGCCTCTCTACCAACCTCGTAGTAGGTAATATGTGGTGGACAGCACCAAAAGCAAAATTAATTTTGTTGGGACAACAGTTTTTTTTTTTTTTAATTGTAAAAGGGCCAAAGCATTATAAAAAAGGATGTGGATTTAAACTCAAAGGGTGTGATTATTCTTTCAGAGGGTGTCAGAGTCCTTTCACATGGGCTTTCCACCCGGCGGACTCCCTTTTGCTCAGTGGTGATTGATCCGCAGATCCCCGCTGAGCAGGCGGATGACAGCTCGGTCTCCGCTTACTTTGCAGAGACAGAGCTGTCAGATCCCCGCTCTCCTCTATAGGAGATCGATGGAAATGGGCCCTGTTCCTTTTCTTCTAAACTGATCCTCCAGACGGATGGAAAATAGGGTTTGGATTTTACGGACAGGATCGGAGCGGATAGCAGCGGGTGTCAGCGGAGATGTCACCACTAACATTCGCTGCTCCCAGTGGCGTACCAATGGGGGGGGCGGGGGGGGCGGGCCGCCCCGGGTGCCACGCTCTGGGGGGTGTCAGCCGGTGTCCTGCCCGGTGTGTTCAGACAGATCCCGCAGTGTGAAGGCAGCTGCAGTGGCAGCTCCTTCAGTCCGTGCTGCTAGCGGGGGGCGGGGGGGGGCTGCGGAGCCGCGCGGGAATATGGGGGCGGAGCCGCGGCGGGAATAAGGAGGCGGGGCCTTGGCGGGAAGAAGGGGGCGGAGCCTCGGCGGGAAGAAGGTGAGTGCCCATTGCCCAGGTGTGTGTGCTGGATAGGAGGGGGATGGGGCTGCTGCATATAGAGGAGTTCATCTTTCTCTATTCTTCCTGCAGCTGCCTGCTGAATAACTGATTCTCCTCCTCTCCCTCCTGCAGGAAGAATAGGGAAAGATCAATTCATCTATATGCAGCTGCCCCATCCCCCTCCTATACAACTTCTTTTGCTGGCCCCCCTCCAGTGCTCCTAATCTCCCCCCCTCGGTGCTCTTAGCCCCCCCAGTGCACTAGACCCCCCCCCCTGTTCTTTAGCCCCCCATGCTCTTCAGCTCCCCACAGTGCTTTCTCCCGCCCCCCAAGTGC
The DNA here is from genome assembly GCF_965119305.1 of Pelophylax lessonae. Lineage (NCBI taxonomy): Eukaryota > Metazoa > Chordata > Amphibia > Anura > Ranidae > Pelophylax > Pelophylax lessonae. The sequence continues at coordinate 42,664,593 of NC_138772.1, forward strand.
TCCCTGTCCCCCCCAGTGCTCTCCACCCCCCTGGTTTTCCCTGCCCACCCCCCAAGTGCTCCCTGTCCCCCCCAGTGCTCTCCACCCCCCTGATTTTACCCTGCTTGCCCCCCAAGTACTCCCTGTACCCCCCAGTGCTCTTCACCCTCCTGATTTTCCCTGCCCACCCCCCCAAGTGCTCCCTGTCCCCCCCCCAGTGCTCTCCACCCCCCTGGTTTTCCCTGCTCGCCCCCCAAGTGCTCCCTGTCCCCCCCAGTGCTCTCCACCCCCTGCACCTTCCAACCCCCCTACAATGCTTTCCAAACCCCCTCTTAATTCTCTCCAGCCCCCCCCCCACCGTGCCCTTCAGCTCCTCCAGTGCTCCCTGCTTCGTCTGTGCTCTCCGGCCCCCCTAGTGCTCTTCTATCTTCTATCATGTCCTCAGTCTCTGACCATCTCCTGTATCATGTCTGTAGTCTCTGACCATCTACTGTATCATGTCTGTAGTCTCTGACCATCTACTGTATCATGTCTGTAGTCTCTGACCATCTACTGTATCATGTCTGCAGTCTCTGACCATCTACTGTATCATGTCCTCAGTCTCTGACCATCTACTGTATCATGTCTGTAGTCTCTGACCATCTCCTGTATCATGTCTGTAGTCTCTGACCATCTACTGTATCATGTCTGTAGTCTCTGACCATCTACTGTATCATGTCTGTAGTCTCTGACCATCTACTGTATCATGTCTGCAGTCTCTGACCATCTACTGTATCATGTCCTCAGTCTCTGACCATCTACTGTATCATGTCTGTAGTCTCTGACCATCTCCTGTATCATGTCTGTAGTCTCTGACCATCTACTGTATCATGTCTGCAGTCTCTGACCATCTACTGTATCATGTCCTCAGTCTCTGACCATCTACTGTATCATGTCCTCAGTCTCTGACCATCTACTGTATCATGTCTGCAGTGTCTGACCATCTACTGTATCATGTCCTCAGTCTCTGACCATCTACTGTATCCTGTCTGCAGTCTCTGACCATCTACTGTATCATGTCCGCAGTCTCTGACCATCTCTTGTATCATGTCCTCAGTCTCTGACCATCTACTGTATCATGTCCTCAGTCTCTGACTATCTCCTGTATCGTGTCTGCAGTCTCTGACCATCTCCTGTATCATGTCTGCAGTCTCTGACCATCTCCTGTATCATGTCTGTAGTCTCTGACTATCTACTGTATCATGTCTTCAGTCTCTGATCATCTACTGTATCATGTCCTCAGTCTCTGACCATCTCCTGTATCATGTCTGCAGTCTCTGCCCATCTTCTGTATCATGTCTGCAGTCTCTGACCATCTCCTGTATTACGGCTGCAGTCTCTGACCATCTACTGTATCATGTCCTCAGTCTCTGACCATCTACTGTATCATGTCTGCAGTCTCTGAGCATCTCCTGTATCATGTCTGCAGTCTCTGACCATCTGTTGTATTATGTCTGCAGTCTCTGAGCATCTCCTGTATCATGTCTGCAGTCTCTGACCATCTACTGTATCATGTCTGCAGTCTCTGACCATCTCTTGTATCATGTCCGCAGTCTCTGACCATCTACTGTATCATGTCTGCAGTCTCTGACCATCTACTGTATCATGTCTGCAGTCTCTGACCATCACTTGTATCACGTCTGCAGTCTCTGACCATCTACTGTATCATGTCCTGAGTCTCTGACCATCTACTGTATCATGTCTGCAGTCTCTGACCATCTCTTGTATCACGTCTGTAGTCTCTGACCATCTACTGTATCATGTCCTCAGTCTCTGACCATCTCTTGTATCATGTCTTCAGTCTCTGACCATCTCCTGTATCATGTCCTCAGTCTCTGACCATCTCTTGTATCATGTCTGCAGGCTCTGACCATCTCCTGTATCATGTCCTCAGTCTCTGACCATCTCTTGTATCATGTCTGCAGGCTCTGACCATCTCCTGTATCATGTCTTCAGTCTCTGACCATCTCCTGTATCATGCCCTTAGTCTCTGACCATCTCCTGTATCATGTCTGCAGTCTCTGAATATCTCCTTTAGCAAGTCTCCAATCTCTTACTCAAACTTAAACACATTGCTAATAATATTAGCTATCTATTTATGCTGAAGGTAGGACTGTGCAGGGGAGGCAGAGAGTGCAAAAGGGGGAACTGTGATTAGAGAGACGGAGGGCAGACTGCAAGGGGCACTGTGATGGGGGGGCTGTGAAATTTGTGCAAAAAATATTCTTGAACACATTACAATTGTGTTCAAGAATATATATATATATATATATATATATATATATATATATATATATATAAAAACAGTATTTTTTACTTTCTGCTATAAAACATACCCATTAAAAAATATGAAAGAAATCTAATCTCTTCATAAATTAGGGTCACAAACAGTGGCGTAGCTAGAGCATTTGGCACCCGGGCGGATCCTATATCTGGCACCCCCCCCCCCCCCAACTTTAAAATGGAAAAACACCCACAAAAACTTGTAATGTTTTCAAGAATATTTAGTGCACACATTTCACAGCCCCCCCATCACAGTGCCCCTTGCAGTCTGCCCTCCGTCTCTCTAATCACAGTTTCCCCTTTTGCACTCTCTGCCTCCCCTGCACAGTCCTACCTTTGGCATAAACAGATAGCTAATATTATTAGCAATGTGTTTAAGTTTGAGTAAGAGATTGGAGACATGCTACAGGAGATGGTCAGAGACTGTGGACATGGTACAGGAGATAGTCAGAGACTGCAGACATAATACAAGAGATGGTCAGAGACTACCGACCTGATACAAGAGATAGTCAGAAACTGAGGACATGATACAAGAGATGGTCAGAGACTACGGACCTAATACAAAAGATGATCAGAGACTACAGACCTAATACAAATGATGATCAGAGACTGAGGACATGATACAATAGATGGTCAGAGACTACGGATGTGATACAAGAGATGGTAAGAGACTGCAGACATGATACAGGAGATGATCAGAGACTACAGCAGACATGATACAGGAGATGGTCAGAGACTGAGGACATGATACCGGAGATGGTCAGAGACTGAGGGAATGATACAAGAGATGGTCAGAGACTGAGGACATGATACAAGAGATGGTCAGAGACTGAGGACATTCTACAAGAGATGGTCAGAGACTGCGGACATGATACAGGAGATGTTCAGAGACTACGGACATGATACAAGAGATGGTCAGAGACTGCAGACATGATACAGTAGATGGTCAGACACTGTAGACGTGATACAAGAAATGATCAGAGACTGTGGACATGATACGGTAGATGGTCAGACACCGCAGACGTGATACCAGAGATGGTCAGAGACTGCAGACGTAATACAAGAGATGGTCAGAACCTGCAGACGTAATATAAGAGAGGGTCAGAGACTGCAGACATGATACAAGAGATGATCCGAGACTGCAAACATGATACAAGAGATGGTCAGAGTCTGAGGACATGATACAAGAGATGGTCAGAGACTGAGGACATGATGCAAGAGATGGTCAGAGACTGAGGACATGATACAAGAGATGGTCAGAAACTGAGGACATGATACAGTAGATGGTCAGACACTGAAGATGTGATACAAGAGATGATCAGAGACTGTGGACATGATACAGTAGATAGTCAGACACTGCAGACGTGATACAAGAGATGGTCAGAGACTGCAGACATGATACAAGAGATGGTCAGAGACTGCGGACATGATACAAGAGATGGTCAGAGACTGAGGACATGATACAAGAGATGGTCAGAGACTGAGGACATGATACAAGAGATGGTCAGAGACTGAGGACATGATACAACAGATGGTTATAGACTGCGGACGTGATACAAGAGAAGGTCAGAGACCGCAGACATGATAGAAGATAGAAGAGCACTAGGGGGGCCAGAGTGCACAGGGGAAGCAGAGAGCACTGGAGGAGCTGAAGGGCATGGGGGGGGGGACTGGAGAGAATAAGGGGGGTTTGGAAAGAATTGCAGGGGGGTTGGAAGGCACAGGGGGTGGAAAGCACTGGGCGGGGGGGGGGGTCAGGGAGCACTGGGGGGGGGCAGGGAAAACAAGGGGGATGGAGAGCACGAGGGGAGGGGGGAACTGGAGAGTGCTGAGGGGGGAACCAGGGAGCACAGGGGGGAGGAGAGCACTGGGAGAGCCAGAGAGCATAGGGGGGAGATGAGAAGTACTGTGGGGAGCTGAAGTGCCCTGGGGGGGGCTTAAGGGCACTGGGGGGGCTAAGAGCACTGGGGGGTTAAGAGCACTGGGGGAATTAAGAGCACTGGGGGGAATTAAGAGCACTGAGGGGGGTAAAGAGCAGGGGGGGCTAAAGAGCATGGGACGAGGAAGAGCACTGGGGGGGTTAAAGAGCACTGGGGGGGCTAAAGAGCACTGGGGGGGGGCTAAGGGCACTGGTGGGGACTAAGAGCACTGGGGGGGTTAAGAAAGCACTGAGGGAGGGGCTAAGAGCACTGGGGGGGGGGGTTAATAGCACTGGGGGGGGGCTAAAGAGCACTGGGGGGGCCAGCAAAAGAGGTTGTATAGGAGGGGGATGGGGCAGCTGCATATAGATGAATTGATCTTTCCATATTCTTTCTGCAGGAGGGAGAGGAGGAGAATCAGGCATTTGGCGACAGCAGGAAGAATATGGAAAGATCGATTCATCTATATGCAGCTGCCCCATCCCCCTCCTATCCAGCACACACACAAGGCTCCTTAGGCACTCACCCTCTTCCCACCGCCCCCCCCTGCGAGCAGCGCAGACTGAAGGAGCTGCCACTGCAGCTGCCTTCACACGGAGATGCGGGCGGCCTGACACCCCCCCCCCCCCAGTGCGTGGCACTCGGGGCGGCCCGCATCCCCAGTTGGTACGCCACTGGCTACAAATGTATTCTGCTACATGTCTTTGGTAAAAAAAAATAATCCCAATAAATGTATATTGATATTTTGGTAGAATGTTATTGTGACGGAATCCGGACACCGTGACAGGGTATCTCCGCCAAGAACCTGCTTCCTAAGCTCTGGAACACGGGATCCGTGAATCTGGCTATAGTTACCCCAAGAACTCGACAGTACAAGTTTTGGAGTGAAACCAAAATCAAACTGTTTATTCAAAACACATGCACACAGAGATAAACAATCTGACAACCCCTCCCCCTTAGCCACACAAACATACACATCCCATAATAAGCTTACTCAAGGCAGACAGGAACAATATAACAATGGAATGCAGGTATTCAACAACAACAAACCCCCACCCCACTAGCAAGAGTCTGATTAGTGCAGAGCAGACCTGACTGGGGTTCTTGGTCACCCTGTGCCCCTAATAGACACAGGGTGACTTACACATAGGAAGGACTGGGGAAACTGGACGAGGAGTCTCCCAACCTCCCTAAAGCAATCTTGGTTCCACAAGCCCCCAACCAAAGTGACTCACGTCACAGTTATAACATCTACAAACTATGGGATATATACTGGAATTTGTACTTACTTATTATTACTAGTAATGGCGGTGATCAGCGACTTATAGTGGGACTGTGACTAATACAGTGATCAGAAGGGCTTTTTTTCAGCTGGAAATTAGTGGATTCTGTATTCAGTACAAAATGCATTCCTGGCATTTAGTGCCCCTTTTAAGACCCTCTCACTGTTAGTGAATTTTGACCACACCCACTATTTTGTGAAGTTTGGAGTGTGTGTGTGTGTGCGTATTGCAGACTTGTATAAAGTACTCGAAATTTCTACTTGAGTAAAAGTACAAGTACTCGATCAAAAAGTGACTTGAGTAGAAGTGGAAGTGCTCGCAGAAAAAGTTACTTAAGTAGAAGTACTAAAGTATTCAACATTTTTTTTACTTAAGTATTGCAAGTAGTTTTTTCAAAAAATTTGCTACTTAAGTACTAAAAGTAAAAAGTACCAGTAGTTTTGAAAAAAAAATTCTACTCAAGTACTGAAAGTAGAAGTAGAAGTACTGTGTTATGTAGTTATTAAAGAAAGAAGTCAGAGGTTTGAACATCATATTGTTTTTTATTATTTCAAATGATTTATTCAAATGATTAACCTGTGTTTGTTAGTAGTTTCTTGATGCACTTTAAGCGCTGTAGCACCATTTATTTGTTTGTTTCATATTTTCTTTTTATTGGAAAGATCTGGTATAGCAGCTTTTATTATACACAGCCTTTATTTTCGTATGCGCTGATTTACAAATGACATTATACACATTTTTTTGAGCTTTATGCAACCTGCCATCTACTGTTCTGGCAGTGGTAATTTTTTTAAAAGTAACGAGTAACTATGCAGCACAAAAAAAAAATACTTGAGTAGAAGTATCGAAATCATCGAAAAAATGTAGTGAAGTAAAAGTAGAAGTAGGAGAAAAAAATTATACTCTAGGAAAGTACAGATACCGCATTTCGGTACTTAAGTACAGTACTTAAGTAGTTCTACTTCGTTACTATACATCTCTGGCGTATTGGGAGGGGGGGGGGGGTTACGGCATCATGGATCAGTTCCCGCACCTATTTTCTGAGGAAAAAAAAGTCCTGGTGATCAGTATATCAATACTCTACACTAGGGACATGGGCGTCCGCAGAACTTTTTTCAGGGGGGGGGGGCATCATTTTAAGGTCACCCATGCTCCGCCCCTTTTCAACAATTTCATGAAGGGGAGGGGCTTAGTCATTATACTTATTTTGAGTATTTATTTTTAAAGAGCAAACAGCAGCATTTATTTTTAAAGCATTTGTTAACCTAAAAAAAAAAATGATTCTGTTCCCTTAAATCATGTTATACAGCACAGTGCTTTGCTGTTTAATTTGGCCCCTTCTATAACCTGAAATACCTAGCTGATCCTGCCTGGCTATGTCCTCCCCTCTGTAAACTTATCACAGTATACCATGGCTGCTGAGCCCTGACACTGTGGTCAGTCAATGTGCCTCCTATCCTCCTCTGTCCTCTCTCCCCCCTCTCTCCCTGCTTGTCTGCTCCTATGTCAGTGCCCGTCCCCCTTCCCCTCCTGCTGCTGTAGTTTAATTTAAAGTTTCATATTCTGTCTGCAGTCTGTTTAATAATCCTGTGTGCCCCTGTGTCTGTGTTTTATAAAAAATAACCCGTTTTTTACAAGTTTTCAGAGTGCCATTCATCGCTCAGGTGACCCGTCACCTCTCTCCTCCTCCTCCCCTCCCAACTGACATCAGTGAGAAATCCTCGACCCGCCCACTGCAGGCAGCTGTCAGACAGGGAGAGGAGAGAGCTAACGGGTCACGTGAGTGGTGCTCAGCCCTCTGGAAACTGGTAAAGAACGGCTTATTTTTTTAAAACACACACACAGACACACATGATTATTAAACAGACCAGACAGGATGGTATAGAGTGGCTTAACAACCACTTGAAAGGGGAAGTTGAGATTCCAGGGGGGGGGGCATTTGCCCCCCCTTGCCCCTACCTGCGGATGCCCATGACTAGGGATTGACTGATTATCGGTTTGGCTGATAATTGGCGACTGATATTCACTCTTTTGAAAATATCGGTATCGGCCACAAACTTGGCTGATATGACCGATATTTTCTTAGGGTAGGGCTGCCTCCGGAGGGGAAGAGGGGGATGGGGAGGGGATTAGAGCACCGCCTGATTACACAGAGCAGGGTTCTTCTGCTTACCAGACACGGGCGCTGTCATACGAAATCCTGCCTCCTGGACTGGCTCCTACCTATGATAGAAATCACACCGGTGACGTCTATCATAGGAGCCAGTCCAAGAGGCGGGACTTCATATGAGAGTGCCCAAGCTGGGTAAGCAGAAGAACCCTGCTCTTTGTGTAATCAGGCGGCGCTCTAAACCCCATGCACTGCTCACTCTGCATTGGAAGGGGGCACTGGTCACTCTGCATTGGATGGGGGCACTGGTCACTCTGCATTGGATGGGGGCACTGGTCACTCTGCATTGTTGGCGGCACTGGTCACTCTGCATTGGATGGGGGCACTGGTCACTCTGCATTGGATTGGGGCACTGGTCACTCTGCATTGAATGGGGGCACTGGTCACTCTGCATTGGATGGGGGCACTGCTCACTCTGCATTGGAAGGGGGCACTGGTCACTCTGCATTGGATGGGGGCACTGGTCACTCTGCATTGAATGGGGGCACTGATCACTCTGCATTGGATGGGGGCACTGGTCACTCTGCATTGGATGGGGGCACTGGTCACTCTGCATTGGATGGGGGCACTGGTCACTCTGCATTAATGGGGGCACTTGTCACTCTGCATTAATGGGGGCATTGGTCACTCTGCATTGGATGGGGCACTGGTCACTCTGCATTGGATGGGGGCACTGGTCACTCTGCAATGATGGGGGCACTGGTCCCTCTGCATTGGAACTTTTTTTTTTTTTTTTTGCATTTCTAGCCACGTCCATCTTGAATAATGTAAGGGCAGATGGTTCATGTAGCATTTACATCCTGGAATCGATTTGCCCTTAGCTCAGGCAGGATGGTGTGCTTAGCTAAGAAAACCCCTTCTCCCCTCCTCCAGGTGAGAGAAAAAAAAAAAAAAGATGCCCATGTAGACTCCTGAGATGCATGACATCATTTTGGCCTAGGCCTGGAAATCAGGAAGTAACTGAAGAAATGTAAAAAAAAAAAAATGTTAAAACCATTAAATATAAAATACCTTCATATCTATTTACTAATGCTAGTAGCATGAGTATTAAAAATAGTTCAGGTTGATTGAGAATGTTTAGTTCCGAATGAATCCTTACGTAACATTATTATCATCTCTGTTCCTTTTGTCACTATAAAAAGATACTTGTACATATAATTTAACCTGTTTAGAAACATAGATTTCATTTTATTTACCATAAAACTGATTGACTTTGTTAACTTAATTATTTTTTATTATACTCTCTGTCACACCAGAATATTGAAATAAATAATTTTTTCTTTAACCGGTATGCAGATATTCCAATTTTGTGCTACTGATTTTACGTTATAGCTTCCTTTCCAAAAGCTTTTAAATGCTTATAAAAATCAACAAAAGGTATCCGAATGAATTTCTATCGCTTAATAGCTTGCCTGGTAACATTTCTTTTTTTATGGTTGATTGTTTATTTTTTATATATTATTCTGGTTTATTTTTCTCTTTTCTTCCTCGTGCCCTGCTGCGGTGTAGTTGAATGAATTTAAGTGTTTGTTAACATGCTTTTTTGCCTGTACTCCACATTCTAGATACATTTTTTTTTTAAATAAATATATTTTTTAAGTGGCCACTTCAGCTTTTCCCTTTTTTTTCTTCCCCGCTGTGGAGACAAGAGCTTTAATAAACAATTTATTTTTTTATTTTAAAGTAGCTATTTCACCATCTCTTCTGCGTCCTGCTGTTATTATGTTGTGTGCCTGACAAAAGTTCATTTCTTTTATATAAACCATAGCTTCTCTCCTTTATAAATTATTTCAGGGTATTTAGATTTCATAGACAAGTTAAATTTCAATGGCTCAGAATTATGTCTTGAAGAGAGTAGTTTTACTTTATTTAGTATTTTAAGAATATGATTAAAAAATAAATAAAATAAAAAATAAATACAGCTTTTTTTTCCAGACTTCATTTAGTATTTTAAGAATATGATTAAAAATAAAATAAAATAAAAAAAATACAGCTTTTTTTTTCCAGACAAGGATGCTATGAATTATTAACATAAATTGGCGTCATAACACAACAAAATCTTAATCTGATTTTGGAAAAAAAATGTTTTATGAGTTCTTATGACTCTCTAGCACATGTGGAGGGACAGGACCAGGATGTGACCTCTCTTCCCAAGCATATCACAGTGGTGAAGGTTGGAACTCAACAAAATAGGTAATTTCTTAAAGCGGAACTAAATTTGAATCAACATGAATTATTTTAAATTCTTATGCTTTTAGAATTAATAAATAGAGAGGAAGGTAAATTATATTTACTTGTTTTTTTTTTATATTTATTAAATTTTTATTCACTTTTAAGTACAATTATATATAAAATCAGAAAAATAACATAACATCATTCCCCCGAACCTCAGTCAACAAAATAAGTGCATTATGTGAATTATGACCATCTTGTATCATAGGGCACCCCCTATGATACATTAGGAAAAACAATGTAAATAACACACAAAGAGAAGAAAAAAAAAACAAAAAACCCAAAAAAAAAAAAACAAAAAAAAAAACCCCTCTCCCCTTCCCTGCCTTTTCCCCACGTGATCAGACATATCAATTATGCATTAAAAACAGTGAGGGAAAAAAAAAACACACTTAATATGTGCCACACGTGCTATAACACAACCATTTAATATTTACTTGTTTTAAACCTTTTTTCCCTATTTATTCAGTTGCTTCCTGGTTTCTGGTCTAGGCCAAAATGATGTCGCACATCCCGGGAGTCTTCATTGGCATTTGCGTTCTTTCAGGTGGAGGGGACAGGGCCGCTGATAAGGCAGTACCGCTAACCCTCTTGTAGTGGGCCTGGGCCCTATCAGTTCAAAAGGGGCCCGGCACCTGCTGGGCAGGAGGGCCAGCTGTACTGTCTCATTGCAGACACCGATCCTCCTTTGCCTCCCCTGCAGTGCTGCCAGCTTCCTCTTCCTCCGGCTGTACTGGGGATTGGTTCTAGCACTTTTGCCCCTTCCATCTGCTGTCCAGACCCCCCTGTGTGCCCGTTTCCTTCACAGTGCTGCCGGCTTTCCTCTTCTCCTCTCTCGCTAGCAGCTGCTACAGGCACACAGGGGGATGATTCAGGGGGCTAAGCAGGGAAAAGGACCAGTAAATATGTAATTTACTGGCCCCTTCATTTTGCAAATGAACACAGTGAGTGATCGGAACCAATCGCTTGCTGTGTCTATTCATCACTGAAGCATAGTAAACTGTGTCTACTGTGCCTCAGTTTGTGAATGAGCAGGAAGCCTCAGAGTGCCGCTGAGGCTTTAGCGAAAGGGAATGATAAATCAATGTCCTCAGTAACTTTCGGCCAGGGAGGGGGGTGGGGGCAGGGGCCCTGTCTGGTGGGCTGTATGGGGCCCTGCAATTTCTAATAGCAGCCCTGGGAGAGCCTTTCTAAGTTAAACACACCCTTCTGCATACATGGATGCAGGTGTTCTGTCGGGTTGAGGTTAAGACTAAAGACTCATCCATGTCTTTATGGACCTTGCTTTAAGCACTGGTCCAAACCATTTGGTGGAGGGGGGATTATGGTGTGGGGTTGTTCTTCAGGGGTTGGGCTTGGCCCCTTAGTTCTAGTGAAGGGAACTCTTCAGAAGTCAGCATACCAAGACATTTTGGACAATTTCATGCTCCCAACTTTGTGGGAACAGTGTGGGGATGACCCCTTCCTGTTCCAACATGACTACGCACAAGTGCACAAAGCAAGGTCCATAAAGACATGGGATGCCATTAAAGTTCATGTGTGTGTAAAGGAAGGCATCCCAATACTTTTGGTATTCTACTGTATTTATGCACCTTAACTCACATCTGCTGGTGGGAATGAACCCTTTTGGTTTTGCAGCTGAGCTGTTATTTTTTTGAGAAAAAAAAACTCTACCTATTGATGTAGAGTACTGTTCAAATGAGTTAGGAAAAGCACGCAGGCACTGTTTGAAGACTCTTTATTGGGCCTATGCAAGTTTAAACTTCCTGCAGATTGATTTTTGTATGTCTAAACTTGTTTGAGAAAGCGCTCTCCTGTTTTTTCACTCTTTTACTGCAGTGTGGATATTTCTCTAAGTCCCCGTTCGCATGCAGGCGACGCTACTTCCAGGGGCGACCTCCGAGGTCGCGGTGCGAGCAGCGTGCCGCGACCTCGGAGCGGCCGCCACGGACTTCATAACATTGAAGTCTATGGCGGTCGCCTCCTGGTCGCCCCAAAGAAGCTCCGGACCCTTTTTCTAAGTCGGAATGACTTGTATAGCTCCTATTAGAACGGGTCCGCAGCTTCCCTATGGAAGGCGACCTGTGAGGCGACCAGGTCGCCTCACAGGTCGCCTTAGTGTGAACGGGGCTTTAGTGAAGACGTGACTGAAGGTTCACAATATTTATTATTATTTTGTTAATTTTATACAGATGTAGATGGACATCACTCCCTGAAAGAGATTAAAAATAATTGTTTCGAGAGAAAATACTGAAATAACGATTTGAGAGATAGCAAATGCCGTTGGTATGGGGAAATCGAGTGTTTCAAGGATTGTGAACCTTTATCAATCAAGAGACAGGGTCTGTGGAGACTTCTCAGAAAGGACATTGTAGAAGAAAAAGAAAGACTACACTGAGGGATGATGGTCTAATCAGAATAATTATCATCATAAACCCAAAGAAGAGCAGTGGGAACATCAAAAGTGGGCTTGCATCTCATTAGGTTAAAGGAGAAGTACAGCCAAAGCTCGTTTGGCTGTACTCCTGATATGGGTCAAAGGAGTGCAGTTCGTTCTTGGGCTGAAGTCTTCTGTCTGCTTATATCACAGATATGGTCCAGGCTCAGGCAAGATTACGACAATGAAGTCGGGATCCACCCACATACCTGGACCACCACCGCTAAGAGCCTGAGCTGGCTGCTCGCACCCCCTCCACAGCCCATCACTCCAGTAAGCATGGGGGGGGGGGTGCAGAGCAGAGAGCAGTGACTGACAGTCACCAGCTCTGTCCTTACTGAGCCCTTAGAACCGAGCGATCAGTGGTGTTCGATAACTCGGTTCTTAGTGTTAGAGCCAGCAGGGGACAGATGCAGTATTGGACTGATGCTGCAACCACCTAAGTAGGTATGATTGTGGGGGAAAAAAATCCCATACATCTCTTTTAATATGGACACTTCCACTATGTGCCAGTGACTCCTTCAGTGTGGTTGCAGAGCCAGACGCCCAGTTAAGAAGCAGCTCTTGACACCCTCTATGATATAGAAGTGGTTGTTATGGGCAAATTTGTGTTTTATTATAACATTGCCTACACAATCCCACCATTCTTTGGCTTGAGGAACCAATCCATTTTCTTGTTATGGGAAAATAAGCATAGAGACTGGACTTTTAAGCAGTGGAAGAAAGTAATTTTCTCAGACGTAAGCCAATTTTATGCTCATGGATACAGGTCAAACTTTGTTCGGTGCTGGTCTGAAGGACCTCTTTGAACTGACCACATGCAGCAAGCCCCTAAACACTCACCTAAAGTCATGTTTTGGGTTGTTTGGGTTTGTGCTTTATTGCTTTTGGATCAGAAGCACTCCACCCCATTGAAAACATGATGGACAGTAATAAGTATGTAGGTGTTTTGATGGCAAAGCTGACCTGGATACTAAAAAGGTGGTTTCCTAATGGAGACAGTGTTCCAGAAAGACTTAGCTCCCTGCCACAATTCCAAGTTGTTTAAGAATTTTTTTTTCCAACAAAAGTATTGGAATGGCCAGAAAATTCACCAGACTTAAACCTGATAGAAAACCTATGGACCATTGTGAAGGCTCACATAAGAAAGATGGCTTGTACAACAAAAATGTCAATGATAGAAAGTGTTCTCCAAGTGTGGTTTAGGAATCTTGAAGTGAAGGATTTGTGTGAAACATTAGTGGCATCAATGCCTAAATGGGTAAGGGAGGTGATTAAAGCTAAGGGAGGCCATATCAATTACTGACAGAAAGTAAATAAATTAGTTTTGTAAACCTGAAATTGTCTCACTGTAATATCCTGTTTGTCCTAACTAATTTGCTCTGTATTGTATATACTAGAACCTGCTTTTTTTTTTTTTAGCTAACCTGGGTACTTTTTTTTTAGTGAGATAACATGTAATAAAGTTATGAAGTTTTTATGGAAACAGCTTATCCTGTGTTATTTTCTCCACATCACAATATCCCTGATACTAATTTTTAGATAGTTACATTGATACAAGTTGGACCAATGTACAGTAAGTATGTATGTGCCACACCTGTGGGATCCCTGTAGAAGCGAAAACCCCTGTAGTGGGCACCCCTTCACCAGTGATCTCCATAGGGTTCTGGATCTGCCGGTGGGTGGCTGCTTACTGAACACAGGATGACACTTGCTCAGCACGAGTGCCATTCAGAGATCACTTTGCATCTTCTCAATGAATGCAAAGCATTCTCTGATTATACAACCACCTTGTCCAACCATAGAATGCTATGCATTCATTAACCACTTTACCACCGGAGGATTTTGCTGTCTTACGTCCAGGCCACTTTTTGCGATTCGGCACTGTGCGAATTTAACTGACAATTGTGCGGTAGTGCGACGCCGTACCCAAACAAAATTTACGTCAGTTTTTCCCACAAACAGAGCTTTCTTTTGGTGATATTTGATCACCTGTGCGATTTTTACTTTTTGCGCTATAAACAAAAAAAGCGTAAATTTTGAAAAAATAATATTTTTCACGTTTTTTTATATGAAATTCCCCCCCAAAAAAATGTAAATTTGTTTTCTGTTACCTATGTTTGGTAAAAAAAATCGCAATGAGTGTATTTTGATTGGTTTGCGCGAAAGTTATTGCGTTTACTAACTAAGGGAAAGATTTCTGTCATTTTTGGTGTTTTTTTTTTAACGAGTAATGGCGGCGATCTGCGTTTTTTTTGCGGGACTGTGACATTGCGGCGGACAGATCGGACCCTTGACTGACATTTTTGACACTTTTGGGGGTACCAGTGACATTACTACAGTAATCCGTGCTATAAATAGATCGAGGGCGGATCGAGGGCGGATCTCCACTCTCGATTCCCTGACGATCGGGGAAGAGCAGCGGCAATCGACTGTGACTGAACACAGCGGGAACGAGCCTCCGGCAAGGGGAGGGGAGGAGTCCAGCGATGTAGGTCTACGTCGCTGGACGATAACGAGCCACGTTGCTGCAGTAGCAGCAATGTGAGCAGACGGCAAGTGGTTAAGAAAATGAAAAGTGTTCCCATAATTGCACCCATGACCTCCTATGTTCACAATTCAGCAGGACAGTTGCTTGGTTTGGCAGTAGGGATGTCTAATACAGTGATTTCCTGTGTCTAGAGCAGGGGTATCCAGACTTTCTAAACAAAAGGCCAGTTTACTGTCCTTCAGACTTTATGGGGGGCCAGAATGTAGTCAGTGAGTATAAACAATGTTGGTATCAGTAGGAGGAATAGTGCCCCATCATTGGTATCAGTGGGAGGAATAGCAGCTCATCATTGGTATCAATGGGAGGAATAGCAGCTCACCATTGGGGTCAGTGGGGGGAATAGTGCCCCATTGTTGGTGTCAGTAGAAGGAAATGTGCCCCATTATTGGTGACTGTGGAAGGAATGTTGCCTCATCGTTGATGTCAGTGGGAGAAACAGTTCCCCAAGTTCCAGCTAAAGGCAAGCAAAGGGCTGTATCTGGCTCATGGGCCACAATTTAGAGAACCACTAGTCTAGACAATCCCACAGATATGGTATATGCATAGTAACATTGGTACAAGTTGTCTCCAGCTTCCACGGGTATCCCAAAGGGTATGGCATATACATAGTTACATGGGTCCAAAATGGACCCATGTAAGTACGGTATGTAAAAATTGCCATGCCTAAATTTCAGCTTTAAACATACTGGGGCGGTGGTATAGGAGATAGTAAAATAATCCTCTGACTGCCATCTTTGAATCAGTTAAAACTGTGGAAGATTATTTGGTACAGACCTCTTTTCTGGATGTGGGAGTCAGTAAGCATCACCAGTTGGTGTGTTCCAGGTTCTCCAGATTACAGGCAAAAATTAGTGGGGTAGATGTTGCACTACAAGCAGGGCTTTTTTTCTCAGAGAATAGGTGCAGGAATTCCCCCTTTCTGGGTCAATTCTTGTCTCTGCCCCTACCCACCCCTGAGCACCGTTTCTTGATTTGAACCCACCCCCCCCGACTCTTAGTGCTGCCCCCTTTACAGAATACAGAGCCAGGTATCATTTTGTGGTGCTAAGTAATTTGTATGGAATTTGGTAATGATAGCAAGAAAAGCAGTAAAATAGATCCCCTGCATCCACCAGCAAAAGACCCTCCCCAGCAACTACAGATCACCCAGCAGCCAGCATCAACAGACCCCCTTCCTCAACAGCAAGTCCTATCCAGCAGCAATTGACTCCCCAGCATCATAAGCCCCCCTCCAGCAAACCAGCAACAATTGACCTCCCCAGAAACAATAAACAACCATGCAAAAATAGATCCCCTCCAGCAACAATAGATTCCCCCCGCAGCCATTATCAATAGACCCTCCAGCACACCCAAGCACCCCTTGCCAATAAATACAGTACCATTCAGTACTGAAGGTGCCGGAACTGCATTCCCCCGCGTTCCCGCTGAAAAAAAGCCCTGACTACAAGACAAGGTAGTAAACTCCTCGTAATCATCTGAAAACATAATTTTTGATTTTAGCTGGAGTGAAACTTCAACAAAGTTTTGTGTAATTAAAATAAAGATATTCTGTTTAGAGTGGTCTTTACAGCAATGTTTAATCAGAAGCTGCATATTCTTCAGCATTGTTTAAACAGATGTGCGGTATTTGCAGGACCAACAATGCACATCTGTGAACTGTGCAAATGATCAGAATGTTCACAATACACAGACTTTGTAATTTCATTATTTTGACAACATAATTTGATTTTTTTTCCCTGAGAATGAGAGTAAATAAATACTTTTTACTTTCATAAATAAATACATTTCACATTTATATTTCAATTACCTGTCTGTATGGAAATATCTAATTTTTGAATGTGATGCAGAAACAAGCCAAATGTTTCGGAGATGGATAGATAAAAATGGACAGATCTGGTATCTGTGAAAGGAGAGCATTGCTTTAAATGGATCCTTTCCTTTGTTCATGTAGGTCCAAGTTAAGGGTTACCTAAAGCCTAATGCTGGGCATACACTATGCGAAACATTGTTCTAACTCATTTTCGAAAAACGAACGCTCGGCGGTGAGAGCAGACGATTTTGCCATCATGCAATGACCGACTTTTGATTGATAAATCGTTCAATGGACATAAATGAATACATTTTTTGTTAGTTTTGTCACATATACTGTACCTGGTGCAAACAGTTCGGATGAGAAACACATTAACCTTTCAATTTAACATTTGTTCGGCATACATTTTCAAAACTTGTCTTTAGTTTTTTTGGCTCAAAAACATCACAACCGATTACAACCAGTTAATTTGTGCTCATTAACTGGCCGAAAAACGAACAAACTGTCCAAATGACAGATTTTCAAACTATTTTTCGTCTAGTGTATGGGACCAATAACTCAACTTTTAATGTCCCTTTGAATCGTTCATTTGAACCAAGCTGGCCCAAAATAACTATTTACTGCAGTTACAGGTGCACTTACTGGGCATGTGGTATTAGCTGTATGTAGCCTCAGCTATAAACAGTATACAGTGCTGTGTTCCAGTAATAGGGTCTTCCCATATCACTCCCAGAACAAAATAGAGTCGGGCTGAGTGCTGTTCAGCCACTCATTGAAAACGTTGTTTTCTACGAATGAATACAAAGCTTCCTCTGGCTGAGGCAGAGATCATGACTTGATCTGCCTGCCTCTCCAACTCAACCAATCAGAGAAAGCTTTGTAAGTATTCATAGAATACAAAGCTTACTGTGAATGGCTGAGCAGCACTTAGCCTGACTCTATTTTGTTTCCAGAGTGGGACGGGAAGTTCTCATCCCACCATTGGACTACAGCATTGGTCCAAATGAAACAATCAAGGGGACTTTGATCATGAAGCTAACTGACCCTTTCCCCAGAATTTTCCCACCATTCTGTTCAGCTGAATGGAGCAAAGTGAAATATCCAGGACTTCGGGGTGCAAGTGAACATGTGACTTAATCCCCTCTTTTTTATCTGATAGGCCTGGTGCCAACATGATTGGCCCACTGCTGTCACATGGGGTTGTTAAAAGAGTCCCTAGATCTGCGTGAGCGTCAGCAAGTAAGTTTTGAGCTTATACGGGGCTTTCCTTTCCCTGTCCCAGTAGATAAAAAGAGCAGGGAAGACAGCTATATGGAGCTGGGGCAGAAATTTAAAACAGACCTGAACCCACGTGAAGGCTTGCTGTTTTAAAGGGAATATGTAGAAACTGAAGCCCTCTGCTTGGTCCCTATAGGTTTACCATGTTGTAACCCTTGTGAGGTTAGATGATCAGGTTTCCAAATGCAGAAAAACTAAAAGCTCAAGAAAGGGTCTTTGGCTGGAAAAGTTTTAACTTTTCTTAGTTTTTGTAAACTGCAAATAGCAGAAATTATTAGATTAATGCTGGCCATACACGTACAGAATTTCAGCCGTTTGCAGACTGAACGATTATTCTTCGGTCAAAAGTGAATTGGCCACTAACTTACAAAATAAACTCTTTTACATAATCGTTTTCATGATCATAATGATCGTTTGATAACATGCACAATATGAGTCAGAATATTATTTTCGTTTCAATTTTACCATACACATGAAAACTTTCGTAGATACGATAAAAGTTTTCGCTATGGATCCATCGACATTAGCCAGGCACACAATCAAAATCGCCGGTAAACTTGTGTTCACTAACGGCCCGATTTTCGAACGATCTTTCCTAAAACGACCATTTTTGGCCAAAATTCTGTGCGTGTATGGCCAGCATAAGAGTGCTCCTAAATTCAATTTGTTTGCAATGGTTGAACATCAATAGAAGTTTATTGTGCCTAAGCAGTACTCTCAAAAAAGTACCTTTTATCTTGAATTCCTCACCAAAAATAGAAGTGCATGTGATGTGCCTAGGACCTTGAGCCTCATAGCCGTTGATCTGCATTGTAAGATCATCTAAAGAACAGCTACCTTTGACTAGTAGTCTCTCCAGATTTGGAGTAATATTTGGTGATGTTACTATTGTGATGCTTACTTGTAGGTGGGGTGCAGTGTGGTGAGGAGACAATAATTCACATGAACAGGTGCAATAGAAACTTGTATTGAAGTAATACAGCAATGGCCCTTTACACCTTTAGCTTTTCATGGTCCACTAACTATGTACCCCATTTGATACTTCAGGGTCCTCAACCTAGGTACCCCCTTTACAGCTAGCTGACACTGGATCCCAGAACCTCCTCTGGAGTGGTCTCCTATAACTCTTCAGGCAGACCCTCAGGGGCAATCCTCACGACCTGTGTAGGCTTTCCTGGGACTGGACCCCTCTAGCTCTCCACTTGTTCTCGGCATACCGGATCCCCTCAGCTCAACTCAGCACGCTCTGGATTCTCAGGCGACACCCCGAGACATCCACCTTCCTCAGACAGGAGGAGAGACAGCCGTTCTCTCCCTCCTGGAACTCTGCTCCCGCCAAAGACACTGTGTCACGTGCTTCCCCCAAACTTTTACCCACTCTCAGAATCCTCTGTAGCATACTCTGCTTTCTGGGGTAGTTACAGGCTTGGATGTGTACCCTGATTGGGTTTCCTCCACTGCCCTATCAGAAGCCTCTAATAGAGCCAGTGGGGAGACTCCCCTCTTTGGAGACACACTTGGAAACAACCTACATAGCAAAGAGAAACATGGCCCTGCTGTTAGGCAGACAAGGCCCACTATACATTTACCTAGCACCTACCTGTAGGGTGCTACAATTACTTTTTATAATTTTTTTGCCCCTGTTGAGGGGCTTTGGTGCGATATCAGGGGTCTAAACAAACCTCTTATGTCTCACTTTTGACAGAGTCAGAGATTCCCCAGTTCCTTTCGTGGACACACTGGACAGTGAATGAATGAGAAGTGCTCTGTGCTGAGTGGCTTCCTGTTCATTCACAAACTGAAGCACAGTTTATTATGCTTTAGGCTAAGTTCACATGTAGGCGTTTTGGGGCGTTTTTGGGGAGTTTTTCTGCTCTAGGATCAGCTCAAAAAAACGCCCAACAAGACAAATCCTATTCATTTCAATGGCCCCTGTTCACATCTGAGCGTTTTGATGTTTTAAGAAAAACGCCCAACGCTCAAAAAAGTACATGAGCTTCTTTTTGGGCAGATTACAGGCGTTTTTATTTTTTTCCATTGGTCACTAGTCAACCTAAAAACGCCTGCACAAAAACGCCTGTAAAAACGCCTGTAAAATGGCCAAAAAAACGCCTGAAATTAGCAACGCCAAGATGTGAACGTAGCCTTAGTTATACTGTAAATGGACCCAGTGAGTGATGGGTACCCCATTCTGAAAAGAAGGGGCCAGTAAATGGCATATTTACTGGCCCCTTCCCCTGCTCTCCATCCTGAAACATCCCCCGCAGTAGCCATTGACATTGGGGGTCTGGGCTACAGGAGGAATCTATACCACAGTGATTAGGTTGTGCGCAGACACACCTGGCACACCCCCTGCACACACCTATTCTAATAACTTATTAATAAATTATTATCACTAAACTGTGTTTTTTTTTTACTAAAACTGGAACTAAAGTTGATTGGCTACCATACACAGCTGCACCAGATTCTGAGTGCTCCAGTTTTAGTAAATTTACCCCAGTGTGTTAACAGTTTTTAACTGTCCTTCCTTGCAGAGGAAAACCCTCAAATTTCTGTTTAAATATTAGTGTTGGTTCTAGCAGTAGAGATGGGTAGGTATGTGTGGGATTGGTTACTTTCAAATCATGGTCTTAACTCAACCGATAAGAGATTGAGATTGATAATACTAAAACTGGAGAGTGGAAAATCTGGTGCAGCTGTGACTGACAGCCTTTCAGCTTCTAACTTCAGCTTCTTCAATTAAGCTTTGACAATAAAACCTGGAAGCTGATTGGATTCTGTGTAAAGTTGCACTAGATTTTGCACTCTTCAGTTTTAGTATATCAATCCCATTGTCTATCTTTTGGTAGCGATGAACATGTAAAAGAAAATCCACTCAGCTTTGGTTTCCATTACTCACTTGCCTGGGTGAGTATAAGATTCAGCAGGTGTGTTGTTGAATTGATAAAAAGTGTTCCAAAGCACATACTACCAATCCAATGTGTGCTAGGTGTAGTGGACCCTTCACAGAGGAAGGCTATGCTTGATCCTCATGGGTGAACTCCTGTCATCTGGTAGGATCCAGTAAGGATCTCCCTTTTAAAGCAAACATGTTTCCACACCACGGAGACGCCAATTGTTTCCCCAAGCTTACAACTCCCCCAGCATTAATATACCCCAATACAATTAAAGTGTTATGTTTAAAATTGTAAATAGATGTTTTATTGTACTTTTTTTTGGTTAAAAAAATGTTCCTGTCAAGTAACCGCAAAGCCCATAACTTTTTTAAGTCAGTGCAGCTGTTGGGTGGGTCTTCAAGCCAAAACAATGCTAGGAGGAGCTGCAGCACATTCCTATTGATGGGGTTAATGGCCAGGTGGGACAGGGGCTGGGGATAAAGGTAGGATAAAGGTAGGGCCAGGCAAGGCTAATTAGAACTGTGCTCTAATTAAAGCGATAGTAAACCACAGTTTAAAAAAAAAACAAAAAAATCCCCTGCAAGGCAATGTCATAAAGTGCTAGAATGCATTGCATACTAACACATTATGCAAGACTTACCTTATAACGAAGCCCCCCAGCATCGCACTGTCACCGCTGACATGGCTTCAATCTGCACCTGGTCTTCCTTCCGGGTTCACAACCTCAGGAAGCACGGTGTCCTCCAAGTGCCACGTCTGAATGGCTTCTTGTTGAGTGACAGTCATTCATTTCACTTGAACACACGTGAAGATATTTAAAGCTAAGCCCCAGCCTTCCCTTCAGTCTTGCAAAGTTGTACAGGCTCCTTTCCTGTAATGAAAATACAAAGCAAAAGAAGGGCGCACCAGCCTAGCGCATTATCCTCAGCAAGTTTATTTGGATAAAATTGTTTAAAATCAAATACTCACAAACAAACAAGAAGTTTCAGGCACATCAATTCCATACACCTGCCTCCTACCAGAGGATCAACGTCTTTACTGGAAGCAGAGGGCTGACGCGTTTCGAGGCTGTGCCTCTTCCTCAGAGCCTGGAGGCCATGGTCAAGTCCATAGTTTAAATATAGTATGTAGGGCCAGGCCTCCACATGACCCCTGGGGGATGTGGGAGGAGATATCGCCCAAATGGGCGTAGCTACACAGCCAATTACCCAAAAGCTGTTGCAAGTCACAAGTGTAGTTACATTTTAATTGGCAAGCCCCACGCGACTATTTATTCCATTGGTGAGCTATCCAAAAAACTTCCCAGCTCATCGTGGACTCCATTTCACAAAAAATAATAATAATAAGGATAAAAACTGATATGGTAAACTGACCTGTACATGTCGTGGTCCTAAACCAAGTAGGGCATCGAGCTGAGACCATCGTGTTGGTCGATAGTCCACTATCTTATACTGGGCATATTGGGCATATTCCCTGGTGGTCCAATGGTGTTCGCTGTAAAGTCGGCTACCCGGATATTTGGGATGGTATACTGTAACAGCAGGGTGGTGGTGGAACGCACGCCGCTCATCCCGGAACTAGCGTGCGCACCACCGCATAGCGTCACTTCCGCCCATCCAGGTCGTGACGGCTTCCGGTTTCCGTATACATGGGCGGCGGGACAGCGGTGGAACGCACGCCGCTCGTCCCGGAACTGGCGTGCGCATCACCGCGTAACGTCACTTCCGCCCATCCAGGCAATAACAACTTCCGTCCCCGGCAAGCTGTTCCTATAGAAACCGCAAAGGGGAGGACACAAGTATGCCCCACTGATGTGTCATATACACCGTACCATATGGACCAAATCCAGGGGAACTAAATTTAGATGCACCATACAGAATCGACTCTGGTGGGAGTTGATTGGAGCGCCCACCAAGATTGGAAAAAGGTGGTCGCACATATTTAAAATAGCAGTGAAGATATTGTACATCAGATAAAACAACCTGAACCAATAAAATTAAATTAAAATTAAAATTAACATTAACATTAATAATATTAATGATGGGTACCTGTGTACTAATAATGTAACTTGCTAAGCCTGAATGAGAATCACATGTATAAAAGAGTGGATCAATAGATAAAAAATTATTCAATATTCAATTAAATTATATAACTGTGAATAAATATATACACATATATAAAAAATTATTATAAAAAATTATACATACCATACACACATATATAAAAATATACATGTATATACAGATACAAACACCTATGTATACATGCTGAACCATAATGATTCATTATATAAAATCCATATTAAAACCATCTAAATATATGTGTACATATAGTGTGACTCGTTAGATATGGCATGTAGAGCTTCAGACACCAATTTACGCGTGCCATACCTCCTCTATAAACATACCTTGGAGAGCTTGAAAGACTAAACTCGGTAAGCCAAATATAAAACTTTAGGTGTGGGACCTATACTAAGGAACTATACGCTTCAAAATAAATTGAGGGGAAAGGAAAAGGAAAAAGGAAAGGGAGGATGGTGTAACGAGCAGTGTGTGTATATGTGCGTGCATTGGCTACGCACATACATATCCACACAATTGAGGAGACGGGGAGGGGGGAGGGGCACACACATGCACATACGTCAGCCTGAACATATACACCAGCGTATGCGTGTAGACCCCAAAAAGAAAATAGAGAGTGGTGTGGTACTAGGATGGAACCATAGAAGGAACAATGGTAACTGCAGCGAATGTCGGGGGGACAGAAACACATACGGAAGGGGGGAAAAAAACAGGAATGCACTGCGAAAAACTACAGTACACTCTGGATTTCGAGATCTTCGTTCAAACCCCCAGGGGACATAGACCCTAGGGTGAAGATCCAATAAGACTCCCTTCTGCACAGCCTCTGAAATCTAGCCCCCTCATCAGGGTCCTTAGCTATTAGCTCAATGCCAAAGACCCGTAGGCCCGTTGGATCCCCATCATGATGCTGCTCAAAGTGGCGAGGTATGGAGTAGCTGTTGCGGTCCTTTGTTCCAGCCTTCGTTTTCCTGTTCAATATGCTGCACTTATGTTCACCGAACCTTACTCTAAGGGGCCGTATAGTGCAGCCTACATAGAGTAGGTTACACGGGCAGACTATACCGTAAACTACATAGTTGGTACCGCAATTGATAAACTGTTTGATGCTCCTACTGCGGCCATCCAGCACGAGGACCTCACTCTTTCTATGCCACATATATGAACAGGTGCCACAATTCCTCACTCCACACCTAAAGCTGCCCTTTTGATCAAACACAGTAAACCACGGGTTATTCGGGATGATACCACCGCACTCCTTAATTTTCCTAACTTTACTGGGGGCAATCTGACTCCTAAGGTCCCTAGATTTTCTAAAGACCACCTCTGGGGCCGGGGGGAGGAGAGAGCCCAGGACTGGATCTTGTTTCAAGATGTTCCAATTACGTTTCAAAGTACGCTGTATGCTAAAGGCTTTGTTGTTATAAATAGTGCTAAACCTGGTGATCCTTGTTCCTGATGACTTAGCACACGGCTTCTTGGGCCTGACCACCCGACATGTGTTCGTGGCTTGGATACCGCCGACATTGGTACCCTCTCCCTCATAGTGTTGTAAGTATTTGTTGAAGGCCTCGTCAATAAGACAAGCCTGATATCCCTTTTCCAAAAATCTATTTTTCAGTACCTGGCCCTGCTCTTCATAATCCGTGACCAAAGTGCAAGTTCTTTGTAGTCTGCAGAATTGACCGAAAGGGACGTTTCTAATCCACCTCGGGTGATGATTGCTCTCCGCGTGGAGGTAGGAGTTCCCTCCACTCGGTTTGAAGTGTGTTTTAGAAATTATGCCCCCTTCCTGAGTAGCTCGCAGTTCAAGGTCCAGGAACACCAGATGGTTATCACTTACAACGTGGGTGAAGGATATCTCAAAAGGATTGCTGCTGCAATGTGAGATAAACCCATCCAACTCCTCACTAGTACCGTCCCAGATAATCAATATGTCATCAATATATCTGGAATACAAGGCCAGATGGACTCTGTAGGGGTTATTATTCCAGATATACTGATCCTCCCAGTACCCCATAAACAAAATGGCATAGCTTGGGGCAAATCGAGCTCCCATGGCTGTGCCTCTGGTTTGTCTATAGTATTCATCCAAATATACGAAGTAATTGTGATTCAATGTGTATTCTATACAGTCAACCAAAAACTTCGCTTGGGAGGGGTGAAGATTACTGGTTTTTAAATAATGCTCAACTGCTGCGACGCCAAAGTCATGTCTAATAGACGTGTACAAGGATGATACATCTAGTGATACCCATTTATAATGTCTCAGCCATTGTATAGGTGCCAGGATATCAAGCATGTGTCCTGAATCTCTGACGTATGACGGTAATGCCATCACTAGATCTTGTAGGAAGGAGTCGATGTAGCTACCCAAGTTACTTGTCAAGCTGTCAATGCCAGCTATGATCGGTCTACCCGGGGGGTTGATCTCATTTTTATGTATCTTGGGAATATGGTAAAAGTGTGGGGTTCTGGGATGCGGGACATACAGGAAGTGATATTCACTCTTCGAGATGATGCTTTTGGACAGTGCGTCGTCGAGAAGGACCTTGAGCGACCTTTTATAGTCGCACAAAGGGTCCTTTCGAAGCTTTTCATACGTTAATTCATCGCCTAATAGCCTGAAGGCTTCTGCTAAGTAAGCCGACCTATCCTGTATTACCAGGCTCCCCCCCTTATCAGCCTGCCTAATAATAACATCATCCCTGCCCTTCAATTCTTTGATCACATCACCCACAGTAAGGCCTTCCTGGGTCAGGATATTGCGCCTGGAATTGGACTTGGTGTAGTCCTTTCTAGTACATAATTGTCTAAGTTCCCCAAGGACTACCTCATAAAAGACGGGAATGAAATTACCCTTAGCCCAGTGGGGAAAAAACGTTGACTTGGGCCTAAAATTGGTATGGATGATGTCCCCACCACTCTCAGATGTGGGAAGGTCTATCATAAAATCCTCGCACCCCCCTTCCTGAAATAGGTCCTCTAGAATAATGAGAGCTTCATCATCTGTCATGCAATTCTTAGGGGACTGGGTTGGTGCTCTAGCCATTTCATTGCTACAGGGTTCCACCGTGTCCTTTTTCATAGCGTAATATCTTTGGACTGTTAGTCCACGAATAAACCTATTCAGGTCTACAAAGAGGTTGAAGAGGTTAGGCTGGCTGTCTGGCGCAAAGTTCAGCCCCTTTCGTAACAGGTCTAGTTCAGTCTCCGAAAAAACCGAAGCAGACAGGTTATAGATCTTAATGGTTGACCTGCCAGCCATCACCTTCTTCCTCCCCTGGGCCTTCTTTCCTCCCCTCGTACCTCTCTTTCTCTTTCCCTTTGTTCCATCTTTCTCTGGGACTGTCTTAAAGGGAGCGAATTTTGATATTTCGCTGCTGTGGGCGTGAATCCCCCCACAGCTCCTCTCCCTAAAAAACGGGAATCTGGCTGCTGATCCCCAACTGGTAAGTGGCTAGACTGGCATGCAGGACCGGGTCTATCACTGGTGTCTACCCAATTGACCTCCGAACCACCAAGGGGAGGCTCTGTGATCGTGCGATCAGAGACACCTCTATCTTCACAAGGGGCTGGGTCTGATGTATTCTCCATAGTGCTCCTTTGGGGGGCCTGTTTACTGGACCTGTCACTGCCAACTTCTCTAATATCATTAGGGTAGCCATATCCCCTATTATAGACATTATTATGCTGTTGGTAGTGGCGTTTGTTCTTTTTCTTTTTCCTCTGGGATCTATTGGGCCTAAAGTGATTCACATTTTCACCTTCTCTGAGATCGTTAACAGGGGCCTTACTAGTAAATGAATCCCTTCTCCAGTTCAACTCTCTCCCCTCCTGATAGTCAAGTCTATCCCTCTCGAATTTTCCTGATTTGCGACTAATTAAGTCTGTTTCGAAATTGACAATCTGGTCATTTACCTTGCCATCCCAACTACTAAAGGATGGTAAATCTACGAAGGAGGCCAGTTCTTCTTGTGTGTTTTTCAGATCCTCACGGATATTATCCAGATTCCTCTTCCTTTGTGCCACAATAGATTCGAGGAGGATTTTATTGCACTCCCTCAACTTATTGAGCCAATTGGTTTGTAGGTCCTCATCTAACCAGAAGCAAGTCTTAGTAAGTCTGAGGCCTCTAGGAATCCTATTAACCTCAAGGTACTTTTCTAATAGTAAGATGTCCCACCACTGCGTCATTTCCTTCTCCAAGGAATGTTTGAGTTTATAAAACAAGGACACCATAGTGTCTTCTCTGTCCACAACCGCTGGAGCTTCTTTATTCACCGTACTAGGTGCATGCTGCTTTTCGTAGGAATCGATGCTACTACTGAAACCTCTAGCTAGGGATTGCCTCCTGAGTTCCCTTTCTTCCATAGAAAGGACCATCTTGTAGAGTCCTTTTTTACAACACAGCCGATCCAATGAATCACTAGAGGGCCTAATCCTCAGCTGCAGGAATCCCACTTGTATATATTCCAAAAAAGATAGGTGCTGGACAGCACCCCCTTTCCTGCGCTCGGAACCTGGTCCTCAGGCTGTTTCAATCCTGGAACTCGTACTGGTATTAGGCATCCATGATGGCTAGGCTTTGCTGCCCCTTACGACCAGGGTGGTCGACCAGACACTGAAAATACAAAGCAAAAGAAGGGCGCACCAGCCTAGCGCATTATCCTCAGCAAGTTTATTTGGATAAAATTGTTTAAAATCAAATACTCACAAACAAACAAGAAGTTTCAGGCACATCAATTCCATACACCTGCCTCCTACCAGAGGATCAACGTCTTTACTGGAAGCAGAGGGCTGACGCGTTTCGAGGCTGTGCCTCTTCCTCAGAGCCTGGAGGCCATGGTCAAGTCCATAGTTTAAATATAGTATGTAGGGCCAGGCCTCCACATGACCCCTGGGGGATGTGGGAGGAGATATCGCCCAAATGGGCGTAGCTACACAGCCAATTACCCAAAAGCTGTTGCAAGTCACAAGTGTAGTTACATTTTAATTGGCAAGCCCCACGCGACTATTTATTTCATTGGTGAGCTATCCAAAAAACTTCCCAGCTCATCGTGGACTCCATTTCACAAAAAATAATAATAATAAGGATAAAAACTGATATGGTAAACTGACCTGTACATGTCGTGGTCCTAAACCAAGTAGGGCATCGAGCTGAGACCATCGTGTTGGTCGATAGTCCACTATCTTATACTGGGCATATTGGGCATATTCCCTGGTGGTCCAATGGTGTTCGCTGTAAAGTCGGCTACCCGGATATTTGGGATGGTATACTGTAACAGCAGGGTGGCGGTGGAACGCACGCCGCTCATCCCGGAACTAGCGTGCGCACCACCGCATAGCGTCACTTCCGCCCATCCAGGTCGTGACGGCTTCCGGTTTCCGTATACATGGGCGGCGGGACAGCGGTGGAACGCACGCCGCTCGTCCCGGAACTGGCGTGCGCATCACCGTCACTTCCGCCCATCCAGGCAATAACAACTTCCGTCCCCGGCAAGCTGTTCCTATAGAAACCGCAAAGGGGAGGACACAAGTATGCCCCACTGATGTGTCATATACATCGTACCATATGGACCAAATCCAGGGGAACTAAATTTAGATGCACCATACAGAATCGACTCTGGTGGGAGTTGATTGGAGCGCCCACCAAGATTGGAAAAAGGTGGTCGCACATATTTAAAATAGCAGTGAAGATATTGTACATCAGATAAAACAACCTGAACCAATAAAATTAAATTAAAATTAAAATTAACATTAACATTAATAATATTAATGATGGGTACCTGTGTACTAATAATGTAACTTGCTAAGCCTGAATGAGAATCACATGTATAAAAGAGTGGATCAATAGATAAAAAATTATTCAATATTCAATTAAATTATATAACTGTGAATAAATATATACACATATATAAAAAATTATTATAAAAAATTATACATACCATACACACATATATAAAAATATACATGTATATACAGATACAAACACCTATGTATACATGCTGAACCATAATGATTCATTATATAAAATCCATATTAAAACCATCTAAATATATGTGTACATATAGTGTGACTCGTTAGATATGGCATGTAGAGCTTCAGACACCAATTTACGCGTGCCATACCTCCTCTATAAACATACCTTGGAGAGCTTGAAAGACTAAACTCGGTAAGCCAAATATAAAACTTTAGGTGTGGGACCTATACTAAGGAACTATACGCTTCAAAATAAATTGAGGGGAAAGGAAAAGGAAAAAGGAAAGGGAGGATGGTGTAACGAGCAGTGTGTGTATATGTGCGTGCATTGGCTACGCACATACATATCCACACAATTGAGGAGACGGGGAGGGGGGAGGGGCACACACATGCACATACGTCAGCCTGAACATATACACCAGCGTATGCGTGTAGACCCCAAAAAGAAAATAGAGAGTGGTGTGGTACTAGGATGGAACCATAGAAGGAACAATGGTAACTGCAGCGAATGTCGGGGGGACAGAAACACATACGGAAGGGGGGAAAAAAACAGGAATGCACTGCGAAAAACTACAGTACACTCTGGATTTCGAGATCTTCGTTCAAACCCCCAGGGGACATAGACCCTAGGGTGAAGATCCAATAAGACTCCCTTCTGCACAGCCTCTGAAATCTAGCCCCCTCATCAGGGTCCTTAGCTATTAGCTCAATGCCAAAGACCCGTAGGCCCGTTGGATCCCCATCATGATGCTGCTCAAAGTGGCGAGGTATGGAGTAGCTGTTGCGGTCCTTTGTTCCAGCCTTCGTTTTCCTGTTCAATATGCTGCACTTATGTTCACCGAACCTTACTCTAAGGGGCCGTATAGTGCGGCCTACATAGAGTAGGTTACACGGGCAGACTATACCGTAAAGTACATAGTTGGTACCGCAATTGATAAACTGTTTGATGCTCCTACTGCGGCCATCCAGCCTGTAATGAAATTGCTTACTCTGATTTTACTGCACACAGCGAGCTTCTCATTGTGTGCATTAAGCAGATAAAAGAGCAGCGCCCATCTAAGTGTAGATTATAAATATCAAAGGTACACTTTATTGTGTTGCACTTACAAACAGTTGGAAATTCAGAAGCATTTATGGGAGAACATCCTGCAAGTCCATGTTGGAGACAGCACGGCATCCAACGTGTGCCATGTCACCAGCAGCGCCAGTGGGTTCCAGTACTTCGGGTCCGTGAACGGGGAGAGGAGCAAAGTGTTGCTGAGGGAACGGAAGGTCATTACAGGGCGGGTAGACATCAGGGCCTTCCGTTCCCTCGGCAAAACTTTTCTCCTCTCCCCTTTCACGGACCCAGAGCACTGGAACCCACCAGTGCTGCTGGTGACATGGCACTCGGAGGACGCCGTGCTGTCTCCAACACGGACTTGCAGGATGGTATCCCATAGATGCTTCTGAATTTCCACCTGTTTGTAAGTGCAACACAATAAAGTGTACCTTTTGATATTTTTAATCTACACTTAGATGGGCGCAGCTCTTTTATCTGCTTAATGGACACCAGTGGCAGCCGGTATATATGGGGCACCGCCCCCCCATCCATGCGTCCGGCCCCCTACATATGGGGCGCCGGACGCATGGAGTACAATGGGATTTTTTTTTTTTTTTTAGCCATGTGATTAGAGCCAGAGGCTCTCACAGGCTAAAAAAAAGGGTGGACCCGGGGCGCAGAGCAGTGCGTCCCGAGCCCACCCATTGTGTGACAATAGCAAATGAAAATTCCCTATTGTCACACGGATCCTCCTCCTGGCCAATCAGGAAGCGCGTCTGATACGCGCTTCCTGATTGGCCGAAAGGCAAATCCCATGCCATTGGCTTGGGAGGAGGACAGAGGACTCGCCGCCACGCCGGAGAAGCCGCGATAGCCCGGCCCGCTCCTCGGAGAACATCGGGCGGTGTGCGGTGGGGGATGTGATCGGAGGAAGGGATCCAATACTGGACGCAGTGGATGGAGTACGGAGAGGAACCCGATCCCCGGGGTGTAGAGCTGTGAGCACCGGACACCCCCGACACCGAGGTGAGTCCCGGGACCGCACTGCTCAACTCAGCCCTCTGTGTGTGTTTATTGGGGGAGCTAATACCGACCGATCGCCGGGATCGGACTGGTGGGGTGTCCGGTGTGCCCTGTGTGCCGCCTCCCCCTCTCTGCTAGACGTAGCCGGCTCCCCTCCCTACACGTGGGCCAGACGGAGGGAGCGGGGAGCTGCAGAGGAGCTGGGACTGGGATCGGTGGGATGGATGGAGGAGATCACACTTCCCCACACCCTCTACACGGTGTACGGTCTCCGGACTCCATCATCATAAAGGGCCACATCCGGCCCCCGACACCTCCAGAGGGCCGCACTATAGCACCTCCAATATCAGTGGCTGCAATAGTAAGTAGGTGTCAGTGTCCATAATAATAACCCCCATCATTTGTTGTTTGCGCCCCCCCAAAATTTTTGAGCACCAGCCGCCACTGATGGACACTATGAGAAGCTCACGGTGTGCAGTAAAATCAGAGTAAGCTATTTCTTTAGGGTCCTTTCACACGGGCTTTCTGCCCGGCGGACTCTGTTGATCGATCCCCGATGAGCAAGGGGATGACAGGTCTGTCTCCGCTTACTTTGCAGAGATGGAGCTGTCAGATCCCCGCTCTCCTCTATGGGAGATCGGTTGAAAATGGACCCCCTGTCCGTTTTCATCCAATCTGATCCTCCAGACAGATGGAAAATAGGGTTTCCATCCGTCCGGATTTCACGGACAGGATTGGATCGGAGAGCAGCGGGTGCCAGCGGACATGTCACCGCTGACATCTGCTGCTCCATAGAGGTACATGGAGCATCCAATCAGGTCCGCCTGAAAAATTGACAGACTGACCTGATTGGAAAGCCCGTGTGAAAGGGGCTTTACAGGAAAGGAGCCTGTACAACTTAGCAAGACTGAAGGGAAGGCTGGAGCTCAGATTTAAACATCTTCATGTGTGTTCCGAGAGAAATGAATAACTGTCACTCAACAAGAAGCCATTCAGAACTCTGAATATTCGGTAATAAATTATTATATCAGGCATTGTAAAAATGCAGAGCAAAGCAGAACAATCGGGTGAATGAATGCCATCAGCTGTGTTGAATCTGCTTATTTTTAATTACCAGTTTTGCTCTTAAGCTGAACATAATACACTTCACAATATAGCTTTTCCCTTGCACAAAAGCAATGCTGATTCCTTAATACCGGAAAGTTCAATTAAAAGAAGTTTCAAAAGACGCAGAATTATCGGATGTGAGGGGTGAAGTTTATAAAAATAAACTCCCTGAAGATTTGCTTCACAAAGGCATTTTTTTGTGTTCCTTTTTTTTTTCTCTGTCAGTTCTAATGATTAGCCATAGGAGTCAATAGGGAAAATTCACAAAACAAAAACAACCCCAAAACAAATGGTGGAGGGCAGTCTGATAAGCTCTTATGTCCCTTTCACACATGTGGACCATTCATTTAATCAGTTCAGTCAAGTTAAAATGGATGAAGTATGTGACAGGAGTCACTTTGGCTGGGGGGCTCGTGAAACCCAGATTACTTTAAAGAAGTCAGGAAACTCCTTGTCCTGCTTCGCCGGCCCCTCTTATGTGTAAGTCACCCTGTGTCCATTATGGGCACAGGGTGACCAAGAACCCCAGTTGGGTCTGCACTAATCAGACTCGCTGTACAACCACACCGTACTCAGCCTTTCATGTTACCCCGGTTATCCTGGGTTCTATATGTGTGATTTGTGATTTGAAAATATGTCTTTTACTTGGGACAATGATATTTCTGAACAGTGTCCCTCAGGAAATATTTGAAGATGAACGGTTTGTTTTTTCAGATTGCTAGAATATTGCAGGAGTGTGTCATAGACCCTTGCTAGATAGTGAGGTGGGGTGGGGTTTTTTATTGTTAAGTACCTGTATCCCATTGTTCAATTGTTTCTGTCTGCCTTAAGATCAACCTATTATGGGATGTATATGTGTATATGGATTGGCTGCTAAGGGGGAGGGGGGGGGGGGTTGTCCCACATTGTATACAGTATCTCTCTGTGCCTGTGTTTGAATAAACAGTTTCATTCTGGTTCACTCCAAAACTTGTACTGTCAAGTTCTTGGGATAACTATTAAGGATGATCGAACTTTTGAAAAGTTCGGTTCGGCCAGAACATCCGAACTTCCCGAAAGTTCGGCCCGGATTTCAGAACCCCATTGAAATCAATGGGACCCGAACTTCGGTAATCAAAAAACACAATTTTTAAGCCCTAAAACCCAATAAATGCCCCTAAAAAGTGCCTAGGGTTCTGGGTCATGCCCCATTAACTATTAATCACACAAAAAAGTTCTTAAAAATTGTCATTTTTGATAAAAAAGCCAATTATTGAAAAAAAAAGAGAGATTTTTTGGATTTAGTATCTGGGGGGTCTAAAAAGTGTACATGTGAAGTTTCAGCTCTGTAGCATGTGAAGTTTCAGCTCTGTAGCATGTCCAGAACCATAAAAAAAAAGATCATTTGTATTAGAAAACTTTCAGCTCAGGGGGTTGGCTTCGCTGCTTTAACACCTTGCCGGTTTAATAGAAGGCATTTTTTTGGGTTCTTTGCAGTCAGAAAAAACATCTGAACTTGTGTATAGTGGTACTGTGCACAAGTTCTGATGTTTTGCCTGCCCCCAAAACCCCCCAAAAAATGCCAGCAAAAACACACCTGGGTTTTTTTTTTTGACGCTAGCGTTTTTTTTGGCATTTTTTGGGGTTCTTTTGAGGCAGGCAAAACATCTGAACTTGTGTATAGTGGTGTATATACACACATACATATATTTATATACACACCTAGACATATATAGGTGTGATAGTAGCAGAAATATATGCTTGCGCTAATGAAATCATTTACAGTAATATATTTCTGCTACTATCACACCTATATATGGCTAGGTGTCTATATACATATAAGTATGTGTGTATATAACCCCAAAATATGCCAAAAAAACGCTAGCGTCAAAAAAAAAAAGCCCAGGTGTGTTTTTGCTGGCATTTTTTGGGGGTTTTTGGAGGCAGGCAAAACATCAGAACTTGTGCACAGTACCACTATACACAAGTTCAGATGTTTTTCCTGACTGCAAAGAACCCAAAAAAATGCCTTCTATTAAACCGGGAAGGTGTTACAGCAGCGAAGCCAACCCCCTGAGCTGAAAGTTTTCTAATACAAACAATCTTTTTTTATGGTTCTGGACATGCTACAGAGCTGAAACTTCACATGTACACTTTTTAGACCCCCCAGATCTGAAATCCAAAGTAAAAATCAAAAAAACTCTTTTTTTTAAAAAAATGTTGTCAATAATTGGCTTTTTTTTATCAAAAATGACAATTTTTAAGAACTTTTTTTGTGTGATTTTGTGTCTGGGGGGTCTAAAAGGTGTACCTGTGAAGTTTCAGCTCTGTAGCATGTCCAGTACCAGAAAAAAAAGGATTGTATGTATTAGAAAACTTTCAGCTCAGGGGGTTAGCTTCTCTCCTCGGTTTTCACACCTTGCCAGTTTCAAAACAGGCATTTTTTTGGGTTCTTTGCAGTCAGGAAAAACATCTGAACTTGTGTATAGTGGTACTATGCACAAGTTCAGATGTTTTGCCTGCCTCCAAAACCCCCCAAAAAATGCCAGCAAAAACACACCTGGACATTTTTTTTTGACGCTAGCGTTTTTTTGGCATTTTTTTGGGTTCTTTTGAGGCAGGCAAAACATCTGAACTTGTGTATAGTGGTATATATACACACATAATTATATGTATATAGACACCTAGCCATATATAGGTGTGATAGTAGCAGAAATATATTACAGTAAATGATTTCATTAGCGCAAGCATTTATTTCTGCTACTATCACACCTATATATGTCTAGGGGTATATATACAGACATATATGTGTATATATACCCCCTATACACATGTTCAGATGTCATGTCTGACATCAAACATGTCCTCAAAAAAGCACTGGCAGTGGCAGCCCCTGCAGCATAAAAAATGCTTGGCTGGTGAGAAGCCATATGCCTGTCCCGAAGCAATTCAGAGAAATGATCATTTCTCTATAGTGGTCACCCTGCTATGGAAGGGTTTTGTCACCCTGCCATAGCAGTCACTGCCAGTTAACCCTACACTACACTACACTACGGTCCCCTTACACTTAACACTTTCCCTACAGAAACTAAATTTTTGAAGCTAACTTAAGTGTAAAGGAGCACTCTAACTACACTATATATCCCTTTCCTCACACTAATAAATAGCTAAATGACACTTTTAAAGTAAAATTAACAGAACTGCTTCCACTCTCTTCCATGTCCAGTATAACAATGCTAGGAATATGGCGGGGGCGATCTTATATACTGGGGGGCGTATTCACTAATGATTGGTCTAGGGACCCCCTAGTCACTCCAATCACATTCCTAGCATTCTCCTGCCCCCTCAATTGGCTTTTGCTAATGGTTCTGGTCCAATCACGGGCTTTTAAAGCCCTTTTCCTGAAGCATTGCATTTTGGTCGGTTCTGGTTGACGAATTCCGAACTTTTTGGGCAAAAAGTTCTAAATTCGGCCGAACCTCGAACACCCAATGTTCAGGCCGAACCGATGGTGGACCCGAACCGTTCGATCATCCCTAATAACTATAGCCAGATTCACAAGTCTAGTGTTCCAGAGCTTAGGAAGCAGCTGCTTGGCGGAGGCGGAGATACCCAGTCGGGGTGTCCAGAGTCCGTCACAAAGTATTCATCAGTTTTTCCTCTGTTCTTCATCAGTGCTGATCAGTTTTTCATCAGTTTTTTTTTACATCCACTACCAATGCAAAAAACAGATTACCATTTGTCAGTTTACATACGTTTTTCGTCCAATCTGTTTTTTTAACGGAAGAAAAATAGAGCTTTGATCAGTTTAAAAAAACGGATGATGACGAATGTGGATGTAAACTGATGTAAATGGATGATCATCTATTTACATCCATTTTTCCATAAAGATGCATTGATGTCTTTTTTTCATCCGTCAACGGATGGATGAAAAACAGACAAATGGACAGCGAGTGAAAGGGGCCTTATGGGCAGGGTCTTCTTAAAGGGGAGTTCTGCCTTCCCCATCATCCCCTCCAAAAATGAAAAGTCAGACGCTACACATACTGTAGCTGCTGACTTTTAATATTAGGACACTTACCTGTCCTTGAGTCCAGCGATGTCGGCACCACAGCCGATGTTTCCATTGGCTGTCGGGTGCTGCCGCCGCCATTGCCGGTAAAGGAACCCAGCAGTGAAGCCTTGAGACTTCATGGGCGGGTCCCAACAGAGCATACACGAAGCGCGATGCACATTCCTATTGGCTCGGCGGTGGGGGAAGAAGGAGAGGGCCAAACTTCCGAGGGACAGCACCGCGGCGCCATATCCCGGAAGTGGGGAAGGGTACCTGTCAAAAACAGGTAACCGTTCCCCCCTCCCCCCTCCCCCCTGAAAGGTGCCAAATGTGGAACCAGAGGGGGGGGAAGCAAAAGAGCGGAGGTTCCACTTTTGGATGGAACTCCGCACCCCAGAGTGCCTGGACACCCTGGTTGAAAAAGGCTGTGCTAGATCATTTCTGGCTGGCCCTTTTGCAGGTATAACTATGTAATGTATTCAAAATAAGTGTCTATACTATGTAAAATCCAGTAGTACACTGTCTCACCCTGCTCTGCACATGCTCAGTTGCTCTCCATTTTTAGGCCCCTCTCACACTGTCCGCTCCGTCGGCGGACTCCGTTTTTCTCAGCGGGGGATCGATCCGCCGCTGAGCAGGCGGATGGCAGCTCCGTCTCTGCTCTGTGTGCAGAGACGGAGCTGTCAGGTCCCCGCTGTCCTCTATGGGGAAATCAGATGAGAACAGACCCCCTGTCCATTCTCATCTGTTCAGAAAATAGGGTTTCCATCCGTCCAGATTTGACAGACAGGATCGGATCTGATGTCAGCGGACATGTCTCCACTGACATCCGATGCCCAAAAGAGATGCATGGGGCGTCCGTTCAGATCCGCCTGAAAAACTGACAGGCCAATCTGAACAGTCCGCTAGTGTGAAAGGGACCTAAGGCTTTGCCAATTTGTCGATTAGGGATAGGCTCTATGCAGTAGCGAAACTATCAGAGTCGCAGCGGTCGCGCTTGAGACCGGGCCCTGGAGTTCCGCCACTGTGGAGGGGCCCGTCGGCCTCTGCTCTTCTACCATGGGGGGCCCGCCGGCACCTGCCAGTTCTGGATGTGGATGTGCGAGTGAGAGCCTCCTCAGAATCAGTCTCAGTCAGAGACAGTTGTGCCGCGCGGGGGGGATGCTGTGGCCGGGCTGTCAGGAGGAGGCCGAGCTGAGCTCTTACTGTGATGAATGAGTGTAATGTTCTGGTACCTTTGGGTACCTTAATTACTCTTTCATAAGTGTATGCGCCCCACCATTCTCTTTTGGTAAGGTGCGCATACACCTTTAAGACTGATACTGTCATCACTGAGCGCCGGACTGGATGGCTATTTAGATCGCCGGCTCTCACTCACATGTGTTCATTCAAACTGCTTTGTGCCTTGATGCTAACCTGTCTTGAAGCTCTCATGCTTGCAAGCATACCTCGCTGTCGGAATCACGCTGCGCTGATCCATGTATCCCGCTACCGGATCATCCGCTCTTGCCGAACCTCTCCTTTGCTACATTGCTATTAGTGATAAGTACCCCACAGGGGAAACCTCTATAACCTTCATACTAAAGCTTACACTATCTAGCTCTGCATACTAAGGACTATTACTACATCTGCATTATCTAAGATTGCTAGCTCTTGAGCCTACTACCACCTGTTCTTGCACTGGGTTGATCTCTCTTGTATGTCCACCTGCTACTCTGTCATCTGCTACCATACATGATTGCTAAACCTATCTGCATCCCATCTGCTACTATCTTACTTTCAAGAACATTTCCTTTCAAGTGTCTGTCATCTACCATCTCTACCCAACCTGTCTCTTCAGCCTATCATCACTGTGTTACTATATACATAAGTCACTCTAGGAAACATCTTATTGAGTGTGTGTATTTACTTGCTGAATTGAGATCATCCACACATGATGAGTCATTGGGAGTTGGGATTGGTGTCTCAGCGTTTCTCTACATGACTACTGAAGTGGAATATTTCTGCAGCTGAAAATCCACATCATACATAAAACGCAGGAGCGTTACAGATTGAACGAACCACAAATGGATTCAGCAGAAATAACCACTCAGATGACACAATTAAAACAGCAAGTAACTGCGTTAATACACGCACTTGCTGAATTAAAAGAAGACAATCAGGCTCTGTCGCAGCAGGTAATTAGACTGACACACCTTACCACTGCTCAGTCCCCTGAACCCAAAATAAATCCTCCTTTGGTATTTACAGGCGATCGCAAAAAATTTCGCGAATTTAAAAACGCATGTGAGTTACTTTTCTTGCTAAAACCCCGTACCTACCTTACTGATCACATTAAGGTTTGTACTATTATTTCTTACCTAACAGGTGATCCTCGGGCCTGGGCAGACTCTCTTTTTGAGAAAAGCGATCAGCTTCTCAACTCCTATGCCTTGTTCCTAGCAGAACTCACTAGCCTATATGATGATCCCAATAGGCAGAGTACTGCCGATCTTCAATTAAGATCCTTGAAACAAGGTGGGAGACCTGTAGAAGACTTTGTCGCAGAATTCAAGAGATGGACCCTTGATTCAGAATGGAATGATGCATCTCTGAAAACCCAATTTAGGCTTGGCCTATCAGAGGCCGTTAAAGACGAGCTTGCCCGAGCGGATCTGCCAAAAACCCTGGATGCATTGATACAACTCAGTATCACCATAGATAGAAGACTACGAGAAAGAAAGGCTGAGAAAATGGGAATGCCATTATCCAGTTCTTCTCGGATTTCGGTCGTTGACCCCGTTCCTATGGAGGTAGGAACCATACGCCCACCTCTATCAACTATGGAAAGAGCCAGAAGACGATCTGGTAATCTCTGCTTGTACTGTGCATCCCCGGATCACAAGATAAACGTCTGTCCCCTAGTCTACAAAAAGAAGGGTGAGTGTTCACATGTCCTCCTAGGGGGATTGACAACTTCAATCACTAACCCTTACCTTTCTGTTTGCTTAACATTACAGTGGGACCAGAACAGGATTACTACTAAGGCCATGATTGACACAGGATCTTGTGGAAATTATATTGACATACGTTTTGCTGCTTTAAATAAAGTTCCTATTATTTCTAAACTTAAACCTGTCTCAGTGAGTCTTATTAACGGTGTTCCTTTATCCTCTGGTCCGATCACTGATCAGACACAGGCACTCCTAGTCACTACTAACGGGTCTCATATGGAGACCACTACCTTCGATCTAATACCTTCACCCCACTTTCCCATTGTTTTGGTACTTCCCTCGTTGCACACACATCAACCAACCATAGATTGGAAGGAATGGACCCTGACCTTCCTCTCTTGCTATTGCAAGGGTACGTGTAACCTCCCGTCTTTCGGGAAGATCCTGTCTGTGGTGACAGATGAGATTGCACCACTATGTTATCAGGATCTCTCTGAGGTTTTTCTTGAGAAAAATGCTCAAGCACTACCTCCCCATCGAGACTATGATTGTAGCATTGATCTACTCCCAAATAGCAAATTGCCGTTCGGTCATGTTTATCCTCTTTCACAGGATGAACTTTCCCATCTCAAAGACTATTTGGATGAGAATTTGGAAAAAGGTTTTATTAGACCTTCCACTTCTTCCACAGCAGCAGGACTCTTTTTTGTCCGCAATAAGGACTCAAGTCTCAGGCCTATCATCGACTATAGGCAATTGAATGCTATTACAATAAAAGATCGCTATCCTCTACCGCTTATCCCTGAGCTCATTGAGCAGGTGCGTGGAGCTACCTATTTTTCAAAATTGGACCTGAAAGGAGCATACAATCTCATTCGAATCCGTGATGGACACGAGTGGAAGACTGCATTCAGAACCAGATACAGATTGTTCGAATATCTTGTAATGCCATTCGGGCTATGCAACGCCCCTGCAGTTTTTCAACGATTTATAAACGATATTTTCAGAGACTTACTAGATGTCTGTGTTGTGGTATATCTGGACGATATACTTATATATTCACGATCCCTGTCTGAACACATAAGACATGTAAGACTAGTATTATCGAGATTGCTTGCACGCAACCTTTATGTGAAACTGAAAAAATGCTTGTTTCATAAAGAAGAGGTACTGTTTCTAGGCTACATCATATCCAAAACAGGAATCGAGATGGACATGAGTAAGATATCCTGCATTCAGGATTGGCCTACATCAACCACACGCAAGGCGCTACAGCGATTCCTTGGATTTTCGAATTTCTACAGGAAGTTCATTAGAAACTTCTCTGCCATTGTGAGACCCCTCACACAGCTCACTAGCATTAAAAAACCATTCAAATGGTCAGATGAAGCAAATAAAGCTTTTCACCTGTTAAAGACAAGGTTTACTTCTGCTCCCATACTACGCCATCCAGACCCATCCCTCCAATACATTCTGGAAGTAGATGCGTCAAACATGGCAGTAGGAGCAATACTCTCCCAACGACCAACTCACACTTCACCACTTCATCCAGTCGCCTTTTTTTCTAAATCCCTAAGCAGTCCAGAGATAAATTACCCCGTGGGTGAAAAGGAACTGCTTGCTATAAAATTGGCTCTGGAGAATTGGCGACATCTACTCGAAGGCACCCAATTACCAATACTTATATACACGGACCATAAAAATCTCCAATATCTTCAGACTAACAAAACTCTCTCTCACCGACAGGTACGATGGTCACTATTCTTTCTAAGGTTTAACTTCCTAGTGACCTACACACCTGCAGATAAGAACAAAAAGGCGGATGCACTATCACGACTAACTGAAGAAAACTACTTTGAAATCCCTTCCGTTCCTATAATACCTCACAAACGCATTATTGGAGTTGTCCGTTCCTTGAAGGAAGAGGTTTTGCATGGTATAAGTTTGGATTCACCCCCACCACAACTAAATACTGATGCAGAAGGCTTCCTCTACTACAACGACAAACTTTACATACCACCTACCATACGCACCAAGATCTTGGAATTATCGCATGATGTGCCTATGGCAGGACATATGGGTATGACAAAGACTCTTAATCTGATTACCAGGCAATTCTGGTGGCCTGACATGAAAACATCTATACAAAAATTCGTCTCCTCATGCAATGTCTGTGCCAGGTCCAAAATTGACACTACGAGACCATCCGGTCTACTATGCAGTCTACCAATACCCCAAACTCCATGGGAAGTTGTGTCCTTGGACTTTATAGTGGAATTGCCTCCTTCCAAAGGATTTAATACCATCTTAGTGTCAGTGGACCATCTGACAAAAATGGCACATTTCATTGCTATTCGCAGACTACCTTCGTCCAAACAAACGGCAGAACTCCTGATGAAACATGTCTTTAAGTTACATGGTATCCCAAAAACTCTTCTGTCTGACCGTGGATCACAATTTATTTCCAAGTTCTGGCAAGAACTATGTCACATACTACGGATCGAGCGGAAGCTCACTTCTCCTTACCATCCGCAGACCAACGGACAGACTGAAAGAGTCAACCAATGCATCGAGCAATATTTACGTTGTTACACTTCTTACCAACAGGATGATTGGGTGGATCTTCTCCCTCTGGCAGAATTTGCCTACAACAACGCAACCCACAGTACGACCAAGCAGAGTCCTTTCTACTTGAACTATGGGTTTCATCCCTCTATTCTTCCACCACGCATCCTTCCTTCAAATAATCCAGTAGCCTCAGACTATCTTACCCAAATAAAGGACTCTCTGGGTTTGCTTAATACTACCATTGCACACGCTCATAGTCAACAAAAGAAGTACTATGATCTTCGCAGAAGACCTTCTCCTCAGTACGCTATCGGGGACCTCGTTTGGCTCTCAACAAAAAATTTAAGACTGAAAATCCCTAGCAAAAAGCTTGGACCTCTGTTCTTGGGACCTTTCCCAATCAAGAAACTTATTGGAAAAGCTGCAGTACAGCTTACATTGCCAATAGACCTCAAAATACATCCCATTTTCCATGTGTCGCTACTGAAGCCCCATGTTCCTGACCAAGGAATAAGGCCTACTATCCCACCTCCTCCTCCTGTACAAGTTGAAGGTGGAGAAGAATATGAGATAAAAGAGATTCTGGATTCTCGTATCCACAGAGGAAGACTTCAGTACTTGGTTCGATGGAAGAACTATGGGCCCCAAGACGACACCTGGCTAAACACCTCTGACATACATGCCTCTAGATTAATCCGCAATTTTAATGCGAAGTACCCAGACAAACCAGCTCCAGAGGCCTTCAGGAGCCGGCCTTAAGGGGGGGGGGGTACTGTAATGTTCTGGTACCTTTGGGTACCCTAATTACTCTTTCATAAGTGTATGCGCCCCACCATTCTCTTTTGGTAAGGTGCGTATACACCTTTAAGACTGATGCTGTCATCACTAAGCGCCGGACTGGATGGCTATTTAGATCGTCTCACTCACATGTGTTCGTTCAAACTGCTTTGTGCCTTGATGCTAACCTGTCTTGAAGCTCTCATGCTTGCAAGCATACCTCGCTGTCGGAACCACGCTGCGCTGATCCCTGTATCCCGCTACCGGATCATCCGCTCTTGCCGAACCTCTCCTTTGCTACATTGCTATTAGTGATAAGTACCCCACAGGGGAAACCTCTATAACCTTCATACTAAAGCTTACACTATCTAGCTCTGCATACTAAGGACTATTACTACATCTGCATTATCTAAGATTGCTAGCTCTTGAGCCTACTACCACCTGTTCTTGCACTGGGTTGATCTCTCTTGTATGTCCACCTGCTACTCTGTCATCTGCTACCATACATGATTGCTAAACCTATCTGCATCCCATCTGCTACTATCTTACTTTCAAGAACATTTCCTTTCAAGTGTCTGTCATCTACCATCTCTACCCAACCTGTCTCTTCAGCCTATCATCACTGTGTTACTATATACATAAGTCACTCTAGGAAACATCTTATTGAGTGTGTGTATTTACT
Source organism: Pelophylax lessonae (assembly GCF_965119305.1). Lineage (NCBI taxonomy): Eukaryota > Metazoa > Chordata > Amphibia > Anura > Ranidae > Pelophylax > Pelophylax lessonae. The sequence continues at coordinate 42,707,699 of NC_138772.1, forward strand.
TGCTGAATTGAGATCATCCACACATGATGAGTCATTGGGAGTTGGGATTGGTGTCTCAGCGTTTCTCTACATGACTACTGAAGTGGAATATTTCTGCAGCTGAAAATCCACATCATACATAAAACGCAGGAGCGTTACAATGAGAGAGCCAGCCAGCCAATCCATGTAGAAAGCAGGGAGTAGAGAGGCGGAGTTTCACAGACACTGGAGAGTCAGCCGTCCAGAAGGGGGTGGATCTCTCCTCCACATGTGTGATTCACAACATGCATCCCTGATCCCTGGACTGTGGAGGCCGTTTTCGTGACCAGTGAATGAGGGGAATCGACTAGTACATGTAAGTGTCAGTGACAAATTGCTAACCTCCACCACTGATCTCAGCCACCACCATTGCTGCCTCTTACTGATCCCACACTACAGATTTCATCCCTATCCCATTCCCCCCATCACTTCTACAACAGACATCCTTGGTGTGGGGAGGGGGGGGGGATGGGTGGAGATGGGATCAGTAAGAGGCAGAGGTGGGGGAGGTTGGCACCACCACTAATCCCACCCCTCCTTAACCACTGATCCCCCCCCCTCACCACCATCACTGATCCCCCTCTCACCACCATCACTGGTCCCCTCTCCCCCATCACTGATCCCTCCTCTCACCACCATCACTGATCCCCCCCTCCCCATCGCCACCACTGATCCCACCCCCCTCCCCACCATTGCCGCCACTGATCCCCCCCTCACTACCATCACTGATCCCACCATCACTGATCCCCCCCCTCACCACCATCACTGATCCCCCTCCCCCCTCACCACCATCACTGATCCCCCCCTCCCCACCATCACTGATCCCCCCCTCACCACCATCACTGATCCCCCTCCCCCCTCACCACCATCACTGATCCCCCTCCCCCTCACCACCATCACAGATCCCCCCCCATCCCCCCCTCACCACCATCACTGATCCCCCCCTCACCACCATCACTGATCCCCCTCTCACCACCATCACTGATCCCCCTCTCACCACCATCACTGATCCCCCCCTCGCCATCGCTGCCACTGATCTCATCCCCCCTCCCCACCATTGCCACCACTGATCCCACCCCCTCCCCACCATCGCCGCCACTATTACTGGTCCCATTCCCTCCTCCCCACCAGTCCTGCCACTGATCCCATACACCCCTCTCTCCACCAGCACTATTACTGGTCCCATTCCCCAGGTCATATTTTACCGATCCTGAGGTGGAAAATCAAAGAAATTACATAACATTAACCACTTAAGGACCGCCCACCGCAGTTTTACTTTGGCAGGCAGCCCCTCCTGTGTAAACCGACTACGTCAGTCACTTGCCTGGTACTAGCGGCGAGCGGGGATGCCATTTCACGGGGGCCTGCAGCCGTGATTGCCGCTGACCACCCGTGATAGGTCCCCACTGAGAGAGAAGGACGGTCGGATGTCGTAAACACAGCTGACCACTCTTCTCCCTGAAATGATCACAGCGCACCTGTGATCCTTCTATATAGAATCACAGGTCTCTATGATCATTTCACAAGCCCCTCCCCCACCGATAGAAACACTCCCCTAGGCTTACATTTAACCCCTTGATCACCCCTCGGTTATCCCCTTCCCTGCCAGTGTCATTATTACAGTAACAGTGCATATTTTCAGCATTGATTACTGTAGTAATGTCACTGGTACCCCCAAAAGTGTCAAAAATGTCAGTCAGGGGTCCGATCTGTCCGCCGCAATGTCGCAGTCGCGCTAAAAAGTGCAGATCACCGGCATTACTAGTAAAAAAAAAATTACATAAATCTTTCCCCTAGTTTGTAGATGCAATAACTTTTGCGCAAACCAATTAAAATACACTTATTGCGATTTTTTTTTTTTCGAACAAAAATATGTAGCAGAATAGAAATTGGCATAAAATGATGAAAAATTCAATTTTTAATTTTTTTTTTTTTGGGGGGGATGTTATATAGCAGAATGTGAAAATAAAAAGTGTAAAAATCATGCTTTTTTGGGGGGGGGGCCTTCATGATTTCTTGCACCTGGGCCCTGAAAGTTCTAGTTACGCCTCTGGCTCTATGTTCGAGTTGAACCTAAGTTCGACTTGAACATCAGCTGTTCCTGTGTTCGCTGAACACACTAACAAATGGGACGCTCGGCGGAAAGTTAACCAAGTTTACCAAACGCTCCGAATAACGAAACAAAATTCGTCCAAATTTCAGAAATTCAAATGGAATTTTATATAAAATTCCAGTTGAATTCGAACTGTAAACATATTTCTGAAATCAAAGACTGTGTGCGTTATTTCGTACCATTTCGAAATAATAATGCTGTTTTTGTTAAGATGATTTAACCACTTCTGGACCGGAAGATTTTCCCCCCTTAATGACCAGGCCATATTTTGCAATTCGGCACTGCGTTATTTTAATGGACAATTGCGTGGTCATGCGACGCTGTACCCAAATAAAATTGATGTCCTTTTTTCCCCACAAATAGAGCTTTCTTTCGGTGGTATTTGATCACCTGTGCGATTTTTGTTTTTTGCGCTGTAAACAAAAAAAATAGCGACAATTATGAAAAAAAGCGGGACTGCAACATTGCGGCGGACAGATTGGACCCCTAACTGACATTTTTGACACTTTTGGGGGGACCAGTGACATTACTACAGTAATGAGTGCTAAAAATATGCACTGTTACTGTAATAATGACACTGGTAGGGAAGGGGTTAACACAGTGGGTGATCAAGGGTTGAAATGTAAGCCTAGGGGAGTGTTTACTAACTGTGGGGGGGATGGGCTTGTGGAATGACCACAGAGACCTGCGATCATATATAGAAGGATCACAGGTGCTCTGTGATCATTCCAGAGAGAAGAACGGTCGGCTGTGCTTACAACAGCTGACCGTTCTTCTCTCTCAGCGGGGAGCGATCGCGGGTGGCCGGCAGCAAATTAAGCTGCTTGCCCCGTGCATCGGAGTCCCCGTGCGCTCGCCCCCTGGCTGCAGGCGAGTGAGCGACCGACGTAGCCCTACATCGGTTCACACAGGAGGGCCAGCCTGCCGCAGTATATATGTAGTGGGCGGTCCGGAACTGGTTAAAGAGTCATTGTTATCATTTAATAAAGATTGCCACATTCGAATCGAAAAAAAAAAATGAAAGTTTTTGATTCGACTGATTCAAAAGTTATTGAATTTAAAAAAATCATTAAATTTGAAAAAGACAAAAAATGAATTTGGAATATGAATCCTGAATACGAACTAAACAAAAAAATACTGGATTTAACAAAACAAAATTGCTAGATTAATGGATCTAAACGAAACTAATCGAAACCAGTGGCGGCTGGTGCTCCCTGGGCCGAGGGGGGGGGTCGCTGTCTCACTCACCGTGAAGGGCAAGCAGGCAGGCAGCAGCAGAGGTGGCGGTGGCGGATGCTCCTCAGTCTCCTGCATCTCCTCGAGTCCTTCCTCCTCCTCCCTCCTCCTTGGCCAATGGCATGGCTTCCGTGTATTTCTGAGGTCATCAGATTTTTCAGTCGCATGCCATGGCTTCGCCTTTCAGCCAATTGGGAAACAGGTTTCAGGACCCGCTTCATGATTGGCCAGGAGGAGGATCCGTGTGACAATAGCGAATGTTCATTCGCTATTGTCACACAACTGGGTGGGCTCAAGAAGCAGTGCTCTGCCCCCCCCCCCCGATCCCACCCTTTTTTGAAGCCTATTAGAGCCTCTGGCTCTAATCATGTGCTTAAAAAAAAAAAAACCCCATTGGAATCCATGCGTCCGGCGCCCTGCATGTAGATTCGGGGGCCGGACGCATGGATAGGGCCCCCAATGCATCAGCCTCCACCGATCAAAACTAATTTTTTCGTCATGCACATGTCTACTATTTCCAATCCAGCCATATAAGTATGCTAGAGATTCTTTTCCTATCATAAGAGCAAACTGGCTATTCACACTGACTGATGTATAAATGGTAAAGCAATAAAGCAAATGGATAAACACCTTCCTGAGAGAGGTGCGTCTTCAATGGAATATTTCTTTTCGGTTTTGAGCAGCATTGGATGCATGAACAAATTTTGCTAATCTAGCAGTTTGCCTTCAAAACTTTGCAGAAGCCACTTGAATATTTTTGCTTGCACGGCACACTCTGATAAGCCTGCCTGTCAGCTATATTGAAATATAAACAGATAACTGGACCCAGGAACAAACTGTCAGTGAGACTTTAAAGGCCATCGAAATAATGCTTTCCTCCAGCAATCAGCATGCAATAAACATATAGTACAACTTTAAAGCATTTTTAATGTCGTGCTGAGATGTAACATATTTGCTGCTATGTTACAATAAAGAATATACAGATGCGCAAGAGCATTTATTCATTGCATATTACTAGGACCTGTCAGTCATCCAAGGTAGATAGGAGAAACTGCAATGCTGGTTATAGAAGCGGGCAATAAAAAAAAAGGTGGTGCAGGATAAATACCAGGCAGGTTTTGTGCACTGTGCAATGCGGTGTATGTATACGACATCGCAACGCAGCGCATGGCAGCACGCGATCACACTGCACATTGCTGGTATCACGTTATGCAGGCAATAATGTGCCCTATGTGGTGTGAATGGGCCCTTACTAACCAAGCAGAGCATGTTTACTTAGCTTGGCGAATAAGGTGACACTATGTTCACTTTGCAGACTCAAGCAACTGCAGGGGAATTTAACCACTTCAGCCCCGGGAAGGATTTGCCCCCTTAATAACCAGGCCCTATTTTGCGATTCGGCACTGCGTTACTTTAACGGACAATTGCTCAGCCGTGCGCGGTCATGCGTGAAATTTACGTCCTTTTTTTCCCCACAAACAGAGCTTTCTTTTGGTGGTATTTGATTACCTGTGCAATTTTTAATTATTCGCGTTATAAACAAAAAAAGAGCGACAATTCGGAAAAAAAAACAATATTTTTCACTTTCTGCTATATAACATTCCCGAAAAATCAATTTTTTTTAACATTTTAGGCCAATTTGTTTTCTGCTACATATTTGTGGTAAAAAAAAATCGCAATAAGCATTTTTTTATTATTATTATTTTTTTTTTACTAGTAATGGCGGTGATCTGCAATTTTTTGTGGGACTGCGACATTGCAGCGGACAGATCGGACCCCTAACTGACATTTTTGACACTTTTGGGGGGACCAGTGACATTACTACACTAATCAGTGCTAAAAATATGCAATATTACTCTAATAATGACACTGGCAGGGAAGGGGTTAATACTGTTGGTTATCAAGGGGTTAAATGTAAGCCTAAGGGTGTGATTCTAACTCTGGGGGGGGGGGGGGGGGTTGGGCTTGTGAAATGATCACAGAGACATGCGACCCTATATAGCAGGATCACATGGTCTTTGTGATCATTGCAGGCAGAAGGACGGACAGCTGTGTTTACATCAGCCAACCGTCCTTCTCCCTCAGCAGGTAGAGATCAGACCCGCCTGACAACCGCACTGGCTTCTTCGCTAATGAGCCCCCCCCATCAGCCTTCAGACGAGCGACGTACATGCAATAAGCGTATTTTGATTGGTTTGCGCAAAAGTTATTGCGTCTAATAACTACGGGAAAGATTTATGTAATTTTTTATGTTTTTTTTTTTTGTACTAGTAATGGCAGCGATCTGCAATTTTTTGTGGGACTGCGACATTGTGGCGGACAGATTGGACCCCTAACTGACACTTTTGGGGTTACCGGTGAGATTATTACAGTAATCAGTGCTAAAAATATGCACTGTTGCTGTAATAATGACACTGGCAGGGAAGAGGTTAACCTAGGGGTGATCAAGGGTTTAAATGTGTACCTAGGGGCGTGTTTCTAACTGTGGGGGGCGTGGCTTGGGAAATTATCACAGAGACCCGTGTTCTTATATAGAAGGGTCTCAGGGGCTCTGTGATCATCGCAGGGAGAAAAATGGACGGTTTTGTTTACAACAGCTCACCATCCTTTTCTCTCAGCGGGGAGCGATCGTGGGCGATCGTGGGTGTCAGACGGCAATCGGAGCCCACCTAGCTGTAGGCTGCCTGCCACAGTATAACTGCGGCGGGCGGTCAGCAAATGGTTAAAGGCTTTATTTCCTTTCTTAATGATTTTTCTTACCCGCTTGCAGTTTTCAGGTGGTTCCATCCTTCTACAGGGAAGGGGACAAGGTGTTTTGGGGTGGGGGGAGGCAGATACGTTCTTTTTTTAAATTTTGTTGTGGGGCTCCCCTTAAAATCCGTACCAGACCCAAAGGGCCTGGTATGCATGGGGGGGGGGGGGGGGGGCATGCCATTTTTTTCATTTTTTTTTTTGTATTGATGGCAATGGCTTGCAACCTGGAAAATCAACTTAAATGTAATTTTTTTTCTTTACAAATGTCAGTTTTGCTGCAGCAGGTTCTATACATGCTACAGATGTGCCACTTTACAGCCAGACTAAGGGCGCTCCCCAGACACTATATGGAATTTTTCATTTTTATTGTTTTACTTTAACCACTTGCCGACCGCCGCAAGTACATATACTGCGGCGGTCAGCCCCGGCCAGGCAAAGTGACGTACTGGTACGTCACTAGCCTGTCACTCGCTTGTGAGCCAATAGCGGGTGAACCCCGGCTCGTTCCCTAACAAGTCAATGCGTGTGACCGGCGGACATCGGGATCGTTCCCCGGGAAAGGGAGAAAGGCAGGCGGCTAATGTAAGCAAGCCGCCTGTCATTCTCCCCTGTGTAAAAATTTAGATCAGACGGTTCTACTATGTAGGACCATTGATCTCTGTTTTTACACTAGTAGCCATGTCCCATCACAGTTAGAAACACGGCCCTAGGACACACTTAACCCCTCCCTCTCCAATACAGTTAACTCCTTCCCTGCCAGTGTCATTTTTACAGTAACAGTGCATATGTATAGCACTGATTACTGCAGTAATGTCACTGGTAACCCCAAAAGTGTCAAAAATGTCAGTCAAGGGTCCGATCTGTCCGCCGCAATGTCGCAGTCCCGCAAACAAAATCGCAGATCGCCGCCATTACTTGTTAAAAAAAACACCAAAAATGACAAAAATCTTTCCCTTTGTTAGTAAACGCGATAACTTTTGCGCAAACCAATCAAAATACGCTTTTTGCGATTTTTTTTACCAAACATATGTAGCATAAAACAAATTGGCTGAAAATGTTAAAACATTTTGATTTTTAAATTTTTTTTTGGGGGGAATTTCATATAAAAAAATGTGAAAAATATTGTTATTTTTGCAAAATTGACGCTCTTTTTTTGTTTATAGTGCATAATCAAAAAATCGCACAGGTGATCAAATACTACCAAAAGAAAGCTCTGTTTGTGGGAAAAAAAGGACTTCAAATTCGTTTAGGTACAGCGTCGCACAACTGCGCAATTGTCCGTTAAAGTCACGCAGTAAAAAATCGCAAAAAAAACCCTGGTCAGGAAGGGGGTAAAATCTTCCGGGGCTTAAGTGGTTAAGCATCAATGAAGTCACTGCTCCTTTTAAAAACAATCTTTTTTTAAAGTTTTTTTTTTTCCATTGATACATGTCCCCCAGGGCAGTACCCGGGCCCCCATACCCTTTTTAAGGCCAATAACCTACATATAAGCCTTCAAAATGGGGACCTTTGGTTTTTTATGTTTGGGTCCCATAAACTATAATAGAATTCACGGCTCAGACATGGATGGAGGTCAGAACTTCAGCTATGTGGCAGAGCTTTGTAAATCTGAGGATTGGATAGACCTAAGTACATATCATTGGGCAGATAAAATAGCTTCCTTATAAGTATTTTACCTAGGGATTTAGCTGTTTGCCTGGGGTTCAGCTTTTTAAACTCATTTTAGAGGATAAGACGGGAGGGAGAGTTGGAGGAAGTGTGCTTGCTTAGAATTAATGAATGAAAGATGTAGTTATCTTCTCTTTTCTCTCTTCTGCTCTATAATGTAATTAAGATTCTGGACATGGTACCCAGCTTGTACCATATTTTATTTTTACTCAGAATGTAAAAAAAAAATAAATACCGTTAAAAAAATGACTGTGAGCTAATCCTTCAAAATATCTGCTCACCAAAGGCACCCTGTGAATTCTATTTAGAAAAATACCGACTAAATTGCAGCATTCCAAGTCTTTCTATTAGGTGGGCATTTTTATCCTGATTTGCACTCTCTGTAAAGATTTTACATCTAATAAATAACACATTTAGAAAGAAGTTGTCAATTCCCAGAACATGTTTTTTTTAAGCTTTGAGTGTAAAATATTCCCTTTATGAGTGGCTCCCATTTTCTTTCTAGTTTTTGGCTCAGATTAATTACCCTGATCTAATTCATTTAGTGGAGGACAGCTGTGGAACGTGGGTTGCCCACTGATGTATTGTGTTAAATGACGCCCATCTGTCATTGCAGTATATCAGCGTGAATCTGGTGTCATCCACTTCATTGGCTTCGAAGAGATAAGAGGTGCAGCTACAATGTTTACTGCAGTTGCTAATTTAATATCTACACCTTTATTAACCCGACCTGTGTAACATGGTGAACACTGATACATGATGGGCAGGGAGAAAAAATTAAAAAGCGCATTAGATGACAAGCATGGAAAGATATGGCGCAGTTCTACTTTTTTTTTTTTTTTTTCAGTTTTTGAACAAATGGGTTCTTTTGAGAAAATGCATTGTGGAGAATTTGTTATTTTTGAGAAATGTTGTTATTTTAGTTTTTACCAGACAGGGTGATTTGTTGCTGGTCTTTCATCTTCTGCTCCCCCGGCCTATGATATCCACTCTGGATTTCCTCTCATCATTCCTGGGTTTTTATTTTTTTTTTGTGTGCTAATTATCCTGAATCTCTATTTATTTTTTGCTTTTGGTATTCTAATATGTTATCATATTTTTTGGTTAATGTATATATTTTTTGTCTGTAATGTACACATATGGACATATAGATTTAAATGTTGATGAATATGATCTGTCCTTAATTATACTCGTGTATCTTGTAGTGGTGTTAATCTATCTGTTTCGGATCCTGAAGAAGCCCTCACGCTTAGGCGAAACGCGTAGATCAAGATGCAGAATTACCCACATCTGGTGTAACTGTTTATGTCCAGTGAGATATACAATTCTGATATAAATTTATTGTTCAAGATGCTATTCAATTTTAAGATTTTGATATCAGTAAAATGTATTGTTTTTTTTAAATATTGTCTATGTGTCAATCTATGCCTGGCACCTTCAAATCCCTACTTCCCCTGAAGGAGTAAGAGGGGTGGGTCTTCCTATTGCAATATTTGATACTGAGGGATAGTGTCTTGGCATACTATTATTCTTCTTTAGTGAAACAATAGAATCTCTCCTCACCATTTCCCATTACAGAGAATATATTTACCTATTTTTGGCAAATTTAATTTTCTTACTTAACCACTTTACCACCGGAGGATTTTGCTGTCTTACGTCCAGGCCACTTTTTGCGATTCGGCACTGTGCAAATTTAACTGACAATTGCATGGTCGTGTGACGCCGTACCCAAACAAAATTTATGTCCTTTTTTCCCCAGAAACAGAGCTTTCTTTTGGTGGTACTTGATCACCTGTGCGATTTTTACTTTTTGCGCTATAAACAAAAAAAAGAGTGTAAATTTTGAAAAAATAACAATATTTTTCACATTTTTTTATATGAAATTCCCCCCCAAAAAAATGTAAAAATCAAATTTTTTTTAAATTTTTGGCCAATTTGTTTTCTGCTACCTATGTTTGGTAAAAAAAATCACAATAAGCGTATGTTGATTGGTTTGCGCAAAAGTTATTGCGTTTACTAACTAAGGGAAAGATTTCTGTCATTTTTGATGTTTTTTTTTTAACGAGTAATGGCGGCGATCTGCAATTTTTTTTGTGGGACTGCGACATTGCAGCGGACAGATCGGACCCTTGACTGACATTTTTGACACTTTTGGGGGTACCAGTGACATTACTACAGTAATCAGTGCTATACATATGCACTGTTACTGTAAAAATGACACTGGCAGGGAAGGGGTTAATTTTATTGGAGAGGGAGGGGTTAATGTATGCCTGGTGCTTACTGACGTGTGTGGGGGGAGGTGACTGAGTGACACAGGGACAGATCGCAGGTTCAGCTATGCTGAAACCTGCAATCTGTCCCTGCCTGTCACTTAGGAGATCCGCCCACTTTGTTTACACAAGCGGGCGGATCTCCACACTCGATCTCCGACGATTGGGGAAGAGCGGCGGTGATCACCGCCGCCCCTCCCCTGGCCCGACTCCCGCTGTGACTGAATACAGTGGGAGCGAGCCTCCGGCGGCGCGCGAGCGCCGCTCACAAGGGGAGGAGTCCAGCGACGTAGGTCTACGTCGCTGGACGGGAACGAGCCCCTGTGCCGCAGTAGAGGCACAGTGAGCAGGGCTAAAGTGGTTAAAGAGGTTGTCAGAAAATTATTTTAAAAAAAAACGAACACCTGAAAGACAAACACATAATGAGCTAGAATGCATAGCATACTAGCTCATTATGAAATACTTACCTTAGAATGAAGCCCCGCAGTGTCGACTGCTCACCTCTCTCACAGGTGACATGTTCGGTCGCCCTTCTTCCTTGTTTTCGGCATCCATTCATCTGATTGGCTGGAGCCGCGATGACGTTACTCCCACGCATGTGCGCGGGAGCTGATGGTCACGGCACGGGGCTCTGAAGGAACGGCACCAGCGGCCGTTCCTTCAGAGCGCATGCGCCAGTGATGTCACTGGCTGCATGCAAAGTAAATATCTCCTAAACGGTGCAAATTTAGGAGATATTTACAGTACCTATAGGTAAGCCTTATCATAGGCTTAAGTATAGGTGCAAGTTGCAGAGGAGGGTTTACTTCCTCTTTAAAGCCCAACTAACTGTTCAGTTAATGTTTTAGATACGTCTAACTATAATTATTCTTAAAAAGTGCAACTACAATGTTTACTGCAGTTGCTAATTCAATATCTAAACCTTTATTAACCCGACCTGTGTAACTTAGTGAACACTGATCATTAGTAAGACCTCATCTGGAATATGCAGTTCAGTTTTGGGCACCAGTTCTTAAAAAGGATATCAGGGAACTGGAGAAAGTACAGAGAAGGGCAACCAAACTGATAAGAGGCATGGAGGAGCTCAGCTATGAGGAAAGATTAGAGGAACTGAATTTATTCTCTTTTGAGAAGAGGAGATTAAGGGGGGATATGATCAATATGTATAAATACATCAGGGGTCCATATAGTGAACTTGGTGTTGAGTTGTTCACTTTAAAGTCAACACAGAGGACAAGGGGGCACTCTTTACGTCTAGAGGAAAACAGATTTCGTCTCCAAATACGGAAAGGTTTCTTCACAGTAAGAGCTGTGAAAATGTGGAATAGACACCCTCAAGAGGTGGTTCTGGCCAGCTCAGTAGATTGCTTTAAAAAAGGTCTGGATTCTTTCCTATGTGTACATAATATAACTGGGTACTAACATTTATAGGTAAAGTTCATCCAGGGAATATCCGATTGCCTCTCGGGGGATCAGGAAGGAATTTTTTCCCCTGCTGTAGCAAATTGGATCATGCTTTGCTGCTTGTTCCTCTGGATCAACTGCGGGTATAGGATTGTGTATATGGGATTGTAAGGTTGGGTTTTATTTACTGTTTGTTTTTTATTGGTTGAGCCAGATAGACTTGTGTCTTTTTTCAACCTGACTAACTATGTAACAGATACATGATGGGAAGGAGAAAAAAGTATGAAAACATGTTCATGTGAAAAATTGCAATACTGAGAATATTTTTATTTATATATTTATTTATGTATTGCATATTTAGTTTCCTTATATAAAGGGTAACTCCACTTTCATGGGAAAAAAAAAAAAGCAAAAACTAACTAAGGGCCAGGCCACACCATATGCAGTCCAGTGCGTTTTTTTCTGCAAAACAAAACACATGGAAAGTAGGTTATATGGTTTTCAATGGCATAGTTCACACCAGTGCGGTAAGTTCCAGGGCGTTCCAGTGAAAAAGTAGAAAATGCTCCATTTTTTCTGCACTGAACTGTACTGGAACACAGTAAAATGCATCAAAAACACTCGGGAATGCACCTAAATGCACCAAAAACACACTGGAGAACACATGTCTTTATTTAAGGTTAAGAAAGAAGAGGAGGAAAAAAAACACCGGACGACATCATATAAGCACCAAAAATGCATCAAAAACGCACTGTAATGCATAAAAAAAGCGCCAAAAGGGCGCATGTAGAAAAGCATTCGGACTGCGTTTCTATGGTGTGAACTGGCCATTACTATTTAGTTAATGTTTTACATACGTTTAACTATAACTATTCTTAAAAAGTGCAACTACAATGTTAACCGCAGTTGCTAATTCAATATCTAAACCTTTGTTAACCTGACCTGTGTAACTTGGTGAACACTGATACATGATGGGCAGGAGCAATAGGCTCGCAAGTCAGTGACAGGCGAGTGGCGTATCGATACGTCACTCTGCCTGGCCGGGGCTGACCGCCGCAGTATATAGTCGTGCGGCGGTCGGCAACCGGTTAATGTGTGCCGGTGCGTTTAGATGCAATCCATTGCATCCCCCCCCCCTCTTTTTTCTTAATTTTAAAAAAGGGCATGTGAGTTTCAGTGCATTTTTTGGTGCATTTAGGTGTGATGCCATGCGTTTTTGTCGCATTTTACAGCGTTCCAGTGCAGGAAAAATGCAGCATGTTCTACTTTTTTTCTGGAACTGAAATACACTGAAACTGCAAGCACTGGTGTGAACTATGCCATTGGAAATCATATTAGCTACTTTACATGAGTTTTTGATGAGGAAAAAAAAATGAACTGGACTGCATGTGGTGTGAACTGTTAGGGAAAAAAAAGGGGGGGAAAAAGCACTGGACAGCATCAAAAAAGCACCAAAAACACACTGAATGCATCAAAAACGCACATGCAGAAAAGCATTTGGAACGTATCCAGTCTATGTTTCTATGGTGTGAAACGGCCCTTAGCGATCAGTTAATGTTTTAGATACGTCTTACTCTACCTATTCCTAAAAAGTACAGCTACAATGTTTACTGCAGTTGCTAATTTAATATTTACACCTTTATTAACCCGACCTGTGTAACATGGTGAACACTGATACATGATGGGCAGGGAGAAAAAAGTGGCCTCTTTTGAACAAGAACATGTTCATGTGAAAAAACTGCATTACCGAGAATGTTTTTATTTATTAATGGCATATTTAAAGCGGAGTTCCACCCGAAATTTATACTTACCTCCATCTTCTCGCTCCCGGTCACCTGAAAAACAAATGGATAATCGCAATTTTTTTTTTTTTTTCACTTACCTTTTAGAGAAAATATACTCACCTTACTTCCTTCTTCCTCCCCTCGGCGGCCACGGCGATTCGTCACTTCCTGGCTTTTGCAATGATTCCTGGGAGCTGAACGTCATCGCTCCCAGGAATCATTGCGCCTGCACCGGCCCCGACGTCAGTTCCGGGGCGCGCGCGTCATTCCCTTCTAAACAGCTTCTGGGCATGCCCAGAAGCTGTGGAGGGATGACGCGCGCGACCCGGAAGTGACGTCGGGGCCGGTGCAGTGCATCGTGGGACCGAAGAAGGAGGAAGAGGACCGAAGAGGACGCGGAAGAGGATCGTGCTGGCTTCAAGCTGCCCACACCTGAGATGGCAGCGCTGGAGAAGACAATTTCAAGGTAAGTATTTCTCCTGAAAGGTAAGTGCAACCCGGGACAGATCAGAGGCTATCCATTGTGGAATGTGCTAGCCCTGACTGTCCCGGGGGTATTTTTGTAAAAAAATGTATAACCAGGGGGGAACTCCGCTTTAATTTCCTGACCAGGCCATATTTTGCGATTCAGCACTGCGTTATTTTAATGGACAATCGCGCGGTCGTGTGACGCTGTACTCAAATAAAATTGATGTCCTTTTTTCCCCACAAACAGAGCTTTCTTTTGGTGGTATTTGATCACCTGTGTGATTTTTATTTTTTGCGCTATAAACAAAAAAAGAGCGACGATTTTGAAAAAAAAAAAAAAAAAAACAATATTTTTCACATTCTACTATATAACATTCTTAAAAAAAAATGAAAAATCTAAATTTTTTAACATTTTAGGCCAATTTGTTTTCTGCTACATATTTTTGACAAAAAAAAATCGCAATAAGCGTATTTTGATTGGTTTGCGCAAAAGTTATCACGTCTACTTACTACGGGAAAGATTTATGTAATTTTTATTGTTTTTTTTTTTTTTTTTTTTGCGGGACTGCGACATTGCGGCGGACAGATTGGACCCCTAACTGACATTTTGACACTTTTGGGGGTACCAGTGACATCACTACAGTAATCAGTGCTAAAAATATGCACTGTTACTGTAATAATGACACTGGCAGGGAAGGGGTTAACCCTGTTAGTGATCAATGGGGTTAAGAGTGAGTCTAGGGGAGTGATTCTAACTGTGGGGGGGGGGCGTGGCTTGTGAATTTACCATAGAGACATGTGATCCTATATAGAAGGATCACATGATCTCTATGATCATTCCAGGGAGAAGAACGGTCAGCTGTGTTTACAACAGCTGCCCATTCTTCTCTCTCAGCGGGAAGCGATCATGGGTGGCCAGCGGCAATCGGAGCTGTCTGCCTGCTGCATCGGCCTCCCCACTGATGATTGGGGGCGGAAACGTGCCGCCCCTAGCTTCCTCCAAGCGAGCGACGTAGACCTACGTTGTTTTGCCTGTAGGAGTCAGCCTACCGCAGTAAATATACTGTAAGCAGTCCAGAAGTGGTTAAAGGGTAACTCCACTTTTATGGGCAAAAAAATAGCTTTTTAAAAATAGTTTTAGTTATCCTTTACTAACACTTTAAAAATGTTTCAGGTGCAAAAATGAATAGAAAAGCCTGTCCCCTGCATGCTGCAGAGAAGGACCCTTGCGTATGGAAGCAGTAGTCTCTCTGCTGAGGTCTGAGATGCCCCCATGCTAAGTTAGAGCTAAAGCTCTCGAGTCAGAAGGGTCCATAACCTTTCCTGATTGCACACTGTGTCGGTTTTTTATAATTATTGATTTAAAAGAGACTTAATTATTAGGCTATTTCTATTAGCGGTGACTCTCTGATCTTTCCATATGTGTGTGTATATACACTGACCCGCCACTTTATTAGGTACACCTTGCTAGTACCGGGTTGGACCCCCTTTTGCCTTCAGAACTGCCTCAGTTCTTCATGGCATAGATTCAACAGTGTTGGAAACATTCCTCAGAGAGGAAGAGAGGTCCATAGTGACATAATAGCATCACACAGTTGCTGCAGATTTATGGGCTGCACATCCATGATGCGAATCTCCCATTCCACCACATCCCAAAGGTGCTCTATTGGATGAGATGTGGTGACTGTGGAGGCCATTGGAGTACAGTGACCTCATTGTCATGGTGAAGAAACCAGTGGTGAGATGATTGGAGCTTTGTGACATGGTGCATTATCCTGCTGGAAGGAGCCATCGGAAGATGGGGACACTGTAGTCATAAAGGGATGGACATGGTCATCAACAATACTCAGGTAGGCTGTGATATTTAATTGATGCTCAGTTGGTATTAAAGAGGTTGTAAACCCTTTTTTTTTTTCTTTTTTCCTCTTTACCCTGAAAGACAAACACATAATGAGCTAGTATGCATCGCAAACTAGCTCATTATGAAATACTTACCTTAGAACGAGCCCCCTCCATGCCGCCTGCTTACCTGTATGACGAGCGACATGTCCAGTCACCCGTCTTCCGGGATCGCGGCATCCGGCCATCTGATTGGCCGGAGCCGCGGTGACGTCACTCCCGCGCGCGGGAGCCGACGGTCACGGCACGGAGTTCTGAAGGAACGGCACGAGTGGCCGTTCCTTCAGAGTGCATGCGCCAGTGACGTCACTGGATGCATCGAAGGTAAATATCTCCTAAACGGTACATGTTTAGGAGATATTTACAGTACCTATAGGTAAGCCTTATCATAGGCTTACCTATAGGTACAACTTGCCGAGGAGGGTTTACTTCCTCTTTAAGGTGCCCAAAGTGTGCCAAGAAAATATCACCCACACCATTACACCACCACCACCAACCTGAACCGTTGATACAAGGTAGGATGGAGCCATACTTTCATGTTATTTACACCAAATTGTGACTCTATCATATTAATGTTGCAGCTGAAATTGAGACTCATCAGACCAGGCAACATTTTTCCAATCTTCTATTGTCCAATTTTTGGGTTTCAAGGTTGGATGTGTTGTGCGTTCAGAGATGTATTCTGCATACCTTGGCTGTAACGAGTGGTTATTTGAGTTGCTGTTGCCTTTCTATCATCTCAAACCAGTTTGCCCATTCTCCTCTGACCTCTGACATCAACAAGGCATTTTCCTCCACACAACTGCCGCTCACTGGATATTTTCTCTTTTTCTGACCATCCTCTGTAAATGTAGAGTTGGTTGTGCGTGAAAATCCCAGTAGATCAGCAGTTTTTGAGATACTCAGACCAACCTTTCTGGCACCAACAACCATGCCATGTTCAAACTCACCTAAATCCAATTTCTTCCCCATTCTAATGCTCAGGTTGAACTTCAGCAAGTCATCTTCACCATGTCTAGATGTCTGACTGCTTTGAGTTGCTGCTATGTGATTGACTGATTAGCAATTTGTGTTACCAAGCAATTGAACAGGTGTACCTAATAAAGTAGCCGGTGAGTGTACATTGGTCTAAGACAAAAGACCATTTGAGCTAATTCCGAACTTCAAAGGAAAAAGTGTCTGAGCAAAGGGAGGTCTATCTCTTCCAGGAATTTCAAATGAAATTAAGGGCTCCCCTGGATTGGAATGATGCTGTATTTATCTATTTTTATCATCTGGAATACATTTCTAAACCACGCTTAGTAAATTCATTTATTATTATATTACTTTTGAGTTGTTTGAAATATTACAACACATCCACATATCTGAAAGGTTAAACATAGGAACCTGGAAGTAATACATTTTAACCCTTTATTACACAGAGCTTTAGGTCTGACTTAGCAGTAGGGATGGGCTGGGTGTTCCAGTCAAACGTAAGTTCGACTCAAACATCAACTGTTTGTATGTTCGCTGAACACACAAACAAATGGGGAGCTCGTTGAGAAGTTCATCCGCCGATGAGAGCCCGATAATGCACTGCGCTCTTGCAGTGCATTGATTGCTGATGATTAGCCAAAGCATGCACCTGACCTGTATGTTTTGGCCAATCACAGCACAATGTACTTTGAGAGCCATGATTGGCCAAAAGCAGAGTGCTTTTGGCCAATCATGGCTCAGGGGCTAAGTCCATGCCTCACACTATATAAGGCTGCTGCTGTCACGACAGACATGTATAGAGTGTGACAATAGAGATTCGGCAGGTAATTAGTGGATAGTGTGTTCAGTCAGTTTAGTGCAGTCAGTGTAGTGTACAGGCATATCCCACTTTTAAAATGTATAGATATTTCGAAGTCCTGGGTCCCCTCTCGGTGCTCCCCAAGTTTGGTGTCCCTGTCACTTATGGTTCGGGAGCAGTGCCATGCCAAGCTAACCAATTTTTCCCATAGACGCCAATGTTAGAGACAGGGAGCAGTGCCATACCAAGCTGACCAATATTTCCCATAGATGCCAATGAGTACTGAAAGCTGAAAATTGGTCTGGGCAGGAAAGGGGTGAAAGTGCCCTGTATTTAAGTGATTTAAAAAAAGATTGGCGTGGGGTTCTCCTCAAAATCTATACCAGGCCCTTTGGGTCTGGTATAGATTTTAAGGGGAACTCTATTCCAAAATTATAAAAGAAAAAATGGCATGGGGTCCCCCCCAAAATCCATACCAGCCCCTTAGGGTCTGGTATAGATTTTATGGGAACTCCATGCCAAAATGAAATAAAAATGGCGTGGGGTCCCCCAAAATCCATACCAGACCCTTATCTGAGCATGCAGCCAGGCCAGGAAAGGGGGGGAATGTGCGAGCGCACACCCTCTTTAACCATACCAAGCTCCTTGCCCTCAACATGGGGAGGGTGCTTTGGAGTGACCCCCAAAGCACCTTGTCCCCATGTTGATAGGGACAAGGGCCTCTTACCGACAACCCTGGGCTGCGGTTATGGGGGTCTGCGGATGGGGGGCTTATCGGAATCTGTAAGCCCCCATTACCAAGGAGGCCCCCAGATCTCGCCCCCCCTCCTATGTGAATGGGTATCAAGATCATAGTAACCCTACCCATTTCCCAAAAAAGTGTCAAACAATAAGAATCACAGGAAACAGTTTTTGAGTCCTTTATTAAAAAATAAAAAAATAGTGTCCTTCAATGTTAATTCATCATCAATCACAAGACCCGCCGGACCCTAAAAAAAAAAAATATGCTTTTGCCTCTTCGGAGGCATCCTGCCCTTTTTTTCAGGTCCGGCCGGAATCGTGATTGATGATGGATTTACATCAAGGGACACTATTTTTTTAATTTTTATTAAAGGACTTGTCAAAAACAGTTTCCTGTGGCTCTTACTTTTTGACACTTTTTTGGTGAATGGGTAGGGGTACTATTTACCGGATACCCATTCACATAGGCAGGGGCGGCCAAGATCTGGGGGCCTCCTTGGTAAAGGGGGCTTCCAGATTCCAATAAGCCCCCCACCCACAGACCCCAACATCCACAGCCCAGTGTTGTGGGGAAGAGGGCCTTGTCCCCATCAACATGGGGACAAGGTGCCTTGGGGTAGGGGGGGCAGAGCCCCCCTGCCCCAAAGCATCCATCCCCCATGTTGAGGGCATTTGGCTTGGTATAGTATAGGAGAGAAGGGAGCAGGTCGCTGACCCCCCCCCCCCCATTTCCTGACCTGCCAGGCTGCATGCTCGGATAAGGGTCTAGTATGGATTTTGGGGGTGGACCTACGCCAATTTTTTTTTAAACGTTGGCGCTTTTCTTTTTCTTTTATCTGTATTGTCAGGAGCCGACAATAAATTACAGAGGTGAGCAAGTTTAAATTACATTTTGTCCTTTAGAAATGTCAGTTTTGCTGCAGCAGGCTCCATACATCGTACAGATGCACCACTTTACAGGCACATTAAGGGGCTCCCCATGCAGGATATTTAAAGGATTTTTTTCATTTTTATTGTTTCACTTTAAGCATCATTAAAATCACTGCTCCTTTAAAAAAAAATTTTTGATACATGTCCCCGAGGGCAGTACCCAGGTCCCCATACACTTGTTATAGCAATAACTTGCATATAAGCCTTTAAAATGAGGACTTTTGATTTTTCATGTTCGTGTCCCATAGACTTCAATAGAGTTTGCATGTTCTCTAGAACTTTTTCCCTGTTCGAGATGTTCTCGTGCGAACTGAACAGGGGGGTGTTAGGCCACTGCAATAAAAGCACTGCTTCTCAACCATTTTCAGTCCATGTATGTGAAAATGGATGTTACAATAAATCATGTTCTTAACACCAACACCCACCTTTCACCATGGCCACCAATCACTGCGGCATGATGGCATACTTTGTGTGGTGTGCATTCTGTTAGTCAGGTGGTTGTGTTTGCATTCCAGGTTAAGTATTCCAGGTCCTTCAATGGTTAAAAAAACAAAGGTCATTTTTTAAAATTAGATTGCAATGATTTTATTAGTGTACAGAATTGAATTTTCACATTAGAACATGACAACCTGGTGGAAAAGAAACAAATAGGTAGAGTTGCATCAATCTATCATTCCAGTGGAGCCTCTTGTCTCACATTTCCTGGACTGGAAGTGATGGAGTTATTGTACCAGGAGAATGGTTTACTGAAGGAATAGAGAACGTTCAATAGCAAGGTAGACCACAGAGTGGTGAGTTTTCCAGGTGATAACTCCATGGAGACATTTGCATTTTGTATGTTGTATATTTTCAGGACCTTTGGGCAATATATAAAAAAAAAATATTAATCGTATTGAATCAGAAAATACTTTTTCATTTTCAGAAGTACTGGGCAATGAATTTTAAAAAAATATATACATTTTAAATAAGACCTTGCATGAAATTGAAAGATCAGCTTTAATGAGAGCCCTCCACCCTGCAAAAGGGCACCAAGAAATTAGCTTTGAAAAAAAAAATGCTAACTTCCAACCCAACTTCCTGGAGGCACCACTGAGTCACCATGACTCACCACTGCCTCCCAGAATCGTGGAATCCTGGGAGAATACACTCCAGTGTTTTCATGCAAGGTTCACCTGAAAAAAATAAATAACTGGATGAAAGCTTTGATAGTTTAGCATTGTTTATAGATTGGAATGGGCAATTTCAAGGCCAATGTACTTAAAAATTGAAAAATCCCAGAGAGGATTCTTTTAAATTTCTGACAACTAGTCTAAAAAAAGACAACATGTAACTGATTGGCCAACTTCGGTGATATATTGATGATCCCAGTTCTCCAAAATATGTTATTTGATCAATGACTATTGATATCACATGAAAAAAATGAAAATAAAATAAGAGTGAGCTAATGTTTTAGGCCTGCTGAAACATTGGATATTTTGGATTATAATTGGGAACAGTGTATAGATTTCTCCAATTCCTCCAATTCAAGGACATCCTCTCAGCAAACCCTTTTAATTAAAGTGGAGTTCCGGCCTCCGGGGTGAATTTTAGATAAAAATACCCCCAGGACAGTCAGGGCTAGTGCATTCCACAATGGATAGCCTCTGAGCTGTCCCGGGTCGCACTTACCTATTTGAAGAAATACTTACCTTTAACATTTATTCTCCAGCGCTGCCATCTCAGGTGTGGGCAGCTGAAGCTAGCGCATCCTCTTCGGTGACATCGGAGTCCCAGAATGCCCTGCACCGGCCCCGCGTGTCACTTCCGGCATGCCCAGAAGCTGTTTAGCAGGGAATGCTGCGCCTGCACCAGAAGTGACAAGCAGGGCCGGTGCAGGGGCATTCATTCCTGGGATTGATGACGTTCAGCTCCCAGGAGTCATTGCAAGCCGGAAGTGACGGAGCGGGCCGCGGCCGCAGAGGGAAGAAGTGGAAGGAAGGTGAGTATATTTTCTTTAAAAACAAGGTAAGTGAAAAAAAAAAAAAACGGGAGCATCCATTTCTTTTTCAGGTGACCCTTAGCAAGCGGATGGCCCAAAATCGATTTTTTTCAATTTTGAAGCCGGAACTCCGCTTTAGGAAGGAAAAAAAATCAAAAAGCTATTCTTTATTTTCACAAGGGCAAAATATCTGGTTTATATAGAAAATGTACTTTTAGTACACAGTCATACATTGTAGCACTATGGGACAAGATTATTCAACACAAATTTACCTCTTTATTTGTTTTTTTGTTGTTTTCATATACTCATTTGATATGTTTTACTAAAGATAAGGGAGAGTTTTCCATTTCCTGAAATTTTGGTAAAAATTGAGAGGGTTTGCCATTTTAATGGAATGCATTGCAGTTAATAGGGAAAGCAAGATTAAAGTTTCTCAAATAGTGTAATGGGCTTTAACTGTCCCCTGAGGGTTACATAGGCTCTTTCTAACTATCCTGGACCTATTTTTGCACCAAAAAATTAACCCTTGGTGTATTTATGTTTTATTTTTTTATTTCGGCGGGTGTCATTCATCTTAAATAATGTAGATCTGTATTGTTGGACAATGTGATTGGTGATCAATTTACCATGTTGGATATTTTGCAGATTTTTCTATTTTTAAATAAAGGACTTGCCAAAAAGTATGCATTTCTTGTTTTTTGGATAGGGTCTCCCCCTAAAACATGAAAATTGGGGGGAGGGGCACCCATTTATTTTTCTTTTGAGTATCCTTGTTGACATCAATACCAGGCCCCCATCTATGATAGGCTTCTGATATGTATTTTAAAGGGGTGGGGCACATCATTTTTTATTTTGTGTGGTGTCCCTTATTAAAACATGTACCAGACCCTCATCTTGGATATATATCTAGCATAGACCCTGGCTGGAAGCAAACAGAAACTGTAATTTTCTGGCAATTTAAACAGCATTTGTAATTGTCAATTTTGCTGTAGTAGATTGTATACATCCCACATGCATGTTGATTAAAGCAATTTTGTTTCTTTAATGTTGCCCTTTAGGCATTTTTTAAATTGGTGCTCCCTGCCAAACACATTTTTAAATTTTTAATTTTTTTGCTTTGGTAACATTCCTCAAGGCAGTGCCCAACTCACCATGCCCTTTGTTTGACAATCCTTTGCTTATTAGTCTAAAAAATGGCCTTTACAGTTTTTAAACATTCAGCTCGTGCTGACTTCAACGGGGTTCTGATATGGCGCCTGAACTCAGGTTGATACCCTGAATCTGAACCCTGGGCATTCAACTGATCGTTATACGTAAAATTGCTCTAAATATAACCCCCATAAAAATAAACCCCCTAGAAAATAGCAGATTATTTTTTCAAGCACATTTTGCCTAAGCATCTAAATGAAGGAAATTGCGAGTTTATGTGCAATATCACCAACATTGTAATTTGTAATTATGCCTCAAAAACATTTTAGCTGAATGCACTTTACTCTTCCCTATGTGTTACTAAATAATATTCACATATTACATAGATGACATAAATAAAACAATGGACAAATTACGTAAGCCAAAGTTTCCTTCCTCTAGTAGAAGAAAATTCAAAGAATGCATTTAAAAATAATAAATATAACCTGCAATAAAGGTAATCAATATAACATTAATATTTAAAGACAATAAACCTAAAGATTTGAAAAAAAAAATACATAAAATAAGATCAATGGTCTTTGGAAGGACCATTGCATAACTGAGCACCTTGTACAGAACAAAACACAATGTACAGAAGATTTAAAAAAAAAACCTCTTAATTAATGTTTGCTTCTGTGTGTTCTCAAAAATGGCCATTACCTTTGCTGGAAAAAGAAACACAGAAAAACAATATATGTCGGTGGCAAAATAACATTTTTCTGAAAGTTGAGAACCCCAGTCAGGTCTTTAAAGCTGTCTATGTCTTTGAAGGGATATTTTCTTAGTATCTGTCCAAAAGCATGATGTGTGAGTAGAAATCTCCCAGAAGTCCCAACGCTAGTTAGGATATAGAATAAAGTTGAGCTGAACACCCCCTAGTTTGGTTCACGAAAGAACTCTCAAACATCACAAAAGTTCAGACCCAAACCGCAAACCCTCATAAAGTCTATGGGACTGGAACTTGAAAAATCAAAAGTGCCAATTTTGAAGGCTTATATGCAAGTTATTGGCCATAAAAAGGGTATGGGGCCTGGGTACTGTCCTGGGGGACATGTATAAATGCAAAAAAAAAAGTTTTAAAAAAATATCGTTTTGAAGGAGCAGTGATTTTATTGATGCTTAAAGTGAAACAATAAAAATGAAAAATTTCTTAAAATATAGTGCTTAGGGGGGTCCCCTTAGTTTGCCTGTGAGTAGCGCATCTGTAGCATGTATAGAACATGCTGTTTTTAAATTGACTTGTGGTTGCACTTTTCAGCACCTGACTATTTAAAAGAAATATAGAAAAAACGGCATGGGGTTCCCCCCCCCCAGAGTACATACCAGACCAATATTCGAGCACACAGCCTGGAAGATCAGGAAAGGTGGGAGACGAGTGAGCACCCCACCCTCCTGAACCATACCAGGCCCTCTCAACATGGGGGGTGCTTTGGGGCTAGGGGGTCTCTGCCCCCCACCCCAAAGCACCTTGTCCCCATGTTGATAGGGGCAAGGGTCTCCTCCCCACAACCCTGGGCTGTGGTTGTGGGGGTCTGTGGGCAGGGGGCTTATTAGAATCTGGAAGCCCCCTTAAGAAGGGGGCCTCCAGCTCCCCACCCCCCATGTGAATGAGTATGGGGTACCCCTACAAAAAAAGGGTCAAAATAAATAAAAGCAGTTGGTTAGGTTTTTTTGTTAATTCCTTTATTAAAAATAATTAAAGTCACATGCAAAACTGGGAGAGGAAGAAAGGGCAGGCAAGAGGAAAAAAGCAAATAAATGAATATATAATTTAATTAATAAATATCCATATTCATAATAGTGAATAATGTCCCATCTCTCTTTAACTGTTTCCATGTGTTTACTTGTAATTGATGAATTACTGTATAAATACATCCATCCCCTTGGCTGCCCCTATCTCTACAACTAAGCCAAAATGGATGAAATGCATTAGAGGGTCCAATGTAAGGCGGAAGGATGTGTTGTCCATCAAATAACACCACATGTATAGAAAGGGTTAAGTCTCCTTGCTCTTTCTCCAGCAATAGACTTGATGAACTACATTATCTTCAGGACAGTCTCTAGCATCCCCTTTACTGACACCCGTCCACTGACTCTAATAGCTGCAGGGATGGTCCCCTCAGGACAGGCCCCTTTACACAGATCTGTACTCACTGTATGCAGAATCAGATCCTTCCAGTCATCTTTGCAGGACCTCCGGATTCAGTTCCTCTCTAGCTCTTACACCCTCAGGTTGACCACCTGAGGCCACATGGCAACTTCTACAGAGGAGGAGGTAGTCACCCCCTCCCTCCGGGACTCCCCTCTCCAGCTGAAAGACCCCAAGCACATGTGCCCTTGGTATTTATACAGTATCCCAGCATGCACTGAGGCACTTTCCTCTGCCAATCACCAGGGCTGTACTAAATGCTTGTGCACTCATTTGTCAGGTTTCCTCCCACTGTCCAATATGCCTCCCTATTGGACCAGTGTGAAACACTTCAGACAAACTGAGCTGCACATGAGCACAATGGGCAGACCTCACTAACAGATCCTGCTCTCTGGTAGGCAGAGAGCAATATGGATTAACCTGGCAATCCTTCTGGTAATCAGAAAGGATCCAAAACTATACTCTCTCTTTCTAGAACGTACCTAGGAGGGTGGTACATTGCTTAGCTTTATGTTAGGGACATCAGCCACTTCTGATGGTTTATGTGTGCTTCTGCGATGGCCAAGACAGAGACTATGGTCAGTTAGGGAGCACAGGAATGGCTGCTCACTCTTCTTTCGAGTATTTAGCTCTGAATGTTCTTCCCAAATATATGACTGTGTTTTCGCTTCATCCTTCCTTCTATTTTATGCCAGCATCACATCCTGTTGAACCAGCCCTTTTTCACTTTTAAATAGTAAATAATTTATATTCCATGATATAGGTGCAGGTACTCCCTCCTTCTGAGTCACCTCTTGTCTCCACCCCCTACCCACCTCTGAGCACTGTCCCTTGGTTCCACTCCCTACCCACCCCCCAGTCCTGCCCCTTTTAGAGAATACAGAACCAAGTTAAATGTTGTGTTGCTAAGTCATTTTGTATGAAATTGAATAATGATAACAAGAAAGGCAGTAAAATAGATCACCAGCCACCATCTAGCAACAATAACCCCCCTGCCAACAACAATAGACCCCCAGTAACAAGTTAACAATAGATCCATCCCAGCAATAATGGGCCCCCTCCAGCAACAATAGATCTCCCTGTGGCATCAATAGACCACCCCATCAGCCAGCAACAATAGACCCATCCCTCAACAGTAGATCCTCCACCAACAACAATAGACCCTCTGGCAGACACCCCTTGCTATTACATACATTCAGTGCTGGAGGTGCCCGAAATGCTTTCCCCCCCAAGTTCCTGCTGAAAAAAAAGTCCTGTGAGCATCACCCATGATCAGTGCACTAGTTTTGATTTCCCAGAGGATAATAATGAGCACCTCAGACTACTTGGTAGAACCACTTACTAGTTCACTACTTGCAGAGTGTACTGTAGGCCCCAACATAGGGAAATCTTAAAGAGATCAGGGTCTCAATCCTTCAAGGTGAAGTCTGGCCTCCTGTCAGGATCCAGAAGGTATCCCTCTATTATGCTGCAAGGGGTATAGATAAAGAATCCCCACCCCAATGGCATTAATGGATCATTGTGCAAATGTAGAAGGTTGCAACAGAAGAGTGTGCATGTTTGTTCCTTTGCAGCGGGGAGTGGAGAGATGCCAGCTTGTCTAAGGAAAAACAAGAACAAGGTCAGGACAAGGATTGGAAATTTGCCTAAAAGTGTTTTTAATGTGTATTTATGTAAAACATTTTCAAAGCAGTGGTTTAGCATTAAACACTTAAGCCCCGGAAGATTTTACCCCCTTCCTGACCAGGGGGTATTTTTCGATTCGGCACTGCGTGACTTTAACGGACAATTGCGCGGTCGTGCGATGCTGTACCCAAATTAAATTGACGTCCTTTTTTTCCCACAAACAGAGCTTTCTTTTGGTGGCATTTGATCACCTGTGCGATTTTTTGATCATGCGCTATGAACAAAAAAATAGCGAAAATTTAGCAAAAATAACAATATTTTTCACATTTTTTTATATGAAATTGCCAAAAAAAATTTAAAAATCAAAATTTTTTAACATTTTAGGCCAATTTGTTTTCTGCTACATATGTTTGGTAAAAAAAATCGCAATAAGCGTATTTTGATTGGTTTGCGCAAAAGTTATTGCGTTTACTAACTAAGGGAAAGATTTTTGTCATTTTTATTGTTTTTTTTTTTCTAACGAGTAATGGCGGCAATCTGCAATTTTTTTTAGCGTGACTGCGACATTGTAGCGGACAGATCGGACCCCTGACTGACATTTTTGACACTTTTGGGGGTACCAGTGACATTACTACAGTAATAAAGGCTATACATATGCACTGTTACTGTAAAAATGACACTGGCAGGGAAGGAGTTGACTTTATTAGAGAAGGAGGGGTTAAGTGTGTCCCTAGGGGTGTGCTTCTTACTGTGCAGGGATGTGGCTTGTGATGTAACAGCAGAGATCAACGGTCGTACATAGCAGGACCGTATGATCTGTGCTGTTACACAGGGGAGAATGACAGGCAGCTGTGTTTACATTAGCCGCCTGCCTTTCTCCCTCTCCACCCGACGATCGCGAGTGAGCGGCGGACATCGGGTCCGCCGCTCACACGCGCGGGGGGGTCCGTGAACGACCGGGGGCAGGAGCGCGCCTCCGGCGGCGCGCGCTCGCCCCTATTGGCTCTCAGGCTAGTGACGTACCGGTACGTCACTTTGCCTGCACGGGGCTGACCGCTGCAGTATACGTACTTGCGGCGGTCGACAAGTGGTTAACTCTATCCCAATCCCAATGCACCTCTCCAGACCTGCTCCTTCTTGTAGTCTGCGGACTGTAGGTGCAGATTTACAAAAGCCAGTATTTGTCGTCAAATGAAAGTAAGAGGATGGGAACTCCAGTCTGTGCTCTTCCAAATCACTTTATGGACAGCCATAATATTTCTCCCCTAAAAAGCTATCTCCTCTTTGACGCATTTCACTACATAGTGACTTGATAATGCCATTGTGTAGGGAACTTGGCAAGAAGGAGATTGTTTTTGTTGGTTGGAAACACTAAGGCTGTCAATGCATTATGGATGATTCGATAAACTAATTTGGAAGACCACAGATTGGAGTGAGCTTCTCATCAACTTACTTTCATTTAATTAATTAAGAATTAGCAGCTTGCTACAAAAGTGTTGTCACTAGCAGCATCCCTGGGAATGACATTGTGCAACAGATTCATAGAAAATGATTTGGTTAAGAAACCTGTACATGGTGAGGCAAAATGCCAAACATACTGAAAACTAGATTGAGGGCCAGTTCACACCTCATGCAGTTTTTTTTTTTTTTTTTTTTTTTTCAGGCATCAAAAATGCATGGAAAGCAGGTTATATGGTTTCCAATGGCAAAGTTCACACCATTGCGGTCAGTTCCAGAAAAAAATAGACCATGCCGCATTTTTCCTGCACTGGACTGTACTGGAACGTGGCAAAAATGTATCAAAAAGGCACCAGAATGCACTGGAACACATCAAAAACGCTCACAAATGCACCCGACCCAAGTACAGTGAAAAACAAAAAACAGGAAAAAAGAAGATAAAAAGCATTTGGAATGCACCCGGAAATGCATCAAAAATCATGAATGCAGAAACCCACCAGGAACGGATCTGGAGTGCATTTTTGTGGTGTAAACCATCCCTGAGGGTTTATATGTGCTTAAAGGAAAAGCTATATTCTCTTTAGAAGATTAAAGTATACATTTGGGGCAGAGAGGACAAATGACCCTGGAGAGGCATGAAAAGGTCATCTATGTCAAGTTGTAAAAAACATTCCTAGACAGGGCCTTTAACACCAACCATCACCTGCATATAATGCAATTTTTACAACTTTAACTTGTCAAACTGAATGTGACTTAACTACTACTAGCTAAAATATGACCTGGATAATTAAGATCCTTCACAAGCAAAAGCTATGGATTAATGCATTCCCCAGGCAAGCCTGGCCAGATGGCATCAAACTCCACATTGCAATCCAAATGTAAACAGCCAGACTGGGCAAACATTCTTTTTGAAGGCACCATTAAAGATGAACTTAGGGCAGATATAAAAGACACAAATAATACATTTTTTTATTCATAATTTTTTATTGAATTCATTAATTTCCTTTTAAATTTATATTTTAAATGCAAACACTGTAAATATCAGAATTTGACTTAGTATCAATCTTTTGCACTCTATAATATGTACAGGAAAGCTCAGTGCAAAAATCCATACCAAAAGGAAGGGAAAACAGTCACAAAGCAGTCACAAAGTAAGTCCAAGGGGGGAAGAGCGTGGGGAGCAGACCTGGATGGACAGAAATACAAATCTTTTGGCTAGTAAAACTGTATATATATATATATATCTCATAGTTGCCAACATGGGGCACTTTGCAGCACAGCTGTCAATTACTTACCACACCCACTTCCCTGAAGCTCCGCCCACTCCACAATTAATCTCCGCCTACTTATCATCAGATTATAGGGTCTACTCAATAAAGAGAGAATTACAGGAAAATGAAAAGGGAATTTAAAACTTGAGTCCAAAGTATCAGAGTTGGAATAATTTTCCCATTCATCTGCACTACTTCTGCCTAAAGTTTAAAATTCTCATCACAATTCCCTGCAATTCTAAAATGTCAAATGTGCTCAGGTGTGACCATAGAAAAAATGTAAATATAAATAAAGTGCAAAGTGTAAATAAGTACATTTCCGGGACAATGTAAATTACCCGGGACAGGCTCCTATTTGCCGGGACTGTCCCAGCAAAAACGGGACAGTTGGCAACTATGATATATAGCTATATATATATATATATATATATATATATATATATATATATATAAATATGTTTATGTCTAGAGGGACTGAGTATGGCAGATTGACTTACCTAAACCTCTGTGCTTCTTCACCCATCCCACCACCTTTTCTCTTCTCCTCTGGCAGTCTTGGTTGCTCTGATATTATCAAGATTGATGCAGTGCCCACAGCCCTGAATTGGATGTGAGAATGCTGATGGATAGTCCACTACCAAAGTGTAGGTGAGTGCCATCTGCCAGGGGATCAGGTAAGTAAAAATTCCCTGGACAGAAACAAGCAATTAATCCTTGCAGTGTGAGTGCAGCCCAACTCTGGGAAAACGAAAAGTCCTCACTTTGCATACTCTTTGGCATGCTGGTACTCTACAATCTGACAGCACCACAATGGGCTGTATTCTCACGGTTCCAGGTCTATTCTGACCACATCTACCATTACAGCCCTGATGGTTTTACTCATTGTTTGTGATCTCAACTGCAGAAAAACCCTTTAAAGAGCTTCCTGTGAAAACACTTCCGGCCCATGAAGCGCACACCAGAGCAGCACTTCCTGGTTTTCATGTGAGTACCCGAATAGCATATGTCAGTGCACTGGTTGACATTTTTGTTTTGTTTGGTTAATAAATAATACTACACTATGGTAACTTCCCATTTTTTATTCTTTATGTCTGCCTGAGTATCCAGTTTTACAATTGAGTGGTACATGATGACTCTTGATGTAAGGACCAGTCCCGGCCCGTGACATCTGTAGAGCACTGGAGTATAGAGAGAGAAACCCAGGAGGGTAGATTTCCAAATGGTGAGTGTTGGAACTCCTGAGGGGGTTCACAGAGTGATCACAGGGGTAACCACGGATAAATTAATCATTGCCTTATATTGGTGGACTTTTTTAACCTGAAGCCCTTACAGGGCTCACCTAAACCACACCTTCATCTGATACAGGCCCTCAGATCACCTCCATTGATACCAGACCATACATCGGTCAAGTGCTGTCATACGTACATTGGATTCTCTTGCAGCTGGGAAGCTCCTGCACCACAAGGGTTAACTACTTGCTTCCCAGGTGCTGAAAAGCACTTTTACTTATCTGACCTCTGATCCCTGATGGCGCTCCCCTTCAGTCCAACAGTGGACTATCCTTCATGGGTCTTGTATTAGTCTTGATGACATCTTAGACCAGTGTTTCTCAACTCCGGTCCTCAGGGCACACTAACAGGCCAGATTTTAAGTATTACCATGGGGAGATGCAGACTAGAATACTGCAATCACTGAGTATCAAATTATATCACCTGTGATGTATTTCAGTTTGCTTGCAAACCTGGCCTGTTAGTGTGCCCTGAGGACCGGAGTTGAGAAACACTGTCTTAACCACTTGCCGACCGATCACATTGAGCGTACTGCGGGTTAGTGGTTCGTTATCGTCCAGCGACGTAGGTTTACACCTCTCCTTGTGGGCGGCGCAAAGCGCGCCACCGGAGGCTCACTCCCGCTGTATTCAGACACAGCTGGAGTCAGGCCAGGGGAGGAAAGTCGGTGATCACCGCCGCTATTCCCCGATCGTCGAGGATCAAGTGAGGAGATCCGCCCGCTTGTGTAAAAAAAGCGGGCGGATCTCCTAAGTGACAGGCAGTGACAGATTACAGGATTCAGCATAGCTGAACCTGCGATCTGTGCCTGTGTCACACAGTCCCCTCCCCCCACACACGTTAGTAAGCACCAGGCATACATGAACCCCTTGATCACCAATAAAAGTTAACCCCTTCCCTGCCAGTGTCATTTTTACAGTAACAGTGCATATTTATAGCACTGATTACTGTAGTAATGTCACTGGTACCCCCAAAAGTGTCAAAAATGTCAGTTAGGGGTCTGATCTGTCCGCCGCAATGTCGCAGTCCCGCAAAATAAATCACAGATCGCCGCCAGATCATCGCCATTACTAGTTTAAAAAAAAACAATAAAAATGACATCAATTTCCCGTAGTTAGTAGCTGCGATAACTTTTGCGCAAACCAATCAAAATACGCTTATTGCGATTTTTTTTACCAAAAATATGTAGCAGAAAACAAATTGGCCTAAAATGTTAAAAAATTTAGATTTTTACATTTTTTGGGGGGAATTTCATATAAAAAAATGTGAAAAATATTGTTATTTTTTCAAAATTGTCGCTCTTTTTTTGTTTATAGCGCAAAAAGTAAAAATCGCACAGGTGATCAAAAACCACCAACAGAAAGCTCTATTTGTGGGGGAAAAAAGGACATCAATTTAATTTGGATACAGCATCGCACGACCGCGCAATTGTCCGTTAAATTAACACAGTGCCGAATCGCAAAATATGGCCTGGTCAGGAATGGGGTAAAATCTTCCGGTCTTAAAGCGGTTAAAAATACGCTCATTGAGAATTTTTTTGTCAAAGACATGTAGCTAAATACATTTTGGCCTAAATATATGACACAAATTGAATATATTGGATATTTTTTAACTGTCAAAGTAGAAAAAAATGGATTTTTGTAAGATCTTACCGTAAAATCCTTTTCTCTTAGCTCATTGACAGACGTAGTCCTCGGTGATACACCACCTTCGGGTTATGTTGCCTCCACAGGAGCAGGACTAGACAGGAAATTAAAAAGCTCTGGCCACACCCTAGGGGCAGTCCCAGAGGGTATATCCTCTCTCTCTCTGCCTCAGCAAATCAGTTATGTGAAAAAGCAGTCTTTAGAGATTTAACCCAACCCAACTCAAAAAACAGAGGGGCGGGGACTACGTCTGTCAATGAGCTAAGAGAAAAGGATTTTACGGTAAGATCTTACAAAAATCCATTTTTCTCTAGCGCTCATTGACAGACGTAGTCCTCGGTGATACACCACCTTCGGGACGTCCCAGAGCAGTATCACAACTGAGGGGTGGGAAAATGAAATCAAATCCCAATCTAGAAGGCCCAACCGGTGCCAACTAGAAGTTTACAATGCTCATCCTTAATGATGAGACTCAACAAAAAAGAGAAAAATTTTTTTTTTTTTTTCAAACAGAAAAAAACCCTCGAGGTAGACCACCGGTCTCCTCAAATTGCGGCCTGCAAAACCTTGCGGCCAAATGAGGCATCCGCCTATGCCGTCACATCAATTTTATAGAATTTTGTAAAGGTATGTACCGACGACCAGGTGGCCGCCTTACATACCTGGACCACTGACGCCTGATGGCGAAAGGCCCAGGAAGTACTGAGCGCTCGAGTGGAGTGCGCCCTAACAGGGAACGGAGGACTCTGACCCTTAATAGAATAAGCCTGTACCACCGTTTGTCTAATCCATTTGGCAATGGTCGTGGCAGATGCAGGCAAACCCTTTCTGGGGCCATCCGTGATCACAAAAAGTGAATCCGTCTTACGGAATGATTCCGTAGCTTTCAGGTATACCCTGATTGCCCGAACCACATCTAAGGAATGCAACGCATGTTCCCGATGATGCTTGGGCTGAGGACACAAGGATGGTAGTACAATATCTTCATTCAGATGAAAATCTGAAACCACCTTAGGAAGAAAGGATGGCTTAGGATGAAGTACTACCTTATCCCTATAAATCACTAGGTATGGGGACTGGCATGATAATGCAGCCAGTTCTGACACCCTGCGAGCAGAAGTAATAGCCACCAAGAAGGCCACCTTCTGGGATAAAGTAAGCAAGGGAATCTCCCTGATGTTTTCAAAGGGAGGTTTCTGTAGAACCGACAAAACCAAATTAAGATCCCAGGGCGGTAAGGGCGCGCGGACTGGAGGAGCCAGGTGCCGCACCCCCTGGATGAAATTCCGCACCAAGGACTTGGTAGCTAAAGGTTTCTGAAAGAAGATTGCTAATGCTGAAACTTGACCCTTGATGGTGCTCAAGGCCAGCTTCTGCTCAACCCCTTGTTGCAAAAAGGCCAATATTCGAGTCACCGAATAGGTACGTGGAGGAAATCCTAAAGATTCGCACCACGCAATATAAGTCTTCCATGTGTGATAATAGACCTTGCTGGAAGTCGCTTTCCTTGCTTTAATAAGGGTAGGAATGACTGAAGTAGACAAACCTCTGTCCTTCAGTACTTGGGTCTCAATGGCCAGGCCATTAAACCCAGCGACTGTAAAGCATGATGGTAAATTGGTCCTTGAGACCACAGACACTCCCTGAGACGAAGTTCCCACGGAACGTCTGCGACTAGCATGTCCAAGTCGGCCAGGCCGGCTTGAGGAGGCCAGCCTAGAATTTCTAGGACCACTGGCGCTGATAGAATCTGAACCAGGCGTCCCTAGAGGTATCTGGCCCCGACCATCCGAGAAAGTCTGGTCGTTTTCTGTTCCCACACATTTATCAGATACCTGATTGTTATCAGGAAGGGTGATCTTTTCTGGTTGAACCTCAGGGACCGAAGTCACCCGACTAGAGGCTACTTGGCCTACCTGGTCAACCAGATCCGATTCCTGTGAGGTATAGGGACTAATCTTAGGAAAAGGTAAAGGAAAAGATCTATTCAGGGAACGGTAACTACCGCTTCCTGTAGTACTTAAATGTTGGAAGGGAAGAATCGCACCGGTAGTAGTGGTTGATGCTCGATCTGATGTCCTGAATACCGGTGAAAACGTCCCCCCACCCTGAAAACGGGTGGGGGCGCACCTTCAGGCTGTGTACTCCTTTGCTTCGGGTTTGGCTGGGTTGGTCCCCTGCTTGTCCGACCAGCCCTTCTTGAACCCTCCTGGAGGAGTCTTGCCTTTCCCGCTAGTACCAGCCGGGCGCCCTTTATGGGCGGTAAAGAAAGGTCCTCGCTTGTTGCGAGGTCCCTTAGCTTTTGCAGCCTGTGGCAAAAAAGTGCTCTTGCCGCCAGTGGCATCCTTAATGATTTCATCTAGGTTGGCCCCAAATAAACGATTCCCCTGAAAAGGGAGATTTGTCAAGGTCTTTTTGGAACCTAGGTCAGCTGACCAGCATTTTAACCACAGCACACGTCTGAGGATCACCGCTGACATAGATGCATGCCCTAATAAGGGAGTAGTGTCCAAGGCTGCGTCACAGATAAACTGTAGCCCTTGTATAATCTGTTCCATCAAATCAGATGTCTCCTGGGGAATATCCTTTCCCCTAAGGTATTGGCGTACCATTTTCGCCCATTCCGTAAGTGTCTGGGAAACTAGACCAATAACAATTACTGGTCTAAATGCTGACCCTATCAGAGAGAAGATGGTGCGGGACTCTGCTTCCATCTTTCGATCCACCGGATCCTTAAAGGACGAAGTGTCCTCCACTGGGATAACCGTGGCTTTATTCAGCCTGGAAATAGGTGGATCCACCACTGGTGGTACCGTCCATTTCTTAATGATGGATTCCTCAAACGGATAGCGTCTAGCAATACGCTTGGAAATAGTAAAGGTACGTTTAGAATGCTCCCATTCTCCTTTAATCTGATTACCGAAACATTTGGGTACAGGAAAAACCTTCACCGTTTTGATGGGCTTATTAGTACCAAAAGGAATCTCTGTTTCAGTTGCCTCTGCCGGTAAAGCCTCAAGTTTTAAGGTTTCCTGCACTGCCACAACTAGTGCGTCCACCAATGCTTCTTCCTGAATTATAGCAGGAGAAGAAGCGTCCTCCTCACTGTCTGAGGGGGCTTTACCTGGGATAACAGCCTTTGCAGAGGGACCTGCAACTGCAGTGACCATCTCTGAATCTGAGTCAGAGGTGTCAGATAGTATAGGGGTAGGCGGGGGTCGCTTCCTTGACCCCCGTCCCTGACAGGCCGCCTCCACCCGAGCCACCATAGACTCCAAAATTGCTGTAAATGACTCTACACTCTGTGCACCGGCGGGTCCCGTGGCCCCCTCGAGGGAAACAGGTGGGGGAATATGTGTGGCAGGGTCCATGATAATTCCAGTCACTTCCTGGATAATATAATTCAAAAATAAAAAACTTTTTTTTTTTTTTTTTTTTCAGACCCCCAGCGCCACAAAAAGCCCCTTAGTGTTACCTGCTAGGGATCCCTATCGATCGAGAGAGAGAGAGAGATAGACCCCCAGGCTCACCACTTGATGCTCAGAGTTAGACTGCAACAGGTTACAGCGCTGTCTTGACAAACAGGAAGTCTTTTGGCTGGCTGCCCAGGAAGAAAGGAGGCGGCCCCTCTGCACGCCTTCCGGCGCCTCCCCAAGCTCCACGAGGTGTTTGGATCACCTCAAACATGGCCGCCCCCATGCTGGAGACACGAGGCTACGCCAAAATGGCGGCTCGTGCGATCCAGCAAAAAAAATGGCGGCGGCCTGTACTGAATAGCGGTGTGCTGCAGGGCACACAACACTCTCTCTGCATGGGGATTTGGCGTGGTTGGCGGTAGCGGCCCTGGCGGACCGCATGGCCATTCGGGAGGCCTGCTAATAGCTGGAGATCTGATTAGGAAGGCAGTCTACATGTCCGTGGCTTCTGACTGGTAGGTAGCTTATTCTTATCACCGTAAGATTCCCAGAATGCCACAGATTACATCTTTTTAACATGTATACAATTAGATTGTTAGCTCCCAAACCAAGCCTCCTGGCATTTTGCACATAAAATCACACTCAAAGTAGGAGGATCTGTGTCATTTATAGGATAGAGAGGGACTCTATCTTACCATACAGAGAGGGGCCCGCGTTCACCACAAGACCCGTCAGGGGAAAAGGGGGAACATACTACTCACCATACCGGAACCAGGCGGGCACCAACTCCTGACAGTACCCCTCTCCACCGGGGCGGGAGGGCTGTCGACCGATATGGACGCCGTGACTCATGGTCTTTGGCGTTTCAGCGAGACGTTTAACTCGCGGGGTCAGTCCTTTAATGGGACTTTGTCGCGGCCGACCCAGCGCGGAGCTATGGCCTGCACGCGCTCGTAGGCTGAACTGGGGTGACCACCGGATCTCAACATCCAGCCCGTCGCCCAGTTCAGCTTTCTTGCTTGAAGATCTCACAGGAACACTGGAGAAAAAAAGCTGTCTAAAAAATCCTTTAAGAAAAAATTCTTGCCAGGACCTAAGATCCCAGCAAGGTATCTAGGTCCTTACTCCTAACTAGACAGAAAATAACTGATTTGCTGAGGCAGAGAGAGAGAGGATATACCCTCTGGGACTGCCCCTAGGGTGTGGCCAGAGCTTTTTAATTTCCTGTCTAGTCCTGCTCCTGTGGAGGCAACATAACCCGAAGGTGGTGTATCACCGAGGACTACGTCTGTCAATGAGCGCTAGAGAAATATTGTTATTTTTTTCAAAATTGTCGCTTTTTTTAATTAATATCGCAAAAAATGAAAAGCGCAGAGGTGATCAAATACCACCAAAAGAAATCTCTGTTTGTGGTAAAAAAAGGGCGCAAATTTCGTTTGGGTACGGCGTTGCATGACCGCGCAATTGTCAGTTAAATTCGCACAGTGCCGAATCGCAAAAAGTGGCCTGGAAGTAAAGCAGGAAAATCCTCCGGTCCTAAAGTGGTTAAACCACCGAAGTACAGGGAAGAATTAGCTGCACAGGAATGGGTCTAGCAGTGCAGAGGTTTAGTCTCCATTCACACTGGTACGACTTGTCAGGCGACTTGGTCAGCCTGACAAGTCGCGCACCGTCGCGTCCCATAGTGTAGTACAGGAACGGTTCTAATAGGAGCGACACAAGTCGCTCCGACTTAGAAAAAGGGTCCTGTTCTACTTCGGGGCGACCTCGGAGCGACTTGCATAGACATTCAATTTATGAAGTCCTTGCAAGTCGTGCCGAAGTCACGGTGCACGCGACTTCACAGGTCGCCCCCTAAGTCGGAGCGCCGTAGTGTGAACCGAGCCTTAGATAAGTAAATCTGCTGTACTCTGTCCCCTAGACAGAAACAAGCAGTAACCCTTGCACAGCCACATTTCATGGGAGATCTTTTAGTTTACTCAGAGTTGGGCTATAACCCCCATAAACACAAGAAAAGTATTTTCAAGAAAAGTCAATTACACAAATCTGTGATTCCAGTAAGACACTTTCAAATGTTGACGCTAAAGCTTTTTCTACTTAATGTTTTAATTAAATATCTGGAAGCCCGCTATTCTCATCAGTCGGCGTTGGAGTAAATCTATTTCAAGGATAAATGTGGATAAATGTTTGCAGGGAAAGTGGTGCTGAAGGCTTTAGCAAACAAGATTCTAAGAAGGCACTTGACTAAGGCACTTGAGATCAAGAAAGCACCAGTGATTAGCAACCAGCTCCACAATAGCCTAGATCATTTAATCCACCCCAAATGTCAGTCTCTGGTTTACACACTGGCATTGCCATCTTTCACGGCAGACAAAGGGCACTGGTTAGTCATCTGTTTAATTCTCATGCTGCAGTATGTCATTCAAATGTTGGAAAGCAAAGCCCTTGATTCATCCCCCTAGACAGTATTAATAACCCTTTTAGAGAAAGGAATTCAAAATACTCAGTGTGATGCTGGAGAGCTGAACTGCCAATGCATTTCCTTTATGCTGTGACTTTGATTTTTAAAAGTGACTCCTTGGAGTGACACCAGGACTATTTAAAAACCAGTTATAGTCATTGCAGTCACAATGGTAAAGAAATCTGTTCTCGTTCTCAAGGTCATGTTTAGATATTTTTGTTTGGTTAATGTATTTTTATGGCATGTCATTGTTTGCATGGTGCCATATTATGTACAGATTTACCCACCATAGGCACACTTACCAGCCCACTCAGTATCAATACTAAAGATCTCTGTGAGAAAAAGATGACCTGTCCTTTTCTAGTTAAAGGGTAACTCCACTTTTGTGGAGGAAAAAATGGCAAATTAAGAAAAACGCAATATAGCATATACAATTGCGACACAAATCATATTGTAATTGAATGTTATTAAAAAATTACCTTTCCTTTCAATCTGCAGCTGTTGTAATTTTCTGAAAATGCAATGCAATATGGTCGCCTGGAGCTGTTCTGTACACAGAATGTATACTGTCAGGAACGCCCCCTGTGCACACTGAAGTACTGTCATGAATCTGCAACCTAAGGGTTAACCTAGCTCAGGCTAATTTCATTAAACTGACAACAGGCTGCCTTATTTAAGCACCTCAGCAGCACAGTGTCTTTGCTGTCTGATCTGAAGCTTCTCCTATGTTCCTGAACCTGAAACCTGTTGTATCCAGTTTGATTCCTGTTTGACCTCCTGGCTTGTCCCTCACCTCGCTTGTCTGCTGCCCGCCCTGACCTTGGCTTGTTTGTGACCACTCTTTGTCTTATCCTTGTCTGTTTATCTGCCACCAGATCCGGACCTGTTCACCTCCTGGCAGGGCAACCCCGAGGACCGCGACCTGGTGCTATACACGCAGCAAAATCCATCCTCACCATCTGAGGCTCTGGTGAAGACCGGTTGGCACCTAGATTCCGCACCTCGGGTTAGCCTGCGTCTACTGCCTAGGTGACTCGTCTGTGCTCCATCCCTCGGTGAGCTAGAGGCTACCCTCTGCACGTCAGGCTCACCTCCAGAGTCCTGACAATACTGACCACACCCCCAGAAACATAATTTCCTGCTTGTGTGATTGGCTCACCAATTTCCCCAGAAGTCAGCCTAAAAAACAAGTCAGATATCAGGCATCCTCTGCAACAAAAATTTAATTTTTGTGAGATACTCCCAATAGGAACACGTCTAAAGGGATACAGACCCAGCAGATTTCCTTATTAGTGCTCTGCGGCTGCCACAACTGATTGATAATTATGAAACCACTCCCATTTGACCCACTCAGCACAGAGGAACAAACAATGATTTCTTCAGAATAACAAAGGGTAGGAACCTGCAAAAAAGTTTGTTAAAATCCCTGCAATGTACAGAGATCACCCAGAGAGGAATGTTTTTTCTCAACAAAAGTGGAGTTACACTTTAAGCTAGACCAATATAACTATGTTAAACTATCCATACCTGGTATTCCCATTTAAAGAGACATTGCAGGTAAAGATATTTCATACATAGTTATATTGGTCTAGCTTGGGCCAATGCAACTATGTGTATACCATACCTGGCCGATGCCCCTGGAAGCTGAAGCTGTAATAGACACCATTACACTAAAAGTCTCTAATTGCTTCTGGGGCCCACACCATGCAGTTGCCTGCTGCATTCTGAACACAGAAGGTCGACTGCTCGACATGGCTTCAGAGAATGCTTTTGCATCATCTGAATTAATGCAAAGCATTCTCTGATTGGATGAGATAAAGAGTTGGGGTGGTGACATCACACTCTCCACCTCATCCAGTCACAGAATGAAAATCATTCTCTGATTGGTGCCCATGCCAAGCAGTCAACCTCCTGTGTTCAAAATGCAATAAGCCACTTGCTTGAAACAGAATCTAGAAGCAAGTGGAGGTCACTGGCGTAGGGGTGTCTTCCTCAGTGATTTCCAGCTTCCAGGGGCATCGACAAGGTCTGGTACTCTACTTGGTAGAGGCCGAGCTGACAATAGGGCTTTCTTTACACCTCCTGTCCAGGTGCCTCCTGGAATTGATGACAGGGTAGAGCAGGGACAGGCGTAGTAGAGGTGTCTGTGGAAGATACTGGCCAGAAGATCCTCCGGGGACACAAGACTGGAGCCTATGTAGAAGGCTGTTGTTAGAGCTTGCAGGAGCAGGATCATGGAGCTTAGTCAAGCAGGCAGAAGTCAGCAACATCTGGGCAGCAGAAGTACAAGATTCAGGAGAAGGCAGCAGGATAGAGGCCAGGCCTTTGGATACGCACTAAGCATATAGCAAGAAGAGAAAGGCGGCACCTCCAGCAGTAAAGGAAAACAATATTTTATTGAAGAATCATAGGTCCAAATCCCGACACACAGGAATACACACTATTCAGCAGACGGGTTTCACACAAAGTGCTTACACACTAAGCATAGACATGTGGCAAGATTCTAATCTATAGACCATGATACAATGTGGAATGTTTTCTCACATATTATGTATCTTGTTAGTTATATTTATGGAATTGACTATTGTTATTGTATTATACAGTGTAATATAATGTAATCGTATAATATATGTAGGACTATAAATATGAATGTGTATACTTTTATGCTTTTTGCAGTGTGTTCGAGGTCACATTGGTGCAATCACACTCACCTAGCTGCGAATGGGAGGAGCTTTTGGGTACCATTGGATAGAAGGCATAAGGTATTTATTGGTGGACTATGCAGCATCAAAGATTGGTTCTGAGGAAGAGGGGATCTCCTCTCAAAATGCGTCAGCCATTTTGAGGGTGTTCTTGTGGTTGGGACTTGCTCAGTGGTCCAGGTCATCTAGAACACTGTGGATACAGATGTGCTCGAGATTTTCTGATGTTTGTGAGTATACATATGTTTTATCATTACAATAAAAAGCTATCGCAAAGGTAATGTGCAAGGCTGGTGCACCCCCATTTTTTGTTTTCTTGTGTATCTTCTGGGCTTCACCAGCCTTCATGGGGCTGCAGAGCTTTACAATATTGGAATATTGGCGGCACAGTGGTGTAGTGGTTAGCACTTTCACCTAGCAGCAAGAGGGTCGCTGGTTTGAATCCCAACCACGACACTACCTGCCTGGAGTTTGCATGTTTTCCCTGTGCCTGCGTGGGTTTCCTCCGGGTACTCCGGTTTCCTCTCACACTCCAAAGACATGCTGGTAGGTTAATTGGATCCTGTATAAAAAATTGGCCCTACTGTGTATGTATGTGAGTTATGGACCTTAGATTGTAAGCTCCTTGAGGGCAGGGACTGATGTGAATGTACAATGTATATGTAAAGCGCTGCGTGAATTGACAGCGCTATATAAGTACCTGAAATAAAAATAAATAAATAAATAAAACAGCAGATGGATCTGTGGTCTATCATTACCGGAACATTTCTTTTGAGCGCAGGAGATTGTTCTTTTGGTTTTCAAAAGGAGTTGGGTCACAAGCCAGGCTCAATAATGGAAGATCAGGTTTAGGATAAATCAGAGGGAAACCCGGGCCAAGACTGGTCGTAGATCACACATGCTGATGACCATTCAGTGATTCTCCTAATTTCTGTATAGCCATAAATAGGCCAAACACCAGTGCCGAGCATGCACATTCATTCACGCACAAATGTATGGGGTTGATTAGCTCGGTGGCGGGTATGGATGACCCCTTTGGGGGGTGCGTTTACACAGGGAGATAGCCGAGAAGTGGTTGCAAACAGTTTGGTTTATTCATGCAATTTTCTTCACCAGACTGCAAGCGTCAAAAACATCAAAAATAAAATAAAACACAAAATAAATCCTTGCCACTGTGGGCGGCTACCTTCTCACATACAGGAACCTACCTACGGAGTCTGTCTCCAACCTACTGTTGGGCAAACTTTGCTGATCCTACAGCAGACACTCAATAGTCCATGTTTGTTCTTTTCACACAACAAATGTCCATTTAACATGTCCCTTTTCTCTTCACATAGAACACTTTCCTTTGTTTTTCTCTTCACATAGCAAACAGTGCATTTATTTCTTTCCACATAGAAATAGTCCAAGACCTCACCTTGAGTAGTCTTCAGTCTTAATTAATGTCCCCTTCACAAAGGAAATGTCCATTGGTTTCTTTTCACCTAGAAACGATCCTCGAGTAGTCTTCACACTTGTTTCCCTTTCTCAGCGCACATCGCTCCAGGAGGTCTTCCCCTCCTATGCTCACACAGCTTCAGGGGGCACCCATCTGATTGTCCTCCGCTACCCACACGGCGTCAGGAGGCAGCAATCCTTCTCCCAGGCTCTCACAGCGTCGGGAGGCACACATCTGACTGTCCTCCTCTCCCCAGCCCACAGGGCGTCAGGAGGCAGCAATCAATCGACTTCCTCTGGACCAATTATAGAGGCCTTAACTTCCTCATTCCGAACAGCTGAAGGCCTTTCAACTTCCTTAGACAGTTCTGGCTACCTTTGCAGCCGACACCCTATAGTAATTGGTGAATTTTCTAAACCAGGTGGAAATGTATCTCCTGTCTGTGACTACATCCACAGATTTACCTGACTTCCTGTCACAATACGCACTCATTTTCAGGCATGGCCATGAGCATGATCTTCCAAACAGTTTTGCACACATGCCCATCTTTGAGTATGGCCGCATACACTATCTTCCTGAGAGGTATATACAGTCAGGTCCATAAATATTGGGACATGGACACAATTCTAATATTTTTGGCTCTATACATCACCACAGTGGATTTAAAATGAAACAAACAAGATGTGCTTTAACTGCAGACTTTCAGATTTAATTTGAGGGTATTTACATCCAAATCAGGTGAACGGTGTAGGAATTACAACAGTTTGTATATGTGCCTCCCACTTTTTAAGGGACCAAAAGTAATGGGACAGATAAACAATCATAAATCAAACTTACACTTTTTAATACTTGGTTGCAAATCCTTTGCAGTCAATTACAGCCTGAAGTCTGGAACACATAGACATCACCAGACGCTGGGTTTCATCCCTGGTAATGCTCTGCCAGGACTCTCCTGCAACTGTCTTCAGTTCATGCATTTTCTTGGGGCATTTTCCCTTCAGTTTTGTCTTCAGCAAGTGAAATGCATGCTCAATCGGATTCAGGTCAGGTGATTGACTTGGCCATTGCATAACATTCCACTTCTTTCCCTTAAACTCTTTGGTTGCTTTCGCGGTACACTTCGGGTCATTGTCCATCTGCACTGTGAAGCATCATCCAATGAGTTCTGAAGCATTTGGCTGAATATGAGCAGATAATATTGCCCGAAACACTTCAGAATTCATCCTGCTGCTTTTCTCAGCAGTCACATCATCAATAAATACAAGAGAACCAGTTCCATTGGCAGCCATACATGCCCACGCCATGACACTAGCACCACCATGCTTCACTGATGAGGTGGTATGCTTTGGATCATGAGCAGTTCCTTTCCTTCTCCATACTCTTCTCTTCCCATCACTCTGGTACAAGTTGATCTTGGTTTCAACTGTCCATAGGATGTTGTTCCAGAACTGTGAAGGCTTTTTTAGATGTTGTTTGGCAAACTCTAATCTGGCCTTCCTGATTTTGAGGCTCACCAATGGTTTACATCTTATGGTGAACCCTCTGTATTCACTCTGGTGAAGTCTTCTCTTGATTGATAATAACAATATCAACGTTTGATTTCCACCACATTTATTGAGGTTTAGTACATAATAACATTCCCACATTTTATGGCATTTTAATATAATTTTGAAACATTTTTAGTAGAACCTTCAGAACGTTTAGAAGAATCTTTCCCATTTATACCTTGCCAACTCGTACTGGGAAAATAGATGATGAGATAAAATGTGCTGAACTTCTTTTTGTAACACACTAGAAAATAAAAGAGTGGGGTGACTTGAAAAAGTTCTACTTTTGACTTACTTGTAGCAAGCTTGACTTTTCTAACTTAAGCTTTCACACCGGGGTAGGTCGAAAGTTCAGGCATTAAGTGTAGACACGGCTGGTTTTACTTTTAAGTGCCTTCTCTGCTACCATTTCTGTTTTCAATTGTTGGGCAGAATTGGATCAATGGATTTTCTTTTTCATCTAAATGCTTGAAAGTTGCTTTAGAAATGAACAAGTTCACAGTAGAATATGATTTAAAACTCTACAGTCCGTGTCCTTTGACTTCATATTACATAAATTACATATATTATTTTTAATATTATTATTGTTTTCATTACCATTCTTCTCATTATTATTATTATTTATGTAACTA
Organism: Pelophylax lessonae; assembly: GCF_965119305.1. Classification (NCBI taxonomy): domain Eukaryota; kingdom Metazoa; phylum Chordata; class Amphibia; order Anura; family Ranidae; genus Pelophylax; species Pelophylax lessonae. The sequence continues at coordinate 42,751,559 of NC_138772.1, forward strand.
TTTTAGTTAAAGGGAAACCACAGGTAATTTTCAGAAGTTACATATTTTATGTCATTACCATAGTTCTTACCTTAAAGTTTATGTAAACACTAACAAGATGATGTTTTGTTTGCAAAAGTACTGTGTATTATTTAAGATACTATATCTTTCTATTTTTTTTTATCTTGTTTTGTCCATTTTTGTATCTTTTGCTACTTATCTCAGTGCTGCAAATCTCTTGCTGCCCCTTCTAGCCACTTCCCGTCTACATGCACTCTCTCTATCACCTGGGATGTATTTCAGTTATCTTGCAAACCTGGCCTGTTAGTGGGCCCTGTAGGCCAGGGTTGAGGACCACTGTCTTAGAGAATCTGTTAATCCTTTCTAGTAAGGTAGGCATCTGATTTGATGCTGAGTTCTCGAGAAAGTTAAGGCAGCCATCTTAACATGGGAGTCTTTAAATAGGGGTTCCCACATCAGTTGGCCATGCTTCAGGCAAGTGGCTGGTTAGAGAAAGTGCTTAGCACAGGGAAATGTTTCTGACGAGTAAGGAGAGGGTGAAGGACACTGTCTGGTGTTGCAGAACCAGGCCTTTTTTCAGCGGGAACACGGGGGAACGCTGTTCCGGCACCCCCAGCACTAAATGTAATGTAATGGCAAGGGGGGTGGGGTGTGCTGGAAGGTCTATTGATGCTGGATTCTGGTTGATCTATTGTCACTGGTGGGGATCTGTTATTGTGTGATGCTGGTTGCTAGGGGGGGGGGGGGGGGTCTTATGTTGCTGGTAGGGATCTACTGTTGAAGGAGAGGTCTATTGTCGCTGGCTGCTGGAGGGTCTACTGTTGCTGGCTGCTGGAGATCTGTTACTGTGGCTGGGTGGATATTTTATTGCTGGGGGTAATATTTTTTTTTCTGGGTGCTCCATTGTTGCTGTGTGTGTGTGTGTGGGAGGGGGTCTATTGTTCTGTGGGGGAACAATTGTTGCTGGGGTGGAGTCTATTTTTGCAGGGCTGAAGTCTATTGTTGCTGAGGGGGGTCTACTGTTGCTGGGGGAACCTATTGTTGCTGGGGTGAGGTCCATTGTTGCTGGGGGAGTCTATTGTTGTGTGAGGGATCTATTGTTACTGGGGTGGAGACAACTGTCGCTGGGGTGAGGTCAATTGTTGCTGGGGGTGTCTATTGTTATGTAAGGGATCTAGTGTTGCTGGGGTGGGGTCTATTGCTGCTGGGGAATCTATTGTTGCTGGCTCCAAGGGGATCTATTTTACTACTTTTCTTGTTAATAGACAAGAACAAATCCCATATACATTATTTAGAAATAGTACTAGCAGGGGTTGGAACTAAGCTATGGTGCTCAGAGGAGGGTGGGGAAAAGGGGGGGTTCAGAAGGGGGGAGTTCCCACACCTATTCTCTGAGGAAAAAAAGCCCTATGCAGAACCTTCCGAAATCTCTTAAGAGGCAAGTGCAGTAGGAATTGTCCTGTTCCACCACACCTCCAGCAGAAGGCATCCTCTGATAATATCTGTTACAAACCTATTATGGGACAGGAAAAAACTGTGTGGTCTGTACTTGGTGCCTTAAAATACATGTGCTTCTATTCCATTGCCAACCATGCCTATAAAAGTTATAGTTAATGAAAGCTGTTGAGTGACTTGGATTTTTCCCGAGTGGGTATCTGCGCCGAGGCCCCATCTACAGTACAAGCTTAAGATTTTCTATTTTTTTTTCTATTGGTTGAACTAGATGTTTTTTCAACCTAACTATCTAAATAATATCTATGAGCACATTTGGATGACAAACCTTCCTGCTGCTTAAAGTGGTTGTAAACCCCAGTCATGAAATTTGAACTAAGCACATATATCTGTAGCGTTTACTTGTCTCTCTCCAAAGCTCTAAGTGCCGTTTACCTCTGGTACTCCGTTCCTCTGTAATCAGCAAAAGTCACTTCCCAACACATGAGATAACAGGAGCTAAAATTTGTGTTGGGGAGGGAGATAAGCACACAGCTTGTCTATTCGGAATACAGCTCTGCATGTTCCTTCATTACTCTCCCTATGTGGAGGGTGGTGTGTCCCTTTCCTCCAATTAGCTCCTACACAGTGTAAGTGTAGTCTCTCCACCCCCTCCTCTGTATACAGATGCAGAAGGTTTTTTATCGCAAATCAGCACTTTATGGGTTGTAGACAAGATTGCAGTTAACCTCGCTAGCAGTATTCCCGAGCGTGACTCGGGGTAGGAATTTTCTGCTATTAGCGGTATCCCCGAGTCACGCTCGGGGTGAATGGCAGAGCTATGCAGACAGCGCAGCGGAGCGTCTCTTACCTTATCCTGGCGATCCAGTGATGGGCTCTCATTGCTGTGACCGCCAGCCGAGATCTCCGCCGCTCGTCTGTCGGTAGGAGGACTTCCTAGTTCCATTCCCTGCAGCAGCAATGCTGCATGGGAGCGGAACTAGGGAGGGAAATTAAAAATAAAAAAAAAAAAACGTTGCACAAAACACATTTTATATTATATATATGCATATATATATATATATGCATATATATATATATATATATATATATATATGTGTATGTATATGTGTATATATATATATATGCTGCATGGGAGCGGAACTAGGGAGGGAAATTAAAAAAAAAAAAAAAAAAACGTTGCACAAAACACATTTTATATTATATATATGCATATATATATATATATATGCATATATATATATATATATATATATATATATATATATATATATATATGTATATATGTATATATATATATATATATATATACCTATATACACACACACATATATATATATATATATATATATATATATATATATATATATATATATATATATACATATATATAAAATTATATTATTGATTCGATTATAATACACACACACACACACACACATATATATATATAATATATAATGCATGAATTATAATCTAATCAATAATATAATTTTATTATATATATTATATATTAAATAATAAAATAATATTATTGATTCGATTATAATTCACTTGTTTGTGTTTCAAATTGATCACATCTGGGATGTCTACTAGAGACTTGTTTTGGTCAGGTTTAAGTCAGTAATTACTAAGAATTGTAGGCCTATAATACATAACGCCAAATTTCCATGAAAAGAATTGTACCGCTTTTGGAACAGAATTCCTGACAGAATCATACCGCCAGGGAGGTTAAACAAGTAAAACCTATGTAGGAGGATTTGTTTCATCTCTGTGTATCATCTGAGGCTGTTCACTTCACTGGGTATATGGAGGGTTTACATCCACTTTAACCAGTTTACGACCGCCCGCTGCAGTTATACTGCGGCAGGCAGCCGCTCCTCCCCGAACCGCCATAGGTATATGTCGTTCGCTCGCAGGCAGCTGGGGGGCGAGCACGCACCGCCGCCAGCGCGCTTCCACCACCGCTCATCAGCAGGGAAGCCTGACACCCGCAAGCGTTCCCCACTGAGAATGATCACAGAGCCCATGTGATCCTTCTATATAGGAACACAGCTGTCTGTGATCATTTCACAAGCCATGCCCCTCCCCCACCATTAGAAAACACGCCCCTAGGTACACATTTAACCCCTTGATCACTGACAGTGTTAACCCTTTCCCTGCCAGTGTCATTATTACAGTAACAGTGCATCCAAAAAGTGTCAAAAAATGTCAGTTAGGGGTCCGATCGGTCCACCGCAATGTAGGAGCCCCGCTAAAAATTGCAGATCACCACCATTACTAGTAAAAATATAAATAAAAATGACATAAATATTTCCCCTAGTTTGTAGATGCAATAACTTTTGCGCAAACCAATCAAAATATGCTTATTGCGATTTTTTTTTTTTTACCAAAAATATTTATTCAAAAAAGTGCAGCACTACAGTGACTGATACAGTCCAATGATCGTGTATCAAAAATATTAGTAAAAAGTGAAAAAAAGTAGATGAATAATGGTGAGTCCCAAATGTTGAAAATTGAAGCAAAAATGTAGAACAAAATTATTTACCAAAAATATGTAGCAGAATCCAAATTGGCCTAAAAGGATGAAAATTTTTGATTTTTAATTTTTTTTTTTTTTGGGAATGTTATATAGCAGAATGTGAAAAATGTTGTTTTTTTTTTTCAGAATTGGTTTCAAAATCATTTTTTAGTTTATAGCGCAAAAAATAAAAATTGCACAGGTGATGAAATACCACCAAAAGAAAGCTCTATTTGTGGGGAAAAAAGGACATCAATTTTATTTGGGTACAGTGTCACATGACCGCGCAATTGTCCATTTAAGTAACGCAGTACCGAATTGCAAAAAATGGTCTGGTCATTAAGGGGGAAATCCTTCTGGTCCAGAAGTGGTTAAATCACAAATTTACTTTATTTATTTTATTGCACAAGCAGTGCAGCCAATCAGGCAGCAGTACTAGAATACATCACTCCTCCAATTCCAATCATTTCCTCATTCACAACTGACTTTGTTAGGTCGCAACATACAAATAAACAAATGGTCTCAACCCCCAATATAAAAATAATCTTATTAGAATATTCAGGCTACGCTCACTGGAATAAAAACAAATGGATCCAAACCAATTCAGATCATTAGTTATGTCGTTACATTATTTCAGATGCTTTAAACTTTATTAAAAGGCCCAAACTATGGCATCATGTCATCCGAATGAAACCAATGAATAAAAATTAATTTGTTGTTTTCATTATAATTTTTTTTTTTTTGATTAGTTAAAATGCATTATTATTGTGATTCAGAGATTCCGATACATTTGAATCATCAAATCATGCAAATTGTATCCGAATTTTGATTCGTAACAAAAGGAATTGTTCATGTCTAATAGCCATATTACTACCTTATTGGCTCATTGGCAAGTATGTTGGTATAATATTCAGGGCCGCTGATAGGGGGGGCCACTGGTCCTCTTGTAGGGGGCCCGAGCACACAGTGGGGGGGCCCACACAGGGAAGGGGATTAGTGATGGACAACAAATACAGAACTCTTCCTCCAGCAGCTAAAAGCTGATCTCTCTCCCTCTCCCTGCTGCAAGCTTTTATTTGCTGAGAAAGGTACAGTTGTCCCTCACTAATCCCCCTCCCTGTGTGGGCCCCCCTCCCAGCCCTGGCTCTAATGTTAGCTCTGATCTTGAGATTGTTATCGCTAACTTTGTTTCTCTCCCTCTGTCTCTCTGATCCCGGAACTCAGACTGCCCAGCCTGGATATTTTTTTCATCTCATATTCATTTTTATTTATTAACTCAGTTTTTTCTTTTAGATTTAGCAGGAATTATGTGAGTTATGTTGTATTTGTGTCTGATAATAATGATTTTATTTTAATTTTAGCTAAATATATCTTTAGGCTCCATTCACATATAGGCGTCTCAGGTCGCGGGCAGAATTACGGCAATTCTGCCCGCGACCTGAGACGCCTATATGTATATGGAGCCAGAAAGTTTCCCTTTGCACAGAATATCCAATCACTTGCAAAGGAAAAAAAAAAAATTTTCTTACAATGATTGGATGATTGAAGTCAGAGTTGTAGGTGGAGATATTATCAGGGCTGCTGATAGAAATCGTGGTTCCCCCTACAGTCTACCTGACAGGGCCCCACAAAGAAAATATTAAGGCTCCATTCACATATAGGCGTTGCAGATCATGGGCAGAATTGCCACGATACTGCCCACGATCCGGAACCATTGCAAGTCGCAGGATGCCCTTAACTTGCAATGGCACCCCAAATGCGGCGCAATTTTGCCACAATTGACGCCTGACGAATCGTGGTAAAATCTCACAAACAGAATTTTGCGGGACGCCTTTCACCCTAAAGAAGGTCTTGTACTTTTTTTTTCGAGCCCGTGATCCAAGATACCTATATGTGAATGGAGCCTTAATATTTTCTTTGTGGGGCCCTGTCAGGTAGACTGTACGGGGAACCGCGATTTCTATCAGCAACCCTGATAATATCTCCACCTACAACTCTGACTTCAATCATCCAATCATTGCAAGAAAAAAATGCCTATTTTTAATTTTTTTTCCTTTGCACGTGATTGGATACTCTTTGCAAATGGAAACTTCACCACGTTTACTAAGCTCTGGAAAAAATACCCTTGCAAAGTGAACAGCCTGTTTGCCTTTAGTAAATCAAGTCCATTGCATCCTTATCTGACCTTTAACCTCCCTGGCGGTCTGATTATGTCAGAATTTTTGTGCTAAAAGCGGTACATTGTTATGCATGGAAATATGTTGTTTTATATTTTAGGCCTGTAATTCTTAGGAATAACCCACTTAAATCTTTCCAAACAAGAGTCTAGTAGACATCCCGGGTATGATAAAGTTTGAAACACAAAATCATAAAATTATAATAAAACAATAATACATTTTATTTAACAATATAATCAAACCAAAAACACTGAAATATGTACAAACAAGAGGTGCGATATTACAAATCACTGTAATAAAGGTTCAGTAAACATCTCGGGTATGAAAGATTTTGAAACATGGGACTGCACAAAGTCTGACGTCACAATCGGGACAAAGGATCTAGTTTCTTTTCTTATTTTCCTTCCACTGTCATCTCTTTTTGAGCAACAAACTATGCACATCCTTGTAGGTGCCGACTTTTTCTCAGTTGGTGGGATGTAGTCCATGAAGTGACGACTAGCCAGGCTTTCCGGGTTGACAACGCCAATAGCACGACGTCCAGATCTGTTCACAGCCATTGATGGTGTTTGGTGACTCCGAAAGATTTGTTCGGCAATTTTCCAAATAAAGTTCGCATGAATCAAAGGCTTGTCACTCTTTTTTTTTTTTTAAAAGGGGGGTGTATGAGGTAGATGGCACTGCCTATGGAGATATGTTTGGTGAAATCACATGTACTAAAACAATACATGGTATTAAAAAATCATATGGCAATACAAACTCATCAGGTAAAACAACTTGCATACCGGATGTGCATACCAACTCAAGCAGAAATGACGTAGTTACGCTCTACGCATTTCGTCCCTATTGACGTCATCAGGAGCTTTGTAGGCATTCCACAAGCATTGCTCAAGAAGATGTCTGACGATCTTTTTATAGTATTTATATATAGTATTTTTGCTGTTTCCTCATTGCTGGGTAGAATGTCATTGATTGGTCAGCTCTGTCGACACCTCCCATGGTGTTGTTGAAGTCTATCACTACTTGTGGCTTTGTGACTTCTTTCCCACCTTTCATGCGTACCATAACAGTGGAGGTGTTATGCACTGTACTCATTAGGCACACATCTTTCTTGTCCCTCTATCGCAGTGCCATCATTTTGCCTTTCTGCTAGGCAACCATTTCTCCTGTCTTCAGCTTCTTTTTGCCAAACATTGGCGGCATGTCATGCCAATTAGCCCTTACGGTTCCATAGGCATCAGTTTTGTTGTGCAGAAGAACCTCATAATGTTCAGGAGATGTATAAAAGTTGTCCGTTGTTACACAATAGCCCTGATTTACAAATGGCTCAATCAGTAAAAGAACAGAAGATGTTGTCATTCCATAATTACTGTATTTTTCATCAAATTTTATTCCATTTCCAGTGTATATCACTGAATTCCAAATATAGCCAGTTGACGATTTGCATAGCATGTAGGATTTTACGCCAAATCATGCCCTCTTTGATGCAATGTATTGCACTTAGCTGAGCCTTCCCTTATAGGCCATTAGACTTTCATCTATGCTGATGTCTCTTTCTGGCACATAGCTCCATTGGAAATTCTGAAGAATCATTTGATATACTTCCCAAATTTCTTTTTAGTTGTGGTGCAGGATGAGTAGTTTCATCAAATTCTTCATTATTTTCAAAGTGCAGATATTTCATTATTAGGGAAAATTGGTATTCTGACATGACCGTGCCAAAGAATGGAGTGGCGAATAATGAATTGGTTGTCCAATATGACTTCAACTACGGTTTTCCCACCACTCCCTGAATAATTATTAGGCCCAGAAATTTCCAAAGGTCATCTTTGATCACTGGTTCCCACTTTCTACATCTTGCAAACCTCCGATGCGTAGTGTCTTGTTCTTCTTTGTACTGGTTGGTCTCGGTAACAATTTTTTAAATAACCTCATCAGTCAAAAATAATTGGAGGAATGCCAAGGGGTTGTCATGGTCAATATCAACTTTTATACCTGGTGCTACTGAAAAAGGGCATCTTGGGGGGCGCTGCCTGATCCGTACCGCAGTCAATAGAGCACCAAGTTCAAACATCGCTGAGCTCAGTTGCAGAATCGTCGCTGTCATCACTTTCCGTACCTGATGATGAATTTTCCCACTAATAACTATTGCTCAATTCTTCAAATAACTCAGTTTTGCTGTCGCTGTTTTCCAGTTCATCTAAAAGCGCTTTTGCGCAAGGTCGTGCCATGGTCGTTCTCAATTTTCCAGGCACAAACAACTGGAAAAGCACAGGCAGGGCACTGGAAAAGTTAGTAGGTGAATTTCTGAGGTAAATAACTTGATACAATGTAATCCATTAGGATAACAACTTTGTATCATGTCATTTATTTTATTTACAAAGCTTGCAGGGGAGGGAACCGGAAGGCAGGTGCCGGTGTTCTGTGAAAAAACCCTACCCGTGAAAATTCCCTACCCTCGTCACTTCCTGTGCACCTACGTCATTGAACAGCTGAGCAGCTTCCCACTGAGCATGCTCCTAGCTGCGGAGGGTAAGGAATTTTAATGGGGAAGTGTTTTGTAATGTTACACCGCATCAGCTTTTGCCGCGGGTATATTAAATCATCGCCGATGCAACATTAAATCATCACCGCTCCAACCCCTCTGACATCCTTGATCTCGGCTCCAAAATATAAAAGCGGCAAATATAACTCACAGAGCCGAAATCTCCGTGAGTTATATTTTCATACACCCGCCGTCGCTTTTACATTTTGGAGCCGAGATCAGGGAAGTCAGAGGGGTTGGAGCGGACATGATTTCATGTTGCAGCGGTGATGATTTAATGTACCCTTGGCAACAGCTGACGCGGTGTAACATTACAAAACACTTCCCTGTCAAAATTCCCAACCCTCCGCAGCTAGGAGCATGCGCAGTGGTAAGCTGCTCAGCTGTTCCATGACGTAGGTGCACAGGAAGTGACGAGGGTAGGGAATTTTCACGAGGTAGAGTTTTCTAACGTTACACCGGCATCTGCCGAGCACAGAGCGGGGAGAGAGTGTGAGGATGGCTGGAGGATAGTGGGGGAGGATGGTGGGGAAGGACGGCGGGAAGGACGGCGGGAAGGACGGCGGGGAGGACGGTGCGGGATCGCAAGGAAGTTGAGTGTGCTTCTGGGGTAGTCATTGATTATGGCTCGGGGTTACCGCTTTTGGTACTGAAAATTAGCCCCGAGCCACACTCAGGAATACCGCTTGGGAGGTTAAACCTACTGGTGAAATCCAATGACTTTCTGGCCTATGTATTCATATCTCTCACCCAGTAAAAGAGACATTTTACATAGAACCAGCTTCTTAAAATCAATAACCATGCAACATAATTAACTGTCAGTTTAAACAATTACCTATTATGTGTAACCTGTCCTAAATCAAATGGCTAATATTAATTCCTCCGTCATAAAAAATTAAAGATTGCCGAAATACAACTTTCAAAGAAGTCGGACATTAATTTCCAACCGTTCGTGCCTCAAAGAGCGTAACCTAGTGAAATGGGCGTAACAAACTGATATTGATTGAGTAGACGTCCTGTAGAACTGAATCTAATGAAATATGACGAGGGACATGCATCAGTTCCTGGTGACGTGCAATACGGGCAATGGTATGGAGTCTGATATGAGTCAATAGCCACCATCTCCAGGAAAAGAAAGAGGAAAAGGATTTAAAGACACAAATCTGAATGTCGTTTTTCTGTCGATGGACGTGCATGAAAAATGATCCCGGCTCTGGTTTCTGTGTGGGAGTATCCGACTGTCACCGGATATAAATGACTATTACTACATTCAGACAATTGAGTTAATAACTAAACATTTGCCAGAAGATGAATGTGCGAGAGTGTCATACATCAAAGTCTGCAAAATGTTTGCGTCAGAGAAAAGTTTCAGTGGCTTCTGCTTTTATTTTGTCCCAAAATAAATTTGGAAAATTGTATTGTTTAACCACTTGCCGACCGCCTAACGTACATTTACTGCGGCAATTGGGCTCTTCTGCGCAAAATCACGTACCTGTACATCATCTTGTGCCGGAGCTCTAGGGGGCGCACACGCCGCCGGAGGCGTAGTCGCACGCAGGGCCGCTAATAGGGGGGGCCACCAGTCCTCCTGTAGGGGGCCTGGGAACACAGGGGGGCCCCAATAGCACGGGGAATCGGACAGAGGGGCAAATACAGAAGGAAGCCCTGTGTAGCTCTCTGCAGCAGCTGTCAGCTTTCACCTGCTGCAGGGAGAGACACAGACACAGGACATCATTCCTGTAATTGCTTCTTTGACACCGACCACCCTCCCTGCTCTGCCAGCTTCTGACACCCCCCTTCCCATGTGCCCCCCTTTCACTGTGCTGCCCCCCTCCCACAGCGCTGCAGGCTTCCCTTTCCTGTAAAAAAATAACACATTTTTAAAAATATATTTATTAAACATTAATACATTATTTAAAAAAATTGTAACATAAAAGAATTGTTAACATTTTTTACAGTTAAAAAAAAAATTATACGTTTTAAAAAGAAAAATGTAAAAAAGATAAATTAAAAAAGGGATAATTCACACAGGTTCTCTGTTATGTTTGTGTCCGCTAATAATGATTTTAGTGTATATTTAGTGAAAATATTGTCTTGATAAATTCGGGGGGGCTGTACGGGGCCCATCATTTCTAACAGCAGCCTTGGTCATGCGCTCAGTGGCTACAGGGGGAGCCAATCAGCGAGTCTGGGGGGAGCCAATCAGTGGGTTCGGAGGAACCCATGCCTGATGGGACCCGCGATCCTTCACAAGACAGACCCATAAACAAGGCTGATCGCTGTTCTGACTGGGAAGAAGATAGAGATCTTGTGTTCCTGCTAAGCAGGAAAACGGATCTCTGTCTTCCTCCAGTCAGAGCACACCCCCCACACATTTAGAAAGGACCCCCTAGGGACACATTTAACCCTTTGATCATCCCTGATGTTAACCCCTTTGTTGCCAGTGTCATTAGTACAGTAGCAGCGCAACATTTTTTTTTTTACATTCAGCTGTCAGTGGGGGAGCCCACTGACAGATGATGACTCATCGGTTGTTAAGGAATCAGTGGCCGCCTGCTCCTTAACAACCATGACAGTTACTGGTTGTTAACCGATTGCCAACCGCCCTATAGCACATTTTACTGCTACAGGGTGGCCGCACTGCCCAGGATCATGTATATATACGTACGTGATCCTGCGCTGTCCACTGGCACCCGCTAATCGTTCTGTACACAGTCAGAACGGTAGTAAGGTGTAAACAAGGCAGATTGCTGTTCTGTCAGTAAAGAAGGCATGGATCCTGTGTTCTATGCCTTGCACTAGTAAAAGCACCTCCCCCGCTAAACTGAATCACCAGCCAGGAACCCATTTAACCCTTTGATCGCACCTGATGATAACCCCTTCCTTGCCAGTGTCATTAGTACAGTGACAATGCATATTTTTAGCACTGATCACTGTATTGGTGTCACTGGTCCCCAGAAAAGTGTCAATTAATGTCAAATTTGTCCGCCGCAAAGTCGCAGTCTTGCTAAAAATTGCTGATCTTTGGCATTACTTGTAAAAAAATAAAAAATTACATAAAAATATCCCATAGTTTCTAGATGCGATAACATTTGCGCAAACCAATCAATATATGCTTATTGGGATTTTTTTTTACCAAAAATATGTCCCTGGATACATAATAGCCTAAATTAATGAAGAAATTAGATTTTGTACATTTTTTTATTGGATATGTTTTATAGCAGAAAGTAAAAAAAAATTTTCTTCAAAATTGTCAGTATCTTTTTGATTATAGCGCAAAAAATAAAAACCACAGAGGTGATCAAATACCACCAAGGCAAAGCTCTATTTATGGGAAAAAAGGACAAATTGTATTTAGGTGCAGCATCGCATGACCACGCAATTGTCAGTTAAAGTAACGCAGTGCCGTATTGCAAAAAATGGCCTGGTCATTAAGGGGGTAAGGGTAAGTGGTTAGTTTACTATAGCGCATTTAAAAAAAAAATATCATAAGACTTCTCATAGGGATGGTTATTTAAAACCCCCACTGACAGCTAAATGTAAAAAAGGGAATTTTGGAAATGAAAAAATAGGAAAAAAATGGCGTGGGGTCCACCCAAATCCATACCAGGCTGGATTTTGAGGGAAAACTCTACCCCAACATTTTAAAAAAAATACCATGGTGACCCACCCCCCCGCCCCTAAATCTATACAAGACCCTTTTCCGAGCATGCAGCCCAGCAGGTCAGGAAATGGAGGAAACAAGTGCCCACGCCCTGCTCCAAAGTAACCCCCTATGTTGAGGGTATGTGGCTTGGTATGGTTGAGGAGGAGGGGTAGTTTGCTTGTCTCCCACCCTTTCCTGAGCTGCCGCGTTTCATGCTCGGATGAGGGTCTGGTATGGATTTTGGGGGGGCAACCCATGCATTTTTTTTTTCATTTTGGCATAGAGGTTCCCCTTAGAATCCATACCAGACCCAAAGGCTGTTTATTTGTTTTTCTATTTTTTTATTGCCTGCAAACTCTACTGACAGCTGATGACTTATTGGTTGTTAAGGACAACCTGCTCATTAGCAACCATGTTGTTTATTGGTTGTTAAGGGGCAGGCGGCCGCCTGCTCCTTAACAAAAAGTACACATTCCATAAATACTGCATGCCTTGATCACTACCGAATTACCGCATGCATTCAATTATTTATTTCCTTCTGTGAATTGAGTTTTAACGCCTGTTCATGCCGTACTTACTGAGTGTTTTCAGCACTTTGGGTAAATACCGCAAAACGGAAAATTGAATTGACAGTTTAAGGATCGAATGCTGCATTTAGGGAAAATGTGTCTGGACACCTACATACTGCATGCAAGATGCTTTTGTGAATTGGAGCATAGGGTCAGTGTGTTTTAGGTAACAAAATGTGCATTATTGTTTCTGGGCTGTACTATGGGTACATACAACACCTAAAATGAAAAAATGAAAAAAAAAAAATGTATATATATATATATATAGATATATAGATACAGGTATATATATATATATATACAGTATATATATATATATATATATATATATATATATATATATATATAATATTTTGGACCCGTTTTCCTTTGATAAAAAGAAAAAAAATCAGGAGATACCTGTTACTATTTATTACCAAAATAAAAAGTAAAAATAATAATTAAATAAATAAATTTAAAAAAAAAAAACGGGGAGAACCATCTAACACTTCCCTGAACTATCTATAATGAATTAAAAATTTTGTTCTTAAACCCCTGTCTGATTCTATTGCTCAAATGAAAGAGAATGGCTGCACACTAGACTATTCCAATGAAAGTGAAGCAATGTAATGTACCAGGCACAATAAGACATCCAAACCTTTGTTACTCATCCTCTTACATGTTTTTCCCACAAATGGTCTTAACTACTTGTTTAATGGGGCAGTTTTTTCCTTTTTTTGCATGCATGTTAAAATCTGCTTTTTGTGCTGGAAACTACTTTAACCCTCCAAACAACTATATGTTTTCTGAAAGCAGATGCTTCAGGGGAATAAAATGGTGGTAATTGAATGTTTTTATGCAGCACAATATTCATGCAGCTGTTTATCAAATGCATATGTTCAGGGCAAAAAAATACACTAAAATGAATTTTAGTGCTTGCAAACACAATATTATACCCATTTTTCCAAAATGTAAAACATGGGATTGTGCTAAATAGATACCAAACATGTTAAGGCCTTAAAATTGCACGCACTCTTGAAATTGCAACAAGCTATGGCATCCAAAATTCTCCATAGGTGAGATTTTTAAAATATTTACAGGTTTACAGTTTTCAGAGTAAAGCTGGCCATACATTATACCATTTTCTTATTCAATTTCCTTTATATTTTCTTTCAACTATGTAATGCAAGTGCCTGCTTGATTGCATACAAATTGAAAGTGTTTAGGTTTGACCTCATATTGTATGGTTTTGTTAAATCTAAAGGAAAATTGTACAAGAAAATTGTTGAATGTATGGCCATCCTAACTCCACTTTTGTTGAGAAAAAATCATTCCCCTCTGGAATATCTATGTACATTGCAAGGATTTTTACAAACTTTATTGCAGATTTTGACCTTTTGTTATTCTTAAAAAATAACTGTTTGTACAGACAAACAGTTGTACATGCTATGGACTTTCCAACAATTTTCCATGGGCAGAGTGAATGTGAATGGGAGTGACTTTATAATTATCAATCAGTTGCTGCATTTACAGCAGTGGTCCTCAACTCCGGTCCTCAGGGCCCATTAACAGGCCAGATTTTAAGTATTACCTTGGGGAGATGCAGACTAGAGTACTGCAATCACTGAGCAGCATATTCTATCACCTGGGATGTATTTCAGTTATCTTGCAAACCTGGCCTGTTAGTGGGCCCTGAGGACCAGGGTTGAGGACCACTGATTTACAGGGTTCTAATGAGGAAAATTGCCAGGGTTTTGCATCCCTTAAGATGTGTTTTCCCTTTGGAAATATCTCAACAAAAAATAATTTTTTTTGTTGCAGGGGATGCCCAAAATCTGACCTGTATCTTAGTGCAGACTTCTGGGGAATCAGTGAGCCAATCATACAGGCAGGAAATTACATTTCTGGGGGGAATCTGTGTACAGACCACCTCCAGGTTGCCATACTGCATTTCATTTTACAGAAAATTGGAGCACTGCAGATTGAAAGGGAAAGATCATTTTCAATAGCATTTAATCACAATATGACTTGTATATGCTATGGACTTTCCAAGAAAGTGGAGTTACCCTTTAACCATGAAATATGGCCCTAGATTTATTGCTCTCGCTCATTTACAACAATGCCGCAATTATGTAAAGTAATTTATGTTTACATACATGTGCAGGCCCCACACGTTTTCATTAGAGTGTGTAAGGGGGGGGGGGGGTGAAAGGGGGCTTTTTTTTATTTTTTATTTATTTCATTATAGTTTTTGATAACTTTTTATATCAGTTAACTTTGTTGCCATCACAAGGGTGCTAGCAAGCCCCCTATCTGAGAGCATGGGCAGGTGAGAGGTCCTTTTCATGGAGACATGGGGGGTCTATTAAGCCCCTTTTAGACGGAGCGGAATCCATCAAGCGGATCTGCCTGTATAGCTGGGGATCTCTCCACTGATCCCTGCTGAATACGCGGATGAAAGGTGTAGAGCAGACACGGACACAGCCCGCTGTTTTTCTGGTTCTGGATTCAACGTCAGCGTTTTCCATGGTAGTAGTTGACACATAGAGGAGCAGCTTCCAGCAGCAAAACCATGTGGAAGGCAGGGTGCTTCCACACCAGGGCACATTTATTTTCTTAATTTTGAAACAGCCAATCAGAAGCCAGGATGCTCCCTGACATCACTGATTTGATATCTACCAGCTTATACCCACACTCTCATAATGTTCTGTAACCGAGACAATGGTTAAAAGAAAAAAACAGAAATGGTGAACCTCCTCAATAGGGACATAAATAGTAATTAAAACCTGATTAACACTTTCATACTCACTCTATATACTGTATACTCTATATACTGTACACACCCAAATCTACAAAAGTTGGCTTTGCCTACACTTTAAATTAGCCATTCCAGAAATTCAAGATTAGAAAATACTGTTTTCTTAGCATAGCTCAAACGTGTGTTTATTAGCTTCTATTGCTAATGCACTTTCTCTACGAACTTAGATTAATGATGAATAATTGGCTACAGAGTACACTTTAACATAGATAAATTAAGAGTAATTATACTTTGATTTTCCTATATACTAAATAAGCTCAGCTGCTTTCAGTGTGTTTTGAAGTTAAATACCATTGATTTGATTTATTACACTTACACCAGCATGTTGCTAGGTATAGTAAGATCAAAGAATCCAAGTCTTCGCATATAGGGTGGTCTCTGGATTCTATGCTTACTTTTTCCACACCAATTCTATTTTGCGAAAGACTATTTATTATTAATTTTTTTATTGTCCTGTCCCCTATGAAACAATGTACATGTAGTACCTTTTCCCATGTTGCTAGGTCATTTGTAACCCTAATTATGAGGTTGAACCAGCCCACGCCCTTCGTTCTTTCCATGGCCAATCTGACAACAGCTAGGTGGGATATGGATGCTTCATAATGGCAGTTGTCTTGGCTCTGAGGATTCTCCCAGACAAGCAATGGCAAGAAAAATGCAGAGGCTTATAACCCCCCACCCCCCCCCCCCCATATTCCTCTGGCCACTTGTCTGGAGAAAGTGCTCAGAGCCGAAACAAGCTGCTGTCACGAAGCATCCATCTTCTTCCCATCTTCTTTTTAGCTGTTGTTAGATCAGCCATAATGAAAGGGGGAGGGGGGGGGGGCAGATCAGACCTCATAGCTAGGGTTGGGGAGCATTTAGCAACAAGGGACAAATTACTTATTGCATTCTATGCATTAAGATAAAAAGCCTTCTGTGTGCAGCAGCCCCCCTCACACTTACCTGAGGTCCCTCTGTGTTCAGCGATGTCCACGAGTGTCTCTACTGTCTGAGATTCTCCCCACTGATTGGCTGAGACACAGCAGTGGCACCATTGGCTTCCACTGCTGTCAATCAAAGTCAGTTAATTGATCAGAGGAGAGAGGGGGCGTTGCTGGGGCCGGGTTGGGGCTCTCTGTCTGAATGGACACAGGGAGCCGTGACACGGCTTGGGGGCCCCCATAGCAAGCTTGCTGTAGGGGCACTCAATAGGAGGGAGGGGCCAGGATAACAAAAAAGGAACCGAGAAGAGGAGGATCCAGGCATCTCTGTGCAAAACCAACTGCATAGAGCAGTTAAGTATAACATGTTTGTTATTTTTATAGGGAAAAAAGGAGACTTTACAATTACTTTAAGACCCTCCCAATTTGACCTTTTTACTGTTCTCTTCTAGGGCCCAGGGGAGGGGGAGGATGGGTACCTGCAACTATTGTCTGACAATATATATATATATATATATATATATATTTTTTTTTTTTTTCAGTAGGAATGAGGGCACCTCTACCATTGAATATATGTAATGTCAAGAGGTGCTGGGGTGTGCTGCAGGGTCTATTGATGCTAGCTGCTGGGGGATCTATTGTCCCTGGATGGAGTCTGTTTTTTGCAGGGGGGTCTTACATTTCTAGGGGGGTCAGTTGTTGCTGGGAGGTATCTACTTTTGAGGGAGGGGTCTATTGTTGCTGTATGCTATTTGTGACAGATCCGAACCACACTTTGCTTGAGTTCTTCCATCAGTATTCCGCTTCCTCCAGTCTTGAAAATAGATATCAGATATTATAGCCGCAATATACAAGACTAGCCAACAATAGCTGTATAAAACTGGAACACAGAATATATACCACACAGGAGAAAATCCCCATTCTAATCATATTACCCTAACAATACAAACTGCACACAGTAATATAATTATAACAGCTAAACATTAAGTTAATTAAACTAGCCACTTGGACATTTGGGGATCTCATTCCAGGTCAGACTTGCCGGCATCTAACTCATAAAGTACAATACACACTATCCTAAGTATAAACACAGAACTCGTCAGGAAATAGCAAGAGACCCCAGTAGCAGCTTGTCTGGCTCCTACCTACAACAGTCTGTGATGCAGAGCTCATACAATGTTCCATCATTCTGATAGAGTGGAATTAATGTATAATAGATTTCTTGAGGGATATTGTGAATAAATATTACTATCCCATTTGAAGTAATCTAAACCATATTCTCAGTGTCCATTAAGCTGGGTTCCACGGGCCCCCCAGCCAAAGTGACTCCCATCACATCTCTCCCCTTTCGGAAGGAGACTAAAACAGGAGGAGACCCCAAACGGGTTGACTTCAAAGTTCGTAATTCCAGTCCCCCAATGCCGTATCTACACTGTACCCTAAACAAATTATCTCAAACAGAGCATTACTTACCCAGCCAACCTCTGCCTCTCTTATAGAACATACCCGCTGGTGGGGAGAGGATTGATCCTCCTCCCTGGAGTCCTTTTAGCCACGGGAGAGAAGACAGGGTGGCAGGGCTCACTTTGTCATGCTGTTGGGGATTTGGACCAACTGCCCACCATCCCTGGAGTATACAAGTGAAGACCATTGTCCCATCCACTACCACAGAAAATCCATCTTTTGTTAGTTGAGGGCAGAGTGAACTCACATAGGTAGTCAACCTGATTTCCATTCTTGGCTGCAGGAAATAGGTGTGGGGCAGAGGTCTTTGACTCTGTCCAGCTGCCAGGACTAGGGATAATCGAACTTTTCAAAAGTTCGGTTCGGCCAGAACATCAGAACTTCCCGAAAGTTCGGCCCGGATTTCAGAACCCCATTGAAAACAATGGGACCCGAATTTCGGTAATCAAAAAACACCATTTTGAAGCCCTAAAACCCAATAAATGCCCCTAAAAAGTGCCTAGGGTTCTGGGTCATACCCCAGGGACTATTAATCACACAAAAAAAGTTCTTAAAAATTGTCATTTTTGATAGAGAGCCAATTATTGAAAAAATTAAAAAAAAAAATAAAATAAAAAAAAAAAAAAAATTCTTTGGATTTAGTATCTGGGGGTCTAAAAAGTGTACCTGTGAAGTTTCAGCTCTGTAGCATGTCCAGAACCATAAAAAAAGATTGTTTGTATTATGTCACTTATAGAACAGGGATATGGCTTCGCTATTTTCACACCTTGCCGGTTTAGTAGCAGGCATTTTTTTGGGCATTTTTTGGGGTCTTCTGAGGCAGGCAAAACATCTGAACTTGTGTATACGGGTATATATACACACATACTTATATGTATATATACACCTAGACATATATAGGTGTGATAGTAGCAGAAATATATGCTTGCGCTAATTAAATAATTAACACTAATATGGCTCCGCTCCTATAACACCTATATATGTTTAAGTGTAAAATACATATAAGTATGTGTGTATATATACCACTATACACAAGTTCAGATGTTTTGCCTGCCTCCAAAAACCCCCAAAAAATGCCTGCAACAACACACCTGGGCGTTTTTTTTTGGGCGCTAGCGTTTTTTTGGGCATTTTTTTGGGTTCTTTGGAGGCAGGCAAAACATCTGAACTTGTGTATACGGGTATATATACACACATACTTATATGTATATATACACTTTGACATATATAGGTGTGATAGTAGCAGAAATATATGCTTGCGCTAATGAAATAATTAACACTAATATGGCTCCGTTCCTATAACACCTATATATGTGTAAGTGTAAAATACATATAAGTATGGGTGTATATATACCACTATACACAAGTTCAGATGTGTTGCCTGCCTCCAAAGAACCCAAAAAAATGCCCAAAAAACCGCTAGCGCCAAAAAAAAAAAACGCCCAGGTGTGTTGTTGCAGGCATTTTTTTGGGGTTTTTGGAGGCAGGCAAAACATCTGAACTTGTGTATAGTGGTATAAAAAAAAACACTATACCTGCAAAAAGCAAACTGACCGGCGAGAAGCCATATTAGTGCACCGAATGTGACTTAAGAGAAACTATCTTTTCTCTATAGCGGTCACCCTGATATGGAAGGGTTTGGTCACCCTGCCATAGCAGTCAGTGTCAGTTCACCCTACACTACATTACGGTCACCCTGGCACTTAACACTTTCCCTACAGAAACTAAATTTTTGCATCTAACTAAAGTGTAAAAGAGCACCCTAACTATATCTGCAAATCCTCAAGTTAGGTTCCCCTTCTTCACCAAACACAAACACATCTGTAAGGCTCTCCCACAGCAATCCAGGGCCACTAAAGTCATATCCCTCCAGAGAGCATTCTGTTGTCTCCCCTAAATATTTCTGCTCTGTGTGCCCTTGCAGAGCCCGATATTGATTATCCAGCTCTATCTCCTGCTGGACCAGCCTGTCCAAATCGGACACCCATTGCCCCTGAGGCCACTTTCCCAGAAATGGCATCCGCAACTCCCATTGGTCACTGGCCCATTGCCCTGGGGTTGGGTAGAACCTGCACTAGTGTATACCACGACCTGGAGGGCTACAATCCAAACCTCCACATGAAACTGCTGCCTGATCTCCAGGTATTGATCACACAGTCCTGGAGATTACTGAAACGGCGATCTGAAACAGCCCCTGGAACTCTATTGCCAGGTCCATATCTCCGATGGGGTGACTGAATGCTGCTATCCCATCTTGGATCCCAGTTGTGGTTTGGATGTGTTCACAGGAAGGAAGTACTGTGCTTGAGTGCTTCCGTCCGTATACTGCTTCCTGCAGTCTTGAACATAGATATCAGATATTATAGCCGCAATATACAAGACTAGCCAACAATAGCTTGTATAAAATTAGAACGTTTATTTGACAAACTCACACAGAATATATACCACACAGGATCATATTACCCTAACAATACAAACTGCACACAGACATATAATTATAACAGCTAAACATTAAGTTAATGTTCCATCATTCTGATACAGGGGAATTAATGTATCATATATTTCTTTAGGGATATTGTGGATTAATATTACTGTACCATTTGAAGTAATCCAAACCATATTCTCAGTGTCCATTAAGTAGTTGTCCATCATTCTCTCGGTCACTATTTGCCCCTAATAGACATAGGGGGACTTTCACATAAGAGGGACCTGGGAAGCTGAGACAGGGACTTCCCAATCTCTCTAAAGGAAGCTGGGTTCGACAAGTCGCCAACCAAATTGACTCCCTTCACAATATATACAGTATCTCACAAACGTGAGTACACCCCTCACATTTTTGTAAATATTTTATTATTTATTTTCATGTGACAACACTAAAGAAATGATACTTTGCTACAATGTAAAGTAGTGAGTGTACAGCTTGTATAACAGTATACATTTGCTGCCCCCTCAAAATAACTCAACACACAGCCATTAATGTCTAAACCACTGGCAACAAAAGCGAGTACACCCCTAAGTGAAAATGTCCAAATTGGGCCCAGTTAACCATTTTCCCTCCCTGGTGTCATGTGACTCATTAGTGTTATAAGGTCTTAGGTGTGTTAAATTTGGTGTTATCGCTCTCACTCTCTCATACTGGCCACTGGAAGTTCAACATGGCACCTCACTTTCTTGAGGTCATGCCACAGCATCTCAATCGGGGTGGAGGTCAGGACTCTGACTGGGCCACTTCAGAAGGCGTATTTTCTTCTGTTTAAGCCATTCTGTTGTTGATTTACTTCTATGCTTTGGGTCATTGTCCTGTTCCAACACCCATCTTCTGTTGAGCTTCAGCTGGTAGACAGATGGCCTTAAGTTCTCCTGCAAAATGTCTTGATAAACTTGGGAATTCATTTTTGCTTTGATAGCAATCAATCCAGGCCCTGACACAGCAAAGCAGCCCCAAACCATGATGCCCCACCACCATACTTCACAGTTGGGATAAGGTTTTGATGTTGTTGGGCTGTGCCTCTTCTTCGCCACACATAGTGTTGTGTGTTTCTTCCAAACAACTCAACTTTGGTTTAATCTGTCCACAGAATATTTTGCCAGTACTGCTGTGGAACATCCAGGTGCTCTTGTGCAAACTGTAAACGTGCAGCAATGTTTTGTTTGGACAGCAGTGGCTTCCTCTGTGGTATCCTCCCATGAAATCCATTCTTGTATAGTGTTTTACGTATTGTAGATTCGCTAACAGGGATGTCAGCATTTGCCAGTGACTTTTGTAAGTCTTTAGCTGACACTCTAGGATTCTTCTTCACCTCATTGAGCAGTCTGCGCTGTGCTCTTGCAGTCATCTTTACAGGACGGCCACTCCTAGGGAGAGTATCAGCAGTGCTGAACTTTCTCCATTCATAGACAATTTGTCTTACCATGGACTGAAGAACAGCAAGGCTTTTGGAGATACTTTTATAACCCTTTCCAGGTTTATGCAAGTCAACAATTCTTAATCGTAGGTCTTCTGAGAGCTCTTTTGTGCGAGGCATCATTCACATCAGGCAATGCTTCTTGTCAAAAGCAAACCCAGAACTGGTGTGTGTTTTTTATAGGGCAGGGCAGCTGTAACCAACACCTCCAACCTCATCTCATTGATTGGACTCCAGTTGGCTGATATCTCACTCTAATTAGCTCTTGGAGATGTCATTAGTCTAGGGCAGTGGTTCTTAACCTTGTTGGAGGTACTGAACCCCACCAGTTTCATATGCGCATTCACCGAACCCTTCTTAATTGAAAAAATAAAATATGATTTTTTCAAATGCAAAACATAGGTATATATTTAGGTATATATTTATACATAGGTGCACAAAATGAACAAAACCATAAATAAAAAAAAAAAAAAAGGCTCCATAGCTCAGGGGATAGAACACTGGTCTTGTAAACCAGGGGTCGCGAGTTCAAATCTCGCTGGGGCCTCCCTGCAAGTGTTGGCGACTGTATCTCAAAAAAAAAAAAACCATTAAGAACAAAGAACAAAACCATTAAAACATGGGGTGTCAGGAGGGCATACCATGGGGTGTCAGGAGAGAACACACTGAGGGGGGAGATGTTGGGAGGGCATACTATGGGGTATCAGGAGGGCACACACTGGGGGGGCTGGGAGGACATACCATGGGGTGTCAGGAGGGAACACACTGGGGGGAGGTGTTGGGAGGGCATTCCATGGGGTATCAGAAGGGCACACACTGGGGGGGGGTTGGGAGGACATAGCATGGGGTGTCAAGAGGGAACACACTTTGGGGAGGTGTTTGGAGGGCATACCATGGGGTGTTAGAAGGGCACACATTGGGGGGAGGTGTTGGGAGAGCATTCCATGGGGTATCAGGAGGGCACACACCAGGGGGTATTCACAATGCTTTATTGAGCTAAATGAAAAGGAGATGCATTTCCATCTGTCAGCTAACAGCACCTCTATGCTAAGCTGCAGTAACTCAGCAGACGTAGCATAGAGGTCCTTGTAAACGAATCCACCATGTACAGCTAGCTGAGCCTACCTCCAGGAACATTCACTCGGCTCCCTCTGCTCAGCTGCTCACACTTCCCTCTTCCGTGGTCAGGTACATCCCCATCCCGCCCACTCACGCAGCAAGCAGCCTGCAGGAGATAGGCTGGAAAACCTGCTGGGGGAGGTACAGGGGGCGGAGTGTCAAGTGTCTATGTGTAATGGCTGTGAGTTGTCCCGACTGCAGCTCTGATTTCCCGTGGTGCGCTCGGCCTCACAATCAGTAATATTTTCTCGGGGGGAGCAATTGCCCCTTTGTCCCCCCCGCCGAACCCCGGAGACTGACTCACCGAACCCCTGGGGTTCGATCGAACCCAGGTTAAGAACCACTGGTCTAGGGGTTCACATACTTTTTCCACCTGCACTGTGAATGTTTACATGGTGTGTTCAATAAAAACATGGCAACATTTCATTCTTTGTGTGTTATTAGTTAAAGCAGACTGCGATTGTCTATTGTTGTGACTTAGATGATGATCAGATCACATTTTATGACCAATTTGTACAGAAATCCATATCATTCCAAAGGGTTCACATACTTTTTCTTGCAGCTGTATATATATATATATATATATATATATATATATATATATATATATAGTAATGTTTGGAGGTTGTTAAGCTTTAGTGTATAGTTACCAGTGATCAGAGTCCCTACCAGTTGTGCAGTTTAAGGGCTTGTTGGCCCACTGTTATTCAAGGAAAAGAAAAAGTCCAACAACAGAACAGTTGCCCACGCAGGGGTAACCTCCATCAATACAAAAAAAAATGTCCAGCCTCCTGGCTTTCTTTAGCAGCAATGCTGCTCAGGCTTTATGCCTCCTTCTCTTGGCCATATAACAGAGTCCCTGTATTCCTGTACAAACACTGTACCTCAGTTAGCACTCTTTTTCACAGCTTCCTTGCTGCTCCAGCCCACAAGCTTGGTCCCTCTGTCTGCTCTGACAGAATATGCCATGTTCCCACATGGACTCATCGGGAGGGTGGACCCCAGAACCTTGGTCCTGTCTCTAATAAAATACCACACACACCTGAACAATCAGTGTGCTGGCTGTTCCCAAGACCTGGTCCCAGGATTAGAGATTTCCTCCCACCTGGATCGCAATGAAATCTCCAGGCTCCAGGTCCCCAACTGGATATTACCAACCACAGAGGAAACTGAAAATACAGTCTCCTCCAATTTAAACAAGCACCCTGGAGCCCCTCAACCTACCTAGTTGAGAACCCTGGATGACAAATACCATGAGAGGGAACCGTACTGTCACTATATATATATATATATATATATATATATATATATATATATATATACAGGTCTTTTTTTCAGCGGGAACGTAGGGGAACGCAGTTCCGGCACCTCTAGCACTGAATGTATTTTATGGCAAGGAGTGCTGGGGTGTTCCTGAAGGTCTATCGATGCTGGCTGCTGGGGGATCTATTGTCGTTGGTGGAGATCTATTTTTTGTGGGTGTCTATTGTTGCCAGGCATGTCTATTGTTGCTTGTGGGGGGGTCTTATGTTGCTAGGGGGTAAATTGTTGCTGGGAGAGGTTTATTGTATCTGGCTGTTGGAGGGTCTATTGATGCTAGCTACTGGAATATCTGTGGTTGCTGCTGGGGGTCTATTGTTGCTAGGATGGTATTTTGTTGTGGGGGGTCAATTGTTGCTGGGGAAGGACTATTGTTGTGGGGGAGGGGGGTCTATTGCTGCAGCAGGGTCTAGTGTTGCTGGAGGGGGTCTACTGTTGCTGGGATGAGGTCTATCAAATTCCATACAAGTTACTTAGTAGCATAAAATGATACTTGGTTCTGTATTCTCTAAAAGGGTGGTACTGGAAGGTGGGTAGGGGGTGAAACCTAGGGACCCTGCTCAGAGGTGGGTAGGGGGCAAAGACGAAGGGTGGCTCAGAAGGTGATAGTTCCTGTACCTTTTCTCTGAGAAAAAAAGCCCTATATATATATATATATACATATATATATATATATATATATATATATATATATATATATATATATATTTTTTTTTTTTTTTTAAATGTATACACAATTGATTTAGTCATGTATGTAAATGTGTTAGATGTGTATTTATTATATTGTTTTTAATATTATGTATTATTATTGTGTATTATTTTTATTTTTTATTTTTTTTTATTTTTTTTAACTAGAGATAGTGTAATAAAAATAAATAAATGCTTTTTAAATAGGGATAGTGTAAGTACCTGAACTATTTCTGTATATTGGTTACCTGCAATTCCCTACACATGTGCATATATAAATATCCATCAATTCTATCATCAAATAAAGCCCTTACAATACAATACAATTGTTCTGCAAATCTTTTTTTTTTTTTTGTACAAAAAAAGTCACTCCACATTGTCATTCTGCTTAAGTATTAAAAATAATTTTTGTGACCTTTTAAAAAAGAAAGAACTTTCCAAATACAAGATTTTCTGGACATTTTAATTCAGGACTGACAGTCCATTTTTAGACTCATGCAAGCTGAAAAAATGCTGACCTTTGTAAAATGTAAATGAGAAACACAACTAAATCAATTATTGTCTGCATTCATCTTACTGGGTAAACCTTTAAGTACAGTAAATGAAACCACACTCTAGAATTTTAAATGCTTCATTATGTACCTGCTTTTTTATTAACTTTACAGCTATGAATGTAAGTGTGAAACAGTGATAAATGTTACCAAAATTGCATTGTAAACTATTTTATAACAGTTTTACAAAGGAAGAAAAAAAAAAATACTTGAGTTGTACAGAGCTGTTCTAGTACCAGATAAAACGCTATTTTTAATAAATGAAAAGACATTTGAAAGGATAGTGGAGATTTTTGTCACCTAAGATCATTAGGCCCCCAACCTAATGTTATTCCTCTTACAATCAATTCTGCACAACTCTATTGCAACTGGCAGTAAATTCCCTGTGACAGACAGTGGACATATTTGGGCAGTGATATCATTGCTATCCCCACCCCTTTGCTCACATGGGCAGGAATTCCCGGCCATGTAAGTCAATGGTGCCAGTGATATCAGCGGTGCAGGCACCTGCTGCTTCCTTAGAAACCATTGACAATAGAAAGCTTTCCCATATAGAAGTGGAATCCACTGTTTAGGGGGCCAGGTCAGCAAAAGTTGAATGCCTGAACAGCCAAAGCCCAGTCCAAATCTAGGTTCAAGCCAAACCGCTGGTTCAAGTCTAATTACTACCCACAGTTTTGCCAGCTTCCTAGCAACCAATGTCTTAGTGCTGTTCACTACAGTGGGCAGAAAGTGATAGGGATGCTGAGAGATAGTTCCCCATCAGTTCCACCTCCTTTGTGATTTACAGTGGTGGTGATGTCAGCGGTTGTTGGACATGCAGCGGGTGCCAGCAGCCACTGATTCCTTAGTAACCATTAACAGCGAGAAATTTTCATATACAATTTTGGCTCCCATTGAATAGGGGACCAGATGGGCAAAAGCCTGAAAAGCTAAAGTTCTGTCTGAGCCTAGGCTTGAACCAAACCATTGCTTTATCCTTAACTACTACCAACATTTGTGCCAGCTTCCTAGCAACCAATGACATGGGGCTTTTTACTGAAGTGGGCAGACCCTAGGTTCAGACCAAACTATTGGTTCATCCCTAACCACTGCCAACAGTTTTGCCAGCTTCCTTGCAACCAATACCATGAGGCTGTAGACTGCAATGGGCAGAGTATGATAGATGTACTGAGAGACTGCTCCCCATCAGGTCCACCTTTCTTGTGATTGACACTAGTGGTAATGTCAGCGGTTGTTGGACATGCAGCGGGTGCCAGCAGCTGCTGATTCCTTAGTAACCATTAACAACAGGAAACTTTCATATATAAAAGTGGCTCCCACTGAGTAGGGGGTCAGATGGGCAAAAGTTAAATGCCTGAACAGTCAAAGTTCAGTCTGAACCTAGGTTCTTTCTTAACCAGTTGCCGACCACCTCCTGTATATTTACTGCGGCAGGCTGGCTCTTACAGGAAAAACAACTTAGATCTACGTCTATCCCACCCCTGATCATCAGCGGGGAAGCCGATTCGGATGTCATGCGGCTCCGATTGCTGCCTGACACCCGCGATCGCTCCCCGCTGAGAGAGAAGGATGGTCGGCTGTCGTAAACACAGCTAACCGTTCTTCTCCCTGGGATGATCACAGAGTTAATGTGATCCTGCTATACAGGATCACAGGTCTCTGTGATAATTTCAGAAGCCCAACCCCCATACAGTTAGAAGCACTCCCCTAGGCTAACATTTAACCCCTTGATCACCTATACTGTTAACCCCTTCCCTGCCAGTGTCATTATTACAGTAACAGTGCATATTTTTAGCACTGATTACTGTAGCAATGTCACTGGTTCCCCCAAAAGCGCCAAAAATGTCAGTCAGGGGTTCGATCTGTCCGCCACAATGTTGCAGTCCCACAAAAAATCGTAGATCGCCGCCATTACTAGTAAAAAAAAAAAAAAAAAATATTAAAAATTACATAAATCTTTCCCGATTTTTTTTTATTACCAAAAATAAGTAGCAGAAAACAAATTGGCCTACAATGTTAAAAAATTTTGATTTTTTGATTTCTTTGTCGTCATAAAGCAGAATGAAATATATTGTTTTTTTTTTTTTTTCAAAATTGTCAGTCTTTTTTTGTTTATAACGCAAAAAATAAAAATCGCGCAGGTGATCAAATACCACCAAAAGAAAGCTCTATTTGTGGGGAAAAAAGGACGTCAATTTTATTTGGTTACAGAGTTGCACGACTGTGCAATTGTCCGTTAAAGTAACGCAGTGCCGAATCGCAAAATAGGGCCTGGTCATTAAGGGGGCAAATCCTTCCGGTATTAAAGTGGTTAAACTAACACAACGCTCAGAGGAGGCGGTATACCTGGAGCAGTAAAAATGATACCCCCCTGTCACGATTGGCGGACAGTACTATGAATGGCGGCCACAACCACGTGTAAGATTCTGGTACCTCCGGTACCCTTAATCACCACTTTCTCTGTAATGCGTCCCACCTTTCTCTTCAGGTGGTACGCATATACCTTTAAGAACGATGATGTCACTGCTGAGCGCCGCAGAGCGGCTATTTCAACCGCCGGCGGTCTCACTCACATTGTTCGTTCAACCTGCCTTGTTATCCACATGCTTTCAAGCCTGTCTCTCGATCGGAACCTCCAGCTATTCCCTTTACCTGGAGCAGACCGGAACCTCGCTACTGATCCCTGTATCTCGCTACCGGATCATTCCTTATCTACTGGACCTCTCTAAACTACTAACATTACAAGTGATAAGTACCCCGCAGGGGAACCCTCCATAACCTTATTGCACTATCTACCTATGCACATTAAGGACTGTTTCTACCTATCCATACTATCCTATCATCTGCACTGTTACATAGATTGCTAGCTCTTGAGCCTACTACCATCTATCATCTGCACTGCTGCATAGATTGCTAGCTCTCCTGTCTACTACTATCTATCCTTGCACTGGGTTAGTCTATCCTGTATTTTGTCATCTGCTGTCCTCACCACCTGTTAGCATACTCGATACTAGCCTATCTGCATTCCTAAATACCATTTTGAACTCTCCTATACAAGCCTATCAAGTGATTACCATCCTTGTCACTGTTCACACCTGTCCCTTCAGCACATCACCTTCATACTATCATATACATCCTATCACTCCAGGAACATCTCATTGAGTGTGTATATATCTGTATGTTGAAGCTGACAGGCCCACGGTGATGAGTCCTGGAGAGTTGGATCTGGTATTCAACACATCTCTACATGACTACTGAGTGGAGATTTTGCAGCTGCAAATCCAGCCTTTACTAAAAACGCAGGAGCGTTACACCACGTGGGTTTAAACAGACAGTGAAGTGACATATCCCCTCCCAGTTGCCTGTCCACCCTCTGAAAAGCAATCTGCCACATATCACTTTTAGAAGGGGCAGCATGGGATGGCATGTGGATAAATTAAAGCTGGCAGCTTTATCTTCCGCGATGAATAAATGTATAAATCCAGGTGTGGTACAAAATAATACAGGGCTTATACGTTTCGGCATTTAGCATTGATCAATCTACCACATATCGCTTTTAGAAGGGACCGCATGGGCTGCTATGTAGATAAAAGAAACCACCAGGTTGATCCCCTGCAATGAATAAATGTATAAATCCAGGTGTGGTACAAAATAATAGCCTAGGCTATGATTAAGGCTATGCGATGAAATGCGTAAGCCCTGTATTATTTGTACCACACCTGGATTAATAAATGTATTCATTGCCGAAGATCAAGCTGCCAGCTTTCTCTTATCAACATGTTAGCTCAGATGCTAGGAGGACACTACAAGCCAGTGCACCAACCGCTCACCACCTAGGGGAGTTACTACAGGTGTTTTCTACTATATTTAAGCAAGGGCTCCAGCCAGTGTAAATGAGCCCTCAGACTTTGTTCACACTTGCATCCAGGGGGCAATACAATGTAGTGGTTAAGCCATGGTTTTACTGCCCTCGCCTGCCCCCTTTTGAACAGTAACATATAGCTGCTCATGGCTGTACAAATGCTACAGTCGTGATGCTGTGCATCGTGGCCATGGCAAATTTTAAACAGCAGGCCACTTTTGGTGGGCGGTGATGCCACCGAACATGACTAATCCAGTTCTATGGGGCCGCTCTGCATGTGATTGTGACATGGTAACATGGCAATTATAGGGTTAAATCAGGTGGTCAGGGGCGACATAACGCTGAGCGTGGATCACTTTTTAGAGGAGCCATCAGTCCGTACTGCACATGTAAATGAGTCCTTTATGATTTTCAATGAACACATACATACAGTATCTCACAAAAGTGAGTACACCCCTCACATTTTTGTAAATATTTTATTCTATCTTTTCATGTGACAACACTGAAGAAATGACACTTTGCTACAATGTAAAGTAGTGAGTGTACAGCTTGTATAACAGTGTAAATTTGCTTTCCTCTCAAAATAAGCAGCACTCATACGTCTATTTCCCAAAGACAACCTCTGGATATGATGCTGGGCATCTGCACTCAATTTCTTTGCTTGACCATAGCGAGGCCTGTTCTGAGTGGAACCTGTCCTGTTAAACCAATGTATGGTCTTGGCCACCGTGCTGCAGCTCAGTTTCAAGGTCTTGGCAATCTTCTTATAGCCTAGGCCATCTTTATGTAGAGCAACATTTCTTTTTTCAGATTCTCAAAGAGTTCTTTGCCATGAGGTGCCATGTAGAATTTCCAGTGACCAGTATGAGAGAGTGAGAGCGATAACACCAAATTTAACACACCTGCTCCCCATTCACACCTGAGACCTTGTAACACTAATGAGTCAGATGACTCTGGGGAGGGAAATGGCTAATTTGACCCAATTTGGACATTGTCACTTAGGGGTGTACTCACTTTTGTTGCCAGCGGTTTAGACATTAATGGCTGTGTGTTGAGTTATTTTGAGGGGACAGCAAATTTACACTGTTATACAAGCTGTACACTCACTACTTTACATTGTAGAAAAGTGTAATTTCTTCAGTGCTGTTACATGAAAGGATATAATAAAATATTTACAAAAATGTGAGGGGTGTGCTCACTTTTGTGAGATACTGTATATGACTAAGTGATTTTAACCTGCATCCAGCTTTCAAAGGGTTGTATTCAATCACCTTGTAAAACAACCCATTCAGTTTAAAATAGAAATGAAAGGCAAAACATTTTTGTATAGATCTAAAAAACATTATAAATACCTTTTTTCCCTTTTTAATAAGTGATCACATTCCCTCTGTTCTCAGCTGCATACGAGCTAGGGGAGGAGAAGCAGCAGTACACTGAGCTACACAGTAAATAGGGCTTGTCAGGCAAAACATTTTTGTATAGATCTAAAAAAAAAAAAACATTATAAATACCCTGTTTTCCTTTTTAACCGGTTGCCAGGCAAAGTGAGGTATGGGTAGGTCACTAGCCTGTAAGCCAATAGGGGGCGAGCGCCCGCCCCCGGAGGTGCGCTCCCGCCCCGGCTCGTTCACGGACACTCGCAATCGTCCGCTGTGAAGGGAGAAAGGCACGCGGCTGATGTAAACAAAGCCGCCTGTCATTCTCCCTTGTGTAACAGCAGAGATCATATGGTCCTGCTATGTAGGACCGTTGATCTGTGCTGTTACACGTAAAGCCACATCCCACAACAGTTATAAACACGCCCCTAGGGACACACTTAACCCCTCCTTCCCCAATAAAGTTAACCCCTTCCCTGCCAGTGTCATTTTTACAGTAACAGTGCATATGTATAGCACTGATTACTGCAGTAATGTCACTGGTAACCCCAAAAGTGTCAAAAATGTCAGTCAAGGGTCCGATCTGTCCGCCGCAACGTCGCAGTCCCGCAAAAAAAAAATCGCAGATCGCCGCCATTACTCGTTAAAAAAAAAAAACAACAAAATTACAAAAAACTTTCCCTTAGTTGGTAAACGCAATAACTTTTGCGCAAACCAATCAAAATACGCTTATTGTGATTTATTTTACCAAACATATGTAGCGGAAAACAAATTGGCCAAAAATGTTAAAAAATTTAGATTTTTACATTTTTTTTGGGGAATTTCCTATAAAAAATGTGAAAAATATTGTTATTTTTGCAAAATTGTCGCTCTTTTTTTGTTTATAGCGCATGATCAAAAAATCGCACAGGTGATCAAATACCACCAAAAGAAAGCTCTGTTTGTGGAAAAAAAAAGGACGTCAATTTTGTTTAGGTACAGCGTTGCACGACCGCGCAATTGTCCATTAAAGTCACGCAGTGCCGAATCGCAAAATAGGGCCTGGTCAGGAAGGGGGTAAAATCTTCCGGAGCTTAAGTGGTTAATAGGTGATCACATTCCCTCTGTTCTCAGCTGAATACGAGCTGGGGGAGGAGAAGCAGCAGTACACTGAACTTCCCAGTAAATAGGGCTTGTCAGGACAAGTCTGATCATTGGCAGAGAGTACACTGATTTCCCAGCATAGCTAGAGAACTAACCATGGTGTGCTTTCCTGCTTAGCATGGTCAGTTTTTAATAGGAAAGCAAGGGGACTGGCAGGAACAGCAGGGATTTCACACAAGGGAAGCAATACAAAGAGAACAGGAGACTTTCTCATACAAGAACATGGTACAGCAGGCAGATATCGGGAATATGAAGTGTTGGGGTAACATATGCTTTAACATAAACTAGTTGATATTTCTTTACCACCGACATAGTGTTTGCTGGATGGCATTAGTGATTTTCCTGCACTGATTTCACTCACCTGTTGGATTTGTTCTCAGCAGTTGAACCCTTTATTTATAGTCCCCCCTCCGTGTTGGAGGAGATCATGTTGACATGAACAGTATATGAGACATAAATATTTGCTCCAAGAACAATAGGTGGCCTCTCGAAGATTCTTGTCAAGAAGACCCTTGAAGACGGATGATTGTAAAAGACTGGCAAATATATTCATAATTACTGGAGGACTAAGGTTGTGTTTGGGACATGATTAGCTGGTAATCAGTAAAGAACAAACTGATTATTATTTGCTCAATTCTTTCCAGTCCTTGGGGATTTCACTTCGGTGACCTAATTAAACCAAGCTTGAAGTCCTCACATCTCCATTCACAGGCAAATTCATTAGAGTCTCCGGCTCTTTGCGTGGGATTTGATGTACCTCCTTTTAATCACTTATTTTGAATTTCTGCTACATCTTCCCTGATTACTAACTCGGTAGGATCAGCTTTTGATAAAGGCGTGATTTAGACATGCAAATGTCACAAATAACCAAATCAGCCAGCGAGCTTTTCCATCCAGGTGCTGATAAAACCACGGCAAGGCAGAAAATATTGGGCGTTTATCGCGTGTTTTTATAAACAAATGTTTCTATCGTGGAAATAAATTATATGACGCTGTCCGTGTGCTGTCTCTGGGTATCTGCTATTCTTCTAGTTTCCTAAAGAATAAATCTGCAATAAATTTGCAAATAAAACAAGAAATATAATAAAAATAGTGTTTGTCTCTCGCGCTAATAAAATTAGTAAAGTGCTAATATGTGACAATCTTATTAAAACTGCTGCAACTTATAATAAATTCCCCAAATTAGTGCAATAAATCAAATAATATACACCAAGTTGCGCAAAATTATTGATAGATGTAAAAAATATATATGAAAAATCAGTAAATCATATAAAAAATTAATAATATAGCTGCACAAAATTCACATATAAACAAATTCAATAATTTTGCACAACTTGGTGTATATTATTTGATTTATTGCACTAATTTGGTAAAAAAATAATATAGAACATACAATTGAGACACAAGCCATATTGTAATATGTTGAATGATATTAAAAATTACCTTTCCTTTTCAATTTGCCCCACTGTGATTTTCTGTAACGTGCAATGCAAAATGGCTACCTGGAGGCGTTCTGTACACAGATGGTGTACAGAACACCCCCTAGATGTGTAATTTCCTGCTTGTGTGATTGACTTACTGATTTTTCAAGAAGTCTGCTCTAAGTTACAACTCAGATTTTGGGCATCCCTTACTATAAAAATGTCATTTTTGGTGAGATACTACCAAAGAGAAATGAAGTCTAAAGGGATGTAGACCCTGCAACTTTCCTCATTAGAACCCTGGCCCAATAAGTGGATGGGGGTCTGGGTACTGCCCTGGGGGACATGAATCAATGCAAACATTTTTTTTTAAACTATAGCTTTTACAGGAGCAGTGATTTTAATGATGCTTTAAGTGAAAAATTCCTTTAAATATCGTGCCTGGGGGGGGTCCCCTTAATGTGCCTGTAAATTGGCGTGTTTGTGCGATGTATGGAGCCTGCTGCAGCAATACTGACATTTCTAAAGGAAAAAATGTAATTTTAAATTGTTCGCAGCTGTGATGTATTGTCGGCTCCCGGCAATACAGATGAAAAAATGGCGTGGGGTCCCCCCCAAAATCCATACCTGGCCCCTCAGGTCTGGTATGTATCTTAAGGGGAACCCCAGGCCAAATTTTTTTTTTAAAAATGGTGTGGGGTTCCACCTAAAATCCATACTAGACCCTTATCTTAGCACACAGCCTGGCTGGCCAGGATGGAGGCAAGCGAGCACCCCCTTCCTGAACCACACCAGGCAACATGCCCTTAACATGGAAGGTGGGTGCTTTGGGGCAGGGGGGGCTCGGGGGCTTAGAAACCAATCAGCTTTAAAAATTTTTGTTAAACCTTAATTGAACAAGCTGAATTTGGAAACTGACTGGCTACTATTCCCAGCTGCACCAGTTTTCATAACCTCATTAAGTTGAATACTGCATCTTGAACCTCATCTGGAATATGCAGTTCAGTTTTGGGCACCGGTTCTCAAAAAGGATATCAGGGAACTGGAGAAAGTGCAGAGAAGGGCAACCAAACTGATAAGAGGCATGGAGGAGCTCAGCTATGAGGAAAGATTAGAGGAACTGAATTTATTCTCTCCTGAGAAGAGATTAAGGGGGGATATGATCACCATGTATAAATAAATACATAAGCGGCCCATATAGTGAACTTGGTGTTGAGTTATTCACTTCAGGTCATCACAGAGGAAAAGGAGGCACTCTTTACGTCTGGAGGAAAACAGATTTCGTCTCCAAATGCAGAAAGGTTTCTTCACAGTAAGAGCTGTGAAAATGTGGAATAGACTCCCTCCAGAGGTGGTTCTGTCCAGCTCAGTAGATTGCTTTAAAAAAGGCCTGGATTCTTTCCTGAGTGGACTTAATATAAATGGGTACTAATATTTATAGGTAAAGTTGATCCAGGGAATATCCGATTGCCTCTCGGGGGATCAGGAAGGATTTTTTTCCCCTGCTGTAGCAAATTGGATCATGCTTTGCTGGGATTTTTTTCGCCTTCCTCTGGATCAACTGCAGGTATAGGATTGTGTATATGGGATTATTTGGTTGGGTTTTCTTTACTGTTTTTTGTTGGTTGAGCCAGATGGACTTGTGTCTTTTTTCAACCTGAATAACTATGTAACTATGTTGTATTCTCATTTTCATACAGCAGGTGGAGCTTTAGATTCTTTTTCACATGTTTATTCTAAGCTGTCCTTATTTGCTTTGCTGAAAAATGTCTGTTGTGTAGAAAAGCAGCCATTGTTCCCTCTCTTGCCCATCTTTTCAAATTGTCAATCCAAGTTTTCAATTAGAGGGTCTGAAAGTTGTCCAGCTCCTGCTGTGGTCTTTAGAATAACTGCCACTTATTGCACATTCTCTGTCAAAGGTGTGTAATATTAATTTAGAAACATTATATAGTTGGCTAATTAAAAATAAAAACATAAAAAAATGATCAAAAAGCATTATAGTTTCTGCTTTACACCATTTTTGCTATTAAATATTTGAATTACCTTTAAATTTCCATTTGTGGCAGCTAAGGTTTACTAAAATTGTCCAACAATTCAGCAATTCAAATTTTTCCTACGATATTGTATTATATTACTATCAGGAGGTTTTATTTCTTAACGTAAGCTAAAATCCTGGCTTTCTCTACCTGAGGTATACTAACATAAAACAAATGGTGTAATGAATGTGACATGTAGTACAATGTGCATGTCAACCCCGTCAGAAACTTAAATTCCATTCCTCAATAATTACTTCCCTAGTTTTCAATCATTTTTAATAAAATTACTATTATTCTTCATTTAATTTATCATGCGTCTGTTTTGCATATTACACTTTTCCATATAACCAGACACACAATAAGGTAAATGAAGAATAATAGTAATTTTATGGAAAATTGTTAAAAATTAGGCAATTGATATAGAGTGGAATTAGAGACAGGTGCATATTCTAAAACTGCTATTGGGATTTTGAAGGTATAGAAACTTAAAATGAATAATTTATTGTTTTGTCTTTGTTAAACCCCCCCCCCCCCCAAAAAAAAAAAACCCAATACGTTTTAAGGATAGTAATATCTGTCACAGATGATGCCCTACATCTATTATCTTGCTCCACAGCAAGACACTTAATATTAGGGTGGGCTGTCTATGATGTCTTACATACTTATATTTAGATCCAACATGATACATAAAGGGACATGGAGAAATATACATAGAAATGAAAGGTTGAAAGATGTTGATATGTTATAACAACTATTTTTATTGTGTTTTAGATACCTACTATACATTTATACTCTTCTGAAGACGTGAGTGCTGTTAATGAAACGCGTAGAGAGTTACTGCACATTTTTTAAAGAATTATGCAGATATAAATTTGCCCTTAAACCCTTCCATATACCCAGTGCAGTGACTACCCTCAGGTAATACACAGAGATTAAAAAAATCCTCCTACATAAGTTGTACCTGTTTATCTGCAGTGGTCGATATGTTATAACAACTCTTTTTATTGTGTTTTAGATACCTACTATATATTCATACTCTCCTGAAGATGTGAGTGTTGTTCATGAAACAGGTAGAGAGTTGCTGCATATCTATTAAAGAATTACACAACAAATGTATTTTTGAAATGTTATCAAAATACTGCATTTTATACAGACAGTAAAATGTATTCATTTTAACGGATAATATGTTCTCCAAAAACCCAGTCCCCTACAGTTGCCCCAAATCTAAAAAAAAAAAAGTCTCATAGGGAAACATGCACAGCTGAGACTGTCAATCACCTGCTGTGTGCTGGAGATGGTGACGCCATGTCCTGGCATTGTCTGGTGTCAGCATAGTCAGAAGTAACTCATGCAGATAGAAGAGGAATGAGAGAGAAATTGGAAATCACACTAGGTGCTTTGGATAGAGGCAAGTACACCATGTACACACTATAGAAGGATACTTTAAGCTAGCCACATTCATATATACATTGTATATACATTATATGATATATATATATATATATCAGAATGGGGATTTAAGTGACTTTGAACGTGGCATGGTTGTTGGTGCCAGACTGGCTGGTCTGAGTATTTCACAAACTGCTGATCTACTGGGATTTTCACGCACATCTATCTCTCGGGTTTACAAAGAATGGTCCGAAAAATAGAAAATATCCAGCGAGCGGCAGTTGTGGAGAAAAATGCCTTGTTGATGTCATAGGTCAGAAGAGAATGGGCAGACTGGTTTGAGATGATAGAAAGGCAACAGTAACTCAAATAACCACTTGTTACATCCAAGGTATGCAGAATACCATCTCTGAACACACAACACATGGAACTTTGAAGCAGATGGGCTTCAGCAGTAGAAGACCACACCGGGTGCCACTCCTGTCAGCTAAGAACAGGGAACTGAGGCTACAATTGGCACAGGATCACCAAAATTGGACTACAGAAGATTGGAAAAATGTTGTCTGGTCTGATGAGTCTCGATTTCAGCTGCGACATTCAGATGGTGGGGTCAGAATTTGGTGTAAACAACATGAAAGCATTGATCCATCCTGCCTTGTATCATTGGTTCAGGCTGGTGGTGGTGTAATGGTGTGGGGGATACTTTCTTGGCACACTTTTGGCCCCTTAGTACCAATTGAGCATTGATTAAACCCCACGGCCTACCTGAGTATTGTTGTTGACCATGTCCATCCCTTTATGACTACAGTGTACCCATCTTCTGATGGCTCCTTCCAGCAGGATAATGCACCATGTCACAAATCTCCAATCATCTCACCACTGGTTTCTTCACCATGACAATGAGGTCACCGTACTCCGATGGCCTCCACACTCACCACATCTCATACAATAGAGCACCTTTGGGATGTGGTGTGTAGCACTACTCCCTTGGGAGCGGCTGATCATGTGTTCCCCTTGGTTACCATTAGCAACAACATGACAGTTTGACATTTTCCCAAGTGTTTTAGCTCAGTCAGGAAACAGTCCGGTAGCTTTGGTTTTTGTGTTTGTATTTGGAACTTGGATAGGAGAAGGGAATGAGTGGGATACTCTAACTTATACAACTATGCAGCATTTGCTGGGATGACTTAATAATGCTGAGTAACGCTGTTTTGGATAGGGACCAAAACAGTCCGAGATTATATCTGCCCCTCTCCTAATTTCAGAATCGGTGTGTGCACACAGAGAATAAAGCATACGCTGACCCACTTGTCAGAATAGTTCGTTCTTTGTTTATTAGTTCCTCTTTTTAAGCCTTATAAAGCATTAAGAAATTAATTCCAGGAAATAGTCATATATAATATGTATAAGGTGGTGATTGGATGATTGGAGTATCTATGTGTCTATGTTTTTCTTCCAGGACATGACGAGGTCTTATTTTGGGTGTAGTCTCTCTGTCTTGGGCGCCATCTTGGATTCCATGAAGGGAGGGGTGATCTAGCAGGCATTTTGAGTAAGGTAGTAAATGCAGCAGTAATATATATTTATACATAAGGTATGCACCATACAGTGAAATAGGCATTTCACTATAACCATTATTAACCATTGATTACATCCATTACAACACTAGTCACGACTAGGCCGCTGCTTCAGTTTTTCACAAGCTGTGACGCAGGACTGAAAGAACTTTCTGAGGTAAACTGTACTGTACTGCTGAACAACTTCAGGGCCCTTCCTGGCACCCCCTTTGTTCCTGATCTTCAGGGTCAATTACAAGGCACCCCCTTTACTGTAACACTCCCAGTGTGAGCTGGCTCCTTGATCCCCTGACCTCTCTGGGGTGGTCCCAGACCCCTAGGCAGAACTCCTGGTACTCACAATACTGTTTTTCCCAACCGTCTCTGCCAGCGACTCCACTGGTCAGCACTCTGGATCCTCTGCAGCTCAGCTCCACACACACGCTTCACAAGGCCGACCGCCTGAACCACCTTCCTCACACCTGCAGGAGGAGTGACAGCCGTCCACCTCCTCCTGGGACTTTGCTCCCGCCAAAGACGCCCTGTCACATGCTCCCTCCAGGTTTATAGCCAATCCCAGGATGCATTGCAGCAATGCCCTCCCACTGAGACAGCCATAAACTCTGGTGTGCTACTGGCTAGGTTTCCTCCACTGTCCAACAAGCGCCCTCATTGGATACCAGTGAGGACTCTCCCTTAGACCCAGTAAATCACACCTGGAAACATGTGACAGGCAAAACCAACAGAACAAGCTCCCCTGATAAGAAGAATTGAGCTAATAGATGCTTTTACCTAACACCTGTCTAGGAGGGTGCTACAGGTTACATAGTTACATAGTTGGTGAGGTTGAATAAAGACAAAAGTCCATCCAGTTCAACCTGTGTAGATGTGTGTGGCTGTAATCATCTTGCATACCCCTGAATGTTCTGATCCTTGAGATGTACCTCTAAGAGTCTTTTGAAAGCCACCATACTACCCGCAGAAACCACCTCATGTGGTAGAGAATTCCACAATCTTGTAGCCCTAACAGTAAAGAACCCCCCACGTTGCCTGAGGTTAAAACGCTTCTCCTCTAATCGCATTGTATGGCCCCGAGTTCTCATGCCATACAATGCGATTAGAGGAGAAGCGTTTTAACCTCAGGCAACGTGGGGGGTTCTTTACTGTTAGGGCTAATCGAACGGGAGATTGGCATCATGGATGTGCAGCTGACAAATCTGCAGCAACAGCCAGTGGTGTATTTAGGTTTTGTGCTGCCCTAGGCCTGACTAAACTTGTGCACCCCCTAATTTACATATGACCCACCCCTTCCTGTAAAAGCCACACCCTTTACTGTTTACAAACAGCCCTGTCATCTGTGAACCACAGACCACAAGTCTATCAGTGCCCATCAGCGTAGCCTCATCAGTTCCCATACGTTCAGCCTCATCAGTGCCCATCTGTGCAGCCTTATCAATTCCGCCTCATTACTGCCCATCAGT
Source organism: Pelophylax lessonae (assembly GCF_965119305.1). Lineage (NCBI taxonomy): Eukaryota > Metazoa > Chordata > Amphibia > Anura > Ranidae > Pelophylax > Pelophylax lessonae. Next base: position 42,791,502 of record NC_138772.1, read on the forward strand.
GCAGCCTCATCACTGACCACTTTATGGGGATGCCAGACCGATTTGCCTCCTGGACTCTGCCCTCTGGCCCAATTTCACCCAATAAGACTGGCACTATATTAAAAGTGTAGCGCAAGCCGGCGAAGACCCTTTTCATGCGGTAACCGGGAGGAAGCTGCTTTTTTTTTGTGCAGGGTGCAGATTTTTTGCTGTCCCCCTGCAAAGTGCCGCCCTAGACCTGGGCCTTGTTGGCCTAGGCCAAGATACAGCACTGGCAACAGTGTGATGTCATCATGTCACTATGGACCAAAATCTCTGAGGAATGTTTCCAACATACGGCTTGCCTAGAAAAGGGTGTTGCAGATTCCTATAGATACAGTGGTGATTAGAAAATACAATGTAGAGCCTGGTCAGTTGATGTTGTCAATCTAGGCACTTTATTTTTAGCCCTTTTGAACTGTGAAGCTGTAGTCTACATTTTTTTGTAGAACAGAATCCAAATTTTAGCTGTTCCTTTTCATACGTTATTTTTCATCTCTGGCCGAATTGCTTCCAATATCTATATACACAGAGTGCACGGCTACATCCCTTTTATGTTACCCCAAGGAGAGTCTTCTAATTCTTTTACCCTCCTTTCCAAAAAAAAAGAAGGAAGAGATGCATGAAGGTCACCACAGAAGATTCATAAAGCTTTGTGAATAATGTCAGAACTCTAATTTAATTAGCGCCCCATCTGTCAGTTTCTGTTTGATGAGCACTAAATGTCCAATTATCGTTTAATACCTGCCCTAATCAGTGCTGGCAAATTTTGCCGGCACACATGAGATGACATTAATAAATCAGAGAAGAGGCCACTCTCTTCTTTCTTTAGAGGAAACATTTAAATACAATAGGCTATGAAAGAGATAAAAATATATTTCACTAATATATAGTATACTGTCAAATATAGCAATGGTATCTTAACATTGATAGTTTTTATTTATCATAACTTCTTCATGAATGCAAATATTTATAATGATATATTTGTATGCAGATCGTGTCCTAAAGCCCTAATGCCGGCAGAAAAAGTTACCCTTGCAGTGCCCAACACACACGCACTATAGGGGTTAACCACTTGCCGACCGCCCGCTGCAGATATACTGTGGCAGGCTCACTTGGCTGCACGAACTGTCGTATAGGTACATCGGTCTGCGGGAGCACCCCCATAAGGCGATTGCCGCCGGGCACCCGTGATCGCTCCCGTGGAGACAGAACAACGGTCTGCTGTTCTAAACACAGCAGATCATGTTCTCTCTGGAGTGAACACAGAGCTCCTGTGTTCCTCCTATTTAGGATCACAGATGTCTGTGTTGATTCCACAAGCCCATCCCCCTCACAGTTAGAAAACACCCCCTAGGCTCGCACTCAGGGCTTTTTTTTCAGCTGGAACTTGGTGAAACTCAGTTCCACCACCTTTGGCTCAGGCCCCCTGCTCCCTGCTCACCACTATAACTTGTAAACACAGAAGCCCGGCACAGAAGCTGGTCTATTCACAGCACATTCCTTCCTTCCTCTGCCTATGTGAAGGTGGGGGGTGCATGCCTTTCCTCCAATCAGCTGTCACACAGTGTATGCCAACACAACTCCCAGTGCTGAGCAGGAAGAGAACATTTCTAACACAATGTGCACTTTCTAAAGAATATATAAAGTTGAAGACAGCAGATATACATGTAAAACTTATGTAGGAGGATTTGTTTCATCTCTGTGTATCATCTGGGGCTGTTCACCTCACTGGGTATATGTGAGGGTTTACATCCACTTTAAGGCTGGGTTCACACTTATGCCAATTGGATGTGAGTTTCCCGGCATCTAATTCACATGAAAGGAGAGTGTGACCCGCTCTCAATGGAGCCGGTAAACCCATCTCTATGGCGGCTGTGGAGCAAATTGCACAGGGGTCCTGTGTGTCTTTGGTTCCGTTTCAAAATTCAGGCAAAAAGTCGTGCCTGATTAATCCCTGGAACAGAGAATGGGGATGCAACGGACTCCTGCTGTGAGCCGCATCTGTATTAGGTGTGAACCCAGCCTCAAGGTCAATTATGACGTGCAGCCCCACACATTATGTTCCTCACCGAGGTGGTGTGGCCTGTAGCGTGTGTTTGTTTGTTTTTGTGGTTTTAACTGCTTAACAGTTTTTTTATGTGTCTGATCCTCCAGTGAGTGTCACTATCCCGGCACCGAGAGGTGCACCATTTGTCATATTTGTGCCGTTTTTCAATAAAGATTCAACTTTTTGATTATTCCAGTTGTGAGCATCCCATTTTTGCAACCATTCTCTAGGTTACAGTCTATCTGTCTCCTTTCCCCTTTTGTCTCTTTGATGTCCCTCGGTTGCGGTGGCTCCCTGGTCATATAGGGCTGACTATCATCAGTGTGTTAAGCCCTGGATGAGTATTAACCCTTTGGCTTATTTATAAGTCATTAGAGGTCTTACTGGCCTCCATATTACACTCCTCTTTTCACTCAAGGTCAATTATAGTTTGGGCAAAACTCCAGTACCTTTTAAGATATACTCACCTGATCTCCAGCACTGTCCCCTGCAGAGTCACCAGACCAGCAATGCAGCATTGTTCCTCTTTCCTCATCCCTCATTTTTTAGCTAATTTTGTTAATCCAGGGTGTCAAAGCTTTGTGCCTGCCTTGGGCTGAAAGAATGCAGAGAGTGGCGTTATGTCATTATATGGCATCTCTCTGTCTGCAGAATTTAGGATCCACCAACAGCCAGATGAAGAAGAGGTCAAATAGGACCAGTTACATCACTGTATGGAAGGCGCCTGGTCTAAAACAATTTATATAAGGGGTGCATGGTTGATTATGGCGTATCAGAAGAACATAGCCTGGAATGTACAATGGGGTAAGGAGCAAAGCCACTAATAAAGGTTAACTTGGCAAGACAAGTAGGAGGAGGAATGCGGTTGCAATTAGTAACCAGTAACTAGTGCAAAGTACCAAGCAGCCGCTCAGAAGTGTGGTACCTGGCGATAGTAGTCTGGCTCCCTCCCTAGTGGTAAATTCCCCAAAAGTAACAGGGATTGAACCCCATGAACCTAGCCACATGGTACAGGAGAGTTGAAGGAATTAATGTTGAGCGCACATGAGGTCTGCGCTAGGGCTCAACGGGACTGGGAGTGAGGTGGCAGAGGTACGTTGGACTGGTGGAGAGGGCACGGGCTCAGCAGTATCCCTCCTAAATGCAGCATAAATTGGGGAAGGTGTGTAGAACAGGGGACAACACTTTTCACTTTTCATGCTTTACTACTGCACACAGTATACGGCTCATCTTTAAGTCAGGGTAATGCCACAACGTTGACTCTTGCCTGGTCCCAGGCATTGATGAGCCCTTACACGGCAAGAAGGTGAGTAGGTCCTGCCCACAACCTGCACTGGTAGACAGTGTAACAGTCTGAATAGCTATATGGAACTGTCATCCAGTCTAAGGTCTAAATGATTGATTTTTGTATACTATGAGGAATCAAACAACCAGGAAACTATAGAAAACCTTTCCAATAGGGCAGAGACAACAAAAAATGTTCATACAACCAATATTCGCCCATTGGACTTTAAATGAGGCATAATACAAAAGTTGTAAAATATCAATTTATTGTACAAGGATTGGACACATAAGGGTTTTCCCATTGGGGGTCTTGGTCCCCTTCCACTATTCCCATGTTGGACACTGAGCAGAGGTCACCATTTGGAGACGCTATATTTTATCAAGTTCCAAACTGGTTTGTAATTCTATTTTTAGAACATCAATATGTAGAGTGGTGGCACCCTCCCCCCCCCCCCCTTTGCCTTTTTAGGGAGTGCTTTAATATAGTTTATGTATTTGTCTTTCAGTATAGGGTTCTGTTGTTGGAGGCATCTACTCCCGAAGAAGTATTCACAAAAAGCGTCAAGTTACAAGATGCATTCTTCTCTCATATTGCAATCATCTTGTAAATCATGTACTTGAAAATATAGTAACTGAAGTCACAGTTACCATGTCCTACATTGACAGGGGCAAACAAGGTAGAAACAGTTGCTTGCAAGCTGCACACAGTATAGTTTGTGTCTGCGCTATAAATAAGTTCTATGAGAGATTGTGAAGAGAGCAGTTTCAGCCTATCCTGATGAAACTATTATTCCCCCTGCCTTGTAACCCTCTGTTAGGTGCCCAATTGTTACGCTGCATTTTCTTTTCAAGAAGCCAAAAATTGTTTGGAAACCCACATAATAAAGACCGGGGCAAAAGGAGATGTAGCCACCCTCTCACAACTGGTGTCTAGTAAATTTAGCTCTTCTAGTTAGTAGTTTGCCCGGGTCAATTTATACTCTTTCACCTGGTTTCTCCCCTTGATTGAGGGTTGCTGCTTTTCCTTGCTACCGCCACTAGATGTTGCTAACAATTAGAGCAATAGTCACGGGGCAGTAACAGCCTTGGGCTAATGATCTTCTATGTCCCCATTGGCAACCACTAGGAGGTTCATGGCTAGTGGGACATGCTGGGGAGGCTATAAATATTTGGAGAGTGGCCCAGTCAGCTCTCTTCCCACAGGGAATGTATGTGCAATGATGGTGTGCTAAAAAGGCTAACGTCTGCTTGGGGCTTAACTCAGAATCTTCAAGCTGCCTTTCCTGGTTGAGGATGGCACAGTACCCAAGGTAGTATAATCAGGAGATAGAAATCCTGCTGGTGGAAGATTGGTGTCTGCTCTCAGAGGATCCTGGCATTCCATTGGATGGAGGAAACAAAATTTGGCAGAGTCTGGAATGCATGTTGCCGGATGAGTTCGTTACCCTCAAAGAAGAGGAGAGTGACCGCACTTCAAGATGCAAGGAGATCTTTATTTCCATAAAATCATCCAACATAGAATGATGAAATTTCAATAACTTCATGACACACAGAGAAGGGAGCATGGCTGACGTGTTTCAGGAACTTATTAGCTTAGTCATAACCCGATTCTGACTAAGCTATTAAATTAATTAAATGCATCAACCATGCTCCCTTCCATGTGTGTAATGAAGGATGAAGGTATTGTAATTTCATTATTCTATGTTGGGTGGTTTTATGGAAATAAAGATCTTGCATTTTGAAGTGCTGTCACTCTTCTCTTTTTGGATACATTGGTCAGACCACGGACTGGACCTGCTCTACATTATCAAGGAGCATATCGTTTTCACCTGGAGCGACGTTACCTCCTTTCCTGAGTCCTATACCTTAGCCTTCTCTCCCAGTGAATCAGAGCAATGAAAAGAAGAAAAGGCTAAAGTGACTGGCGCCCATCATTTTCTCGTTCAAAATATTTTATTCGTTTAAGAGCATATAACAAATAGATAAGGACATGGAAGTCATTTCCCAAAATACATGAAAATTGCATAGCACAGGGTCCAAACAGGAACAAAACATATCTATCAAGTTTGAAGTATAGAACTATATTGCAATGGTGGAGTACAATCGGGGTAAAGGAAAGAGGGAGCAAGGTCATGATCTCCTCCAGGACACCCCAAAAGGGATCAAACTGTGGCCCAGAGGGAGACCATACAGTAAGAAAATCAACATATAAACTAATATTACGTGAGAATTATAGGGTATCAAGAAGAACTATGTTCCATTTTTTGGAGCAATATGATAATAAGAAAAACGTAGACATGGGGTGTCTTCTAAAGACACCATGAGATAGGGCCCGAGTATTTGGAAAATAGATGACTTTAGCTAGAAATAATTGTATTTAAAGAAAACCATATAATAAGGGTGTAGGAAAGAGAAAGGAGAAGTAGAAAGGAGGAGGGGAGAGCCGAAAAAAAAACGGCCCGTACACACGATAAGAAATTCAAGAAAGGGAAAATTCGTCCGATGACCGATCTGTTGATTTTCGGATTGTTAGTATGGTGCTTTCGACAGCCGACTCCGACTTTTCGGCTGACAAAATCCTGATGTGCAGGCTATAAAATTTTTGTCCTCTGTCAACACACGTCCGATTTTCGTCTCATTAGTACAAATTTCGTCGGTGAAAAATCTTTTGAGCCAGACTAGGCATGCTCAGAGACGAAAGAACACATACAAAGCAATCCAACACATGACATCACTTCTGAAGTAGAATTCTTATGAAAATAACCTCTTCACTTTCCACATCAGACTAGCATGCCACAAAAAACGGACGACAGATCGTTCGATAATCTGATCGTGTGTGCGGGGCTTTAGAATAGAGAAAAGAGGCTGCAGAATCAAGAAAAGGAAGGAAAGAAAGGTAGAATGTAGGTCTCGAGAATAGGGCAGGAATCCACATGACGTATGAGCCAGTGTGGATAAAGGGCATTACCAAAAAAGTAGCACAGATTCATTAAAATCTGGAGGAAGAATTTTAGAAGACCACGGTCTCCTGATGGAGTCAAATTTACTCAAGGTTGCGTTATCCAAAGCTGTCATTTTAGCATGTAACATGGCACAATTCATACGGTGCTTGGTTTCAAGGAAATTTAAAGAAGGGGCTTTCCATGCTTTGGCTATTGTCTGCTTTGCAGCTGTGAGGAGTTGGATAAAAAGTCAAAATTGTTTGCGTGAAAGACAATCCGGTTTAGCATTCACAAGAGCCATTACCAGGTCAGGTAGAATTTGGGTGTCAAACATTGTGGATGCAAGATCAAAGCTCTTACCCCAAAATGAGATGACAATTGGACAATGCCACGGCGTCCATCATTTTCATGACTATCTTCACTGCAACAAAGGATCCACCTGCGATAATGCTGGCCCTCTTCCTATTTTGGAAGTGTGTTCTTCCACTGCCCTGGCCAGGAGGGGTGCTATAGAGACATATTTACAGAATGTATCATACAAGGTTATGCAAGCTTCTTTGCGATATAGCATTTTCCACATTTCCTTTTGTGTGATCCGTAGATAGCATTGGGTTGCATATGTGTCTTCTTAGTGAGTGTGCTAGGTGCAAAATGATAATCTCTTCCTGTCAGATGCTGTTGAGCATGATCAAGCAAGCTGTGCTTGAGAATTAGCAATCTGTGATAAGAATTTTTAATGACCCAGCTTGTCACTGACATTGCATGTCCTGGTGATGTGTGCTCAAGAAATGTTAAATATTAAGAGTACTTCCTGTCTTTGCCTCTTCCCTTTTGGTCTTAGGTCTGAGAAGATGGGGATGTAAACTGTCTGTCCCTCTTCCCAGGCCTTCAGGTCTCGGGATGGAAAGAGTCAGAAACATAGGCATGCGCAGGGGGTGTGACAGGTGTTCCTGGGCACACCCTAATCACTATGTGCGGTGCCAATTCCCCCTACTGCTCAGACTTCTCCCTGTTGCCCCTCCCCACCCGGTAGTGCTGTTGGCTTCCCTCCTCTCCTCTCCCCACAGCTGCTATGTAGGATGTTTCAGGGTGGAGAGTGGGGGAAGGGACTAGTAAATATGTAATTTACCAGCTCCTTCCTTTTCTAAATGAACACAGTGAACACACTCACTCACTGCACTGAAGCATAGTAAGCAGTGTTTGCTATGCTTCAGTTTGTGAAGGAACAGGAAGCTGCTCAGCACTAAGCACTTCCCATTTATTCAGCAGCGTAGGCTGCAGAGAAAGGCATGTGTGTTTGAGCTTTGGGCTACGCACACCTATGGTCAGATATCTCCCTTCCTGGATGGTGCACCTGAAGAACCCTATAGTAAACTCCCAATGGAGTGAAACGTGTCAGCCTTAAAAATGTACACAAGGTAGGGCAGTCTGTACATTGGAGAGCTCAATAAATTGGATTTGAACCTTGTAAATGGTGAGGGCTTCTCCATTCTTTTTATTGAGAGTCTGCATGCGGAGTTTACGATCAGCCAACGACTAGGGTTGAGCGGACACCTAGATGTCCGTGTTCGACGGGTTCGGCCGAACTTTAAAAAAAAGTCCGGGTCCGTGTCCCGGACTTTTACCGAACTTTTCTCGGACACCGAACCCCATTAAAGCCAATGGGGACCCGAACTTTAAGGCACTAAAATGGCTCTAAAACACCAAAGGAAAGGGCTAGAGCGCTGCAAATGGCAGCAAAACGTAATTAAGAGCATGGCAAGTGCCCTGCAAACAAATGTGGATAAGGAAATAACTTAAAACAACAAAAAAAAAACAGAAAAATAAAACAATGTTCTTCTTCATCTCTGAAGGACGAGGCCCATATGGAGTAGGAGGGAGGTTGAGGTGGTGGTGGATGTGGCGGTGACATAGGCGTGCGCACAGGGTGTGCCGGGTGTGCCTGGGCACACCCTAATCACCTAGGGCACATAGCATTGCCAGTGAGGAGATGGGAAAGATCTCCCTCGGACCTGCTCTGCTCTATTTCTCTTTGCCAGCAGGGAGAGTAATGTATCGGGGCCATGTACCTGTAGGCAAACACATGCATGTGTATTTCAACTTTGGGGTGCACACCTTAATGCAATAGGCTGCGCACACCTATGGGCGGTGTAGGTGGAAGCGGCGGTGGAGGAGGACCAGGGCCGGATTAAGAGCATCATGGGCTTGGTGCTGAGGATTTTGAAGGGCCTTAAGGGCCGTGCCTTGGCATGCACCCAGAGGAGGAAGGGTGCAGCCATGCATGCCTAATTCAACATGGGATGCTGTCTCTGAAGCCCATAAACACATCCATGCATCGGCAACTGTCCCTCCTTGTCCGGCCTTCGCGCTGTGTGGGGAGGTTCTGAGGGTGCTGCCTGGGGAAGCGAGCATAGAAGCCAGACTTCTGTGTTTACAAGTGACAGAAGAGTGGTAACAGTGAATATGGCCAACCCGGGGCCTATATAAAAGGTAGGGACCTGGAGCTGCAGCTCCAATAGCCCCTACGTTAATCTGGCCCTGAGGAGGAGGACGAGGTAGCCAACACTGCTTCTTTTCACAAATTTTAAATGAGGGTACACCCCAAAAGAGTGAGAAAGAGCAAAAATGGAACAATGGGTGGGTAAGGTCGGTATCCATTGCTATTCTGCATAAGGTACGGAAAAGTCCCGTGGGATCCATGCCTGGTTCATTTTAATGAACGTGAGCTTGTCCACATTGTCTCTGGACAGGCGGCTGCGCTTGTCTGTTATAACGCCCCCAGCCGTGCTAAATACCCGTTCAGATAATACACTGGCTGCAGGGCACGCCAGCACCTCCAAGGCGTAAAGGGCAAGCTCAGGCCATGTGCCCAATTTGGAGACCCAGAAGTTGAAGGGGGCAGACCCGTCATTCACTACATGTAGGCGTGTGCACACATACTGCTCCACCATGTTGGTAAAATGCTGCCTCCTGCTAAGACGTTCCATCTGAGCTGCTGGTGCTGCTGTTTGTTGTGGCGTGCTGACAAAGCTTTTCCACATTTCGGCCATGCTAACCCTGCCTTCTGAGGTGCTGGCGGTGCCCTGGTTGCGTTGGCGACCTCCTCCTCCTCCTCCTCTGCCTTGTGCTTCCACTGCGGCCCCGCTGTCAGATGGGAATGCCAGCAGCATGGCGTCTACCAGCGTGCGCTTGTACTCGCGCATCTTGCGATCGCGCTCCAGTGAGTGAATTAAGGACGGTACGTTGTCCTTGTAACGGGGATCCAGCAGCGTGGCCACCCAGTAATCAGCACAAGTTAGAATGTGGGCAACTCGGCGGTCATTGTGGAGACACTGCAGCATGTAATCGCTCATGTGTGCCAGGCTGCCCAGAGGCAACGAAAGGCTGTCCTCTGTGGGAGGTGTATCGTCCGTGTCCTCTGTATCCCCCCAGCCACGCACCAGTGATGGCCATGAGCTGGCCTGGGTGCCACCCTGCTGTGAACATGGTTCCATCTCCTCCTCCAGCTCCTCCTCCTCCTCATCCTCCTCATCCTCCAGAACTGTGCCCCTACTGGACAATTGTGTCCCTGGCGTTTGTGTGTGCAGGAACCCACCCTCGGAGCCCCTTGTGAATGACTGCCCTGAAAGCCTTGGAAATGTTACCTCTTCATCCTCCTCCTCCTCCTCATCCTGTGCCACATCCTCTTCCATCATCGCCCGAATTGTTTTTTCAAGGAGGCATAGAAGTGGGATAGTTAAGCTGAGAACGGCGTCATTGCCACTGGCCATGTTGGTGGAGTACTCAAAACAGCGCAACAAGGCACACAGGTCTCGCATGGAGGCCCAGTTATTGGTGGTGAAGTGGTGCTGTTCCGCAGAGCGACTCACGCGTGCGTGCTGCAGCTGAAACTCCACTATGGCCTGCTGCTGCTCGCACAGTCTTTCCAGCATGTGCAAGGTGGAGTTCCACCTTGTGGGCACGTCACATATGAGGCGGTGAGCGGGAAGGCCGAAGTTACGCTGCAGCGCTGCCAGGCGAGCAGCAGCAGGGTGAGAACGCCGAAAGTGCGCACAAACGGCCCGCACTTTCTGCAGCAGCTCTGACATATCGGGGTAGTTTTTAAGGAACCTCTGCACCACCAAATTCAGCACATGCGCCAGGCAAGGGATGTGCGTCAAACCGGCTAGGCCCAGAGCTGCTATGAGATTTCGCCCGTTATCGCACACCACCAGGCCGGGCTTGAGGCTCGCTGGCAGCAACCACTCATTTGTCTGCTGTTCCATGCTCCTCCACAACTCCTGCGCGGTGTGTGGTTTGTCCCCCAAACAGGCAAGTTTTAAAACTGCCTGCTGTCGTTTACCCCTGGCCGTGCTGAAGTTGGTGGTGAAGGTGTTACGCTGTCCGGATGAGGAGGCGGTAGAGGATGAGGAAGCGGAGTAGGAGGAGTTAGGAACAGGAGGCAAACTGAAGCGCCCTGCAATCCTCGGTGGTGGAAGGACATGCGCCAAATTGCTATCCGCCTCAGGCCCATCCGCCACTGCATTTACCCAGTGTGCCGTTAGGGAGATATAACGCCCCTGACCGTGCTTACTGGTCCACGTATCGGTAGTTAGGTGGACCTTGGCACAGATGGCGTTGCGCAGTGCACACCTGATTTTTTCCCCCACTTGGTTGTGCAGGGAAGGGATGGCTTGCCTGGAAAAGTAGTGGCAGCTGGGCACGACGTACTGTGGGACAGCCACCGACATAAGGTTTTTAAAACTGTGCGTCTCCACCAGACGGAATGACAGCATTTCAAAGGCCAATCATTTTGAAATGCTGGCATTCAGGGCCAGGGATCGCGGGTGGGTAGGGGGGTACTTCCTCTTCCTCTCAAGTGTTTGGGAGATGGAAAGCTGAACGCTTCCACGGGACATTGTGGAGATGGTTGTTGGTGACCCAGGTGGTGGTGTTGCTGACAGATCGTCTGTTTGCGGGGTGGCAGGTGCCGGTATCACTACAGATGTGGCTGGAGCGGCCAAGACTGCAGCAGAAGAGGAAGCAGGATGAGCCAGAGACGTTTCTTGGTTTTGAAGGTGTGTACTCCACTGCAGCTCGTGTTTTGCACTTAGATGCCTGATCATGCAGGTTGTGCTCAGGTTGAGAAGGTTTATGCCTCGCTTTAAGCTCTGATTGCACAGGGTGCAAACCACTCGTGTCCTGTCATCAGCACATTTTCTAAAGAACTTCCACGCTAGAGAACTCCTTTGAGCTGACTTTGGTGCGCTCGTTCCCTTGCTGCGTTGGGCAGTAGCGGGCGTAGTGTCTAGGGCACGGCCGCTCCGCTTCTGCACCCTGCTCCCTCTTCTGCTGTGCTGGTGGCTCTGTGCGACCACCGCCTCTTCCTCCAAACTACTCAGGTCACCTGCATGACGTTCATTCCATGTGGGGTCGAGGACCTCATCGTCCTCCACATCATCTTCCACCCAGTCTTCACCCCTGCCCTCCTTGTCGGTCTCCACAATGCTGAAAGCCGCAGCAGTTGGCACCTGCGTTTCGTCATCATCGGAGACGTGCTGCGATGGTCCTTGCATGTACTCATCTTGAGAAATAAGTGGTTGGGCATCGCTGCACTCAATCTCTTCCACTTCTGGGGCAGGGCTAGGTGGATGGCCCTGGGAAACCCTGCTGACAGAGTCATCAAAAAGAAGAAGAGACTGCTGTATGGCTTGGGGCTCAGACTGCTTGCCTGATTTGCAAGGGGGTGAGGTGAAAGACGGTTGGACATCGGCTGCAGGTGCCAACTGTGACCTTTCTGCAGTAGACTGGGTGGGAGACAATGTGAAGGAACTGGAGGCACTGTCAGCAGCAAACCAATCTACTATCGCCTCCACTTGTTCTGGCCTCATCACTTCTAGAGGCGTATGATGCCCTACCAAATACTGATGCAGGTTCTGTCGCCTACTCACACTTGAGGAAGGTGTTTCACTTGTGCGTGTAGCTGGCACAGATCGACCACGTCCTCTCCTTGCAACAGGAGCTCTACCAGCAGCACCACGACCCAGGCCACGGCCCTTATTTGACGGTCTCCTCATATTTCTGTAATTTAAGATCTTGCCCTAGAAAGGTTTTTATTGAATTGCGGAATAGGAAATATGATCCAAAAAAGTGTATGTATCTCACACTTACACAACCACACTAGGCCCCAATTACTATTGTTTCTACCCCTAAAAGGATGGATGAGGAGTAGGAGGAGTATGGAACAGACAGCACTCTCAAATCTTCAGAAGTATGAGATGAACCTCAAAAACTTGGAAAGGTGGATCTCACACGTACCGACACAGACTATCCCGCAATTCAATTGATCCTCAAAGGTTTTTATTGAATAGCGTAATAGGAAATATGATCCAAAAAAGTGTATGTATCTCACACGTACACAACCACACTAGGCCCCAATTACTATTGTTTCTACCCCTAAAAGGATGGATGAGGAGTAGAAGGAGTATGGAACAGACAGCACCCTCAAATCTTCAGAAGTATGAGATGAACCTCAAAAACTTGGAAAGGTGGATCTCACACGTACCGACACAGACTATCCCGCAATTCAATTGATCCTCAAAGGTTTTAATTTAAATAGCGGAATAGAAAATATGATCAAAAAGAAAGTGTATGTATCTCACACGTACACCACCACACTAGGCCCCAATTACTATTGTTTGTACCCCTAAAAGGATGGTTGAGGAGTAGGAGGAGGAGTATGGAACAGGCAGCACCCTCAAATCTTCAGAAGTATAAGATGAACCCCAAAAACTTGGAAAGGTGGATCTCACACGTACCGACACAGACTATCACGCAATTTAATTGATCCCCAAAGGTTTTAATTGAATAGCGGAATAGAAAATATGATCAAAAAGAAAGTGTATGTATCTCACACGTACACCACCACACTAGGCCCCAATTACTATTGTTTGTACCCCTAAAAGGATGGATGAGGAGTAGGAGGAGGAGTATGGAACAGGCAGCACCCTCAAATCTTCAGAAGTATGAGATTGTGTTCACTGTACCCCACAAAGATTGTGTTCACTGCACCCCACAAAGATTGTGTTCACTGTACCCCACAAAGATTGTGTTCACTGCACCCTAAAAGGATTTTGTTCACTGCACCCCAAAAAGGATGTTGTTCACTGCACCCCAAAAAGGATTTTGTTCACTGCACCCCAAAAAGGATGTTGTTCACTGCACCCCAAAAAGGATTTTGTTCACTGCACCCCAAAAAGATTGTGTTCACTGCACCCCACAAAGATTGTGTTCACTGCACCCCACAAAGATTGTGTTCACTGCACCCTAAAAGGATTTTGTTCACTGCACCCCAAAAAGGATGTTGTTCACTGCACCCCAAAAAGGATTTTGTTCACTGCACCCCAAAAAGGATGTTGTTCACTGCACCCCAAAAAGATTGTGTTCACTGCACCCCACAAAGATTGTGTTCACTGCACCCCACAAAGGATTTTGTTCACTGCACCCCAAAAAGATTGTGTTCACTGCACCCCAAAAAGGATGTTGTTCACTGCACCCCAAAAAGGATTTTGTTCACTGCACCCCACAAAGATTGTGTTCACTGCACCCCACAAAGGATTTTGTTCACTGCACCCCAAAAAGATTGTGTTCACTGCACCCCAAAAAGGATGTTGTTCACTACACCCCAAAAAGGATTTTGTTCACTGCACCCCAAAAAGATTGTGTTCACTGCACCCCACAAAGATTGTGTTCACTGCACCCCACAAAGGATTTTTTTCACTGCACCCCAAAAAGATTGTGTTCACTGCACCCCAAAAAGGATGTTGTTCACTGCACCCCAAAAAGGATTTTGTTCACTGCACCCCAAAAAGATTGTGTTCACTGCACCCCACAAAGGATTTTGTTCACTGCACCCCAAAAAGATTGTGTTCACTGCACCCCAAAAAGGATGTTGTTCACTGCACCCCAAAAAGGATGTTGTTCACTGCACCCCAAAAAGGATGTTGTTCACTGCACCCCAAAAAGATTGTGTTCACTGCACCCCACAAAGATTGTGTTCACTGCACCCCACAAAGGATTTTGTTCACTGCACCCCAAAAAGATTGTGTTCACTGCACCCCAAAAAGGATGTTGTTCACTGCACCCCAAAAAGGATTTTGTTCACTGCACCCCAAAAAGATTGTGTTCACTGCACCCCACAAAGATTGTGTTCACTGCACCCCACAAAGGATTTTGTTCACTGCACCCCAAAAAGATTGTGTTCACTGCACCCCAAAAAGGATGTTGTTCACTGCACCCCAAAAAGGATTTTGTTCACTGCACCCCAAAAAGATTGTGTTCACTGCACCCTAAAAGGATGTTGTTCACTGCACCCCACAAAGATTGTGTTCACTGCACCCTAAAAGGATGTTGTTCACTGCACCCCACAAAGATTGTGTTCACTGCACCCTAAAAGGATGTTGTTCACTGCACCCCAAAAAGATTGTGTTCACTGCAGCCCAAAAAGATTGTGTTCACTGCAGCTCACACACAGAAAAATGGATGTGGATCACTGACACCTGCCTATCTCCTATCCCACACCACACAGCAATATCGATTGTAGTTTGTAGAACACAGTTTCCCTAAAATTCAGCAGCAGCCTCTCCCTAACAGGATTGAGAAGAGATCGTAGATCGGGACTAAGTGCAGACCCCACACAGCAATATCGATTGTAGTTTGTAGAACACTCTGACCCTAAAATTCAGCAGCAGCCTCTCCCTAACAGGATTGAGAAGAGATCGTAGATCAGGATTGAATGCAGACCCCACCCCCCACACAGCAATATCGATTGTAGTTTGTAGAAGACACTGACCCTATAATTCAGCAGACTCTATCCCTAAAATGCCTACAACTCGCCCTGCCTAAACACTCTGACCTGTCCCTCAATTCTATCCGGACACCAATTCGTTTTCCCTGCCTGTCTTTCCCTAATCAGCAGCCAGCACGTATGTGTGCTCTGTCCCTGATCTAAGCAGCAGAATGAAGCCGCTGCGGCTGCCTGAAACTTATAAAGACTTGGCCACATGCTTCAGACGGCCAATCACAGCTACTGAGACATTTGCAGGCATGGCTGGGATGGCTTAAGGCACACCAGTTAAACGATTGTTGATTGGCTGTTGAAAGCCCGCCGTGAAAAGAGCGCCAAAGCATGCAAAACCCGGAAATAAAACGACCGAACACGGATTTTTACCCGAACATACAGTAAAGTGTCCGTGTCCGTGTTCGGGTACAAAAAATCCAATTATTCGGTACGAACACGAATAATACAGTCCGTGTTCGCTCAACACTACCAACGACCACTGAGAACCGCCTCCCTGAAACAGAGGATTAGTGAGGAATTACAGCCTGCAGCATTGCATGGTTTGTACTTGATTAAAGTCTGGTGTTGAAGAACAACGGCGGCTGTCCTCCACAAGAGATGTAGAGATTCAGAACCCCTTTTTTCCAAGGAGCCTACATAGTCAATGTGATAGAAAGGAAACTTTATAGAAAATAATGCATTAGTAGGTAATTAGAGCCAACTCAACTGGTGTTGAGATCTGCTGTTTGGGGTATCTTGATTCATTCCAATAAGCTAAAGTGCCTGGTCCCCATCCTTTATATTATACTGAGAAAGGATACACATCAAACATAAATCTGCCTTGTTCCTTTTTAGTAAGTAAGCATGCTTAAGACACTTACATATGTGTAAAAAACATAGCAAGGTCCTCATACTCTAAAGTTTGAGGACCCTGGGCTATGGCAGCCTCTTACTATGAGCATTTTGGCAAATCTCCCGACTGTCCCTGATTTTGAGGGACTGTTCCTGATTTGTAACAAAGTCCCTCTGTCCTCCTCATTTTTCCCTTATGTTGGTCTGATCTACTGTATATAGTTGTATATACAATGCAGTTTTTATCTTTCAAAAAGTGTTTCCCAGTAGACGTGCAATTCAGTTTGGTCCGAATATAAATTTGGACAAATTTTTGTTTATTTGGAGATTCGGAATCCAAAATGACTTACTAATAGGATGGCGGGAGCCTTTGACGAGACCGGAGGTGTTTTTTTTTCCTTTTATCTGGTCCACCGGTGCAGGGGGCATCTACATCGGGGGGGACATTGTTTTTGATTTTTTTTAATAAAGGACAAAAACTAGTGTAGTGTCTAAATTCCCTTTTTATACTTTTTTGGTGAATGGGTAGGGGTACTACGTACCCCATACTCATTCACATGGGGGGGAGGACTTGGGGGCACCCTTGTTAAAGGGGGCTTCCAGATTCCAAGAAGCCCCCTACCCGCAGACCCCCACAACCACTGCCCATGGTTGTGGGGAAGAGGCCCTTGTCCCCATCAGTTTGTGTGAAAAGCAGGGAACAAAGGGGTGCCAGACTAGGCGCTACTAAGGCTACGGCATTAGGATGGCTTGGAGAGGCTTCAAGACAGATGTTCCCTCTTTACATATACTACGCCTGTGTCACTCAGCTATCTTGTGAGTTGCCATTTCTCATTTTTATTTAATTTTTGGTTTTAAACACTGCCCTTAGTCTGGTGCCCCTTTGTTCCCTGCTTTTCACCCACAGAGTCTACTGCTTCGCTCCAAGGGAGTTGTCATCAAGTGCTCATCTAATACCCCTTTATGGACTTCCCTCATTAACTGATTTTACATGGTGATGTTTTTATAATTTCGTGATTTGCCATTTCCCAGTATACAGAATTTTTATGGGATTGAGTCACTATATGTTAATGTTTATTTGATATGTGTCTTTATACACTCCTCTAGCGCCACTATATACTCCTATCTTGTACCCAGCAATATGGGTACAAGGGGCATTGGGGTGGTGGGGGGGGCAGAACTTGCTCATCCCCCTCCCCATTTTCTTGCCTGTTCTCTTGGAAATTAATATCTGCTTGATGCACAAATAACTCAGTTTCGCTAATAAATGCACTTTTGGATATTATTATACGCCAAGCGCAATAAATGTGCTAAAAAAATTACAGTTCACCAGCTGTTTTGTAGAAGGTAATTGAGGGCGCTCAGCGGTATCCAGTGATACAGACAGAAAGGCTGCTATCATATTGAATGCTCAGAAGAATGCCCTGCCTAAGGCAGGGAGCTACTTTTATTTATGAGACAACAACAGGCAGTGATGGCTATACAACCTCAGCCAATCAATTCCAAAATTTACAGTCACATGACACAAGTTATCCACAAAGAATCAGCCAATGACACACTTGTATACATACAATAGAAAAGGGGAGTACATGATTGTGAATGAGCAGAACAGAGTGCACCTACCTAAAGCTACACAATGAAACCAGCGTGTAGAACCGTGAACAATGCTTCGCTCAAACTCGTGCATGCATCCCTGTCTCTACTACTGTCATAAATCCCATTTAGCAAAGCTCAATTTAGCGAAACTACTGTTTCCATAGAGGCTATCTGCAGGGAAAGAGCCTGGTATGCATTGGGGGGGGGGGGGGGTCCCCACGCTGTTTTTTTTTTTCTGGAATTTCTATTGCAGACATTTTTTTGTTTACATTTCAGCTCTCAGTGGGGAAGCCCGCTGACAGCTGATGACTCATCCCAGCCCACTACTTAACAAATAGCTATTCTTCACACAGAATTGGAATCGGCCAATAATTTTTTGACTGATCCGAATTTGAAATGTTCAGAAAATTTGGAATTTTTTTGAAAATGAATAAGCGAAAGAAAATTTAAATGGAAACTAAACTAAACAAATTCCAAAACGAATCAGTGAAACAAAATTAGTAACATAACGCTTCTATCCGAAATGAAATTAGTAACATAACAAATGTATCCGACATGAAACGAAACAATTTTTTCCGTTCTGCACATGTTGTCTAATGGCCAAATTTGTGTAGCTGCACTCAGGAAACTGGGACTAGACCATATATATTTATTTAAAGTAAGATTTATTTACAGTGAAATCCAAATCCATCCAAACACCAGCAAAGATATAAGTGAACCAAAATCGCAGTGACAGAATACCTGACTAAACAACAGAGTAACAGAAAGTCTAACTAGCCAGCTGACTATATACAAATGGGGGGGGGACACAGAAAAGCAGGGTAAAACTGGAGGTGCAGGGAACATATAGAAAGGGGGAACAATTACTGAAAATCAGGAACAAGGAGGAATAAGAACAAGGCTACAGGGTTCAGTGTATAGGTACAAGGCAAAGAGTACGATCAAGACCAGGAACAGCATAAACAGCTAGCAGTATTTTGGCAGCAAAGCAAAACACCAATGTGAGAGGCACTAGTAAAGGAGGTAATAAATACTCTCCCAGAAGCCAGCATCTGGCAACTGAATACTGGAAACTACTGGCCATTGGGAGACACCCTCTGGTGCACACTAGAACTACAACCTCCAACTCTGGAAAACACAGTGCCACCAGCAGGTGATCCAGGTCCTGACACAAATGCTCAGTATTTTGATGTAACCTCTCCCAGACCAGCCATTATTCAGGGTACTGGTAAAAGCTGTTTATATTGGTTCAAAATATCCTAGCCATATTTTATGACACCCATGTACGTTTCAACTCTGCTATAGACCATAAATTATCCAAACCACTGTGAATTATAAAAATGAACAAATTGTTTCATCGTTCCTATTTTTTATTTTTTATTTTTTTTTTCTATGTACCTGGAAGTAAACAAGCACTGAACAAAGCCATTCCATTTGTACCTACTTAGCTGAATGTGACGTGTGGAGCTTTGATTAAGCCGTGATTAAGCCATTTTGAAAACAAAGAGCAATATGTTTACTGCCACTGGAGAGGATGGAAGGAGCCAGCACACCTGCAGCATGCTCCGCTATCAGCCTTCACTCTGTCATTTGCTGACAACACAGGAGAGCAAAGGTTTCGTCTCAAAGATGTATGTTCTGTTCATGTGCCTTCTCTATTCTGAAACTCCCTGATGCTGATAGTGATTGAAATACAATGCACAAGGAGTGCCCTTGGTCCTATCAGTAGGCTGTGACTTCAAAATATTACATATTAACCAATATTCAGTTATCAGGGTTTATCCATAAATCTATTACTATTTTATATTTATTAGTAAGCATTACTGTTTTATAAATATTATACCTAAGGCAGAACTAAACTGTATCTGAGCACCAAAAAATGATAATGATATTTAATAAATTTTTAACCTCTTTCCGACCGCCCGCCACCTATTTACATCGGTCGCGCACCTGCAGCTAGGGGACGAGTGCACGCCGCCGCCGGCGCACTCCCGCCCCCACTCAGCAGCGGGGACTCCGATGCACAGGGCTGGCGGCCCCGTTTGCCGCCCGACACCTGTGATCGCTCCCCGCTGAGAGAGAAGAACGGTCGGCTGTTGTAAACACAGCTGACCATTCTTCTCCCTGGAATGATCATGAAGCCCCCATGATCCTTCTATATAGGATCACATGTCTCTGTGATCAATTTACGAGTCCCTCCCCCATACAGTTAGAATCACTCCTCTAGGCTCACATTTAAGCCCTTGATCACCCAAACTGTTAACCCCTTCCCTGCCAGTGTCACTATTACAGTAACAGTGCATATTTTTAGCACTGATTACTGTAGTAATGTCACTGGTACCGCCAAAAGTGTCAAAAATTTCAGTTAGGTCCGATTTGTCCACCGCAAAGTCGCAGTCTCGCAAAAAATCGCAGATCGCCGCCATTACTAGTAAAAAAAAAAAACTATAAAAATGACATAAAACTTAACATAAAATATGCTTATTGCGATTTTTTTTTTACAAATATATGTACCAGAAAACAAATTGGCCTAAAATGTTGAAAAATGTAGATTTTTAATTTAATTTAATTTTTTTTTTTTTGAGAATGTTATATAGCAGAAAGTGAAAAATATTGTTTTTTTTTTTTTTCAGAATTGTCACTCTTTTTTTGTTTATAGTGCAAAAATGAAAAATCACACAGATGATCAAACGACATCAATTTTATTTAGGTACAGCGTTGCACGACCGCGCAATTGTCCATTAAAGAAACGCAGTGCCGAATCGCAAAATATGGCCTGGTCATTAAAGGGGAAAATCTTCCGGACCAGAAATGGTTAAGATTCAAAGCAAACACCCCATCCATCCATAACTCCATCATTTCTTTGTTGAGAAAAAACATTTTGAAAAACACCCCCCAACACATGCAATTTCAGTAAGGGTAGATGATTTTTGTAAAATTGTAATAAAAAAACAAGTGCCACACTATGAACAAAGAAAGTGTAAGAATGGGTCTGTGTAATAAAGATACAGTCAGGTCCATAAATATTGAGACATCAACACGATTCTAATCCTTTTGGCTCTATACACCACCGCAATGGATTTGGAATGAAACAAACAAGATGTGCTTTAACTGCAGACTTTAAGCTTTAATTTGAGGGTATTTACATCCAAATCAGGTGAACGGTGTAGGAATTACAACAGTTTGTATATGTGCCTCCCACTTTTTAAGGGACCAAAAGTAATGGGACAATTGGTTGCTCAGCTGTTCCATGGCCAGGTGTGTGTTATTCCCTCATTATCCCATTTACAAGGAGCAGATAAAAGATCCAGTGTTAATTTCAAGTGTGCTATTTGCATTTGGAATCTGTTGCTGTCAACTCTCAATATGAGATCCAAAGAGCTGTCACTATCAGTGAAGCAAGCCATCATTAGGCTGAAAAAACAAAACAAACCCATCAGAGAGATAGCAAAAAACATTAGGGGTGGCCAAATCAACCTTAAAAAGAAAGAAAGTCACCGGTGAGCTCAGCAACACCAAAAGACCCGGAAGACCACGGAAAACAACTGTGGTAGATGACCGAAGAATTCTTTCCCTGGTGAAGAAAACACCCTTCACAACAGTTGGCCAGATCAAGAACACTCTCCAGGAGGTAGGTGTATGTGTGTCAAAGTCAACAATCAACAGAAGACTTCACCAGAGTGAATACAGAGGGGTCACCACAAGATGTAAACCATTGGTGAGCCTCTAAAACAGGAAGGCCAGATTAGAGTTTGCCAAACAACATCTAAAAAAGCCTTCACAGTTCTGGAACAACATCCTATGGACAGATGAGACCAAGATCAACTTGTACCAGAGTGATGGGAAGAGAAGAGTATGGAGAAGGAAAGGAACTGCTCATGATCCAAAGCATACCACCTCATCAGTGAAGCATGGTGGTGGTAGTGTCATGGCGTGGGCATGTATGGCTGCCAATGGAACTGGTTCTCTTGTATTTATTGATGATGTGACTGCTGACAAAAGCAGCAGGATGAATTCTGAAGTGTTTCGGGCAATATTATCTGTCATATTCAGCCAAATGCTTCAGAACTCATTGGACGGCGCTTCACAGTGCAGATGGACAATGACCCGAAGCATACTGCGAAAGCAACCAAAGAGTTTTTTTAAGGGAAAGAAGTGGAATGTTATGCAATGGCCAAGTCAATCACCTGACCTGAATCTGATGGAGCATGCATTTCACTTACTGAAGACAAAACTGAAGGGAAAATGCCCCAAGAACAAGCAGGAACTGAAGACAGTTGCAGTAGAGGCCTGGCAGAGCATCACCAGGGATGACACTCAGCGTCTGGTGATGTCTATGTGTTCCAGACTTCAGGCTGTAATTGACTGCAAAGGATTTGCAACCAAGTATTAAAAAGTGAAAGTTTGATTCATGATTGTTAATCTGTCCCATTACTTTTGGTCCCTTAAAAAGTGGGAGGCACATATACAAACTGTTGTAATTCCTACACCGTTCACCTGATTTGAATGTAAATACTCTCAAATTAAAGCTGGAAAGTCTGCAGTTAAAGCACATCTTCTTTGTTTTATTTTAAATCTATTGTGGTGGTGTAAAGAGCCAAAAAGATTAGAATTGTGTCGATCCCAATATTTATGGACCTGACTGTATATGTGCAAAATACAGACAATGTACTACTCATAAACATCACAATAAAACAATGGAATGAAGGAAGACTCAGAATGCTCTAACACATAAGGTGCTTCGTCACTACTGTATGGATCTGTGCAAAAGATATATAATTAATATATAAAATATAATATAATAAGTGCAAATTGCTATATGTACTTATGTACTGCTCATACACATCAAAAGAAGAATGTTGAAAAAGTGCAAAGTCCTTGAAATATTGATCAAATCAAGCATAAAGTCCGTATCCAAGAAAAGAACAATCTGTGTTCAGAAGTAGAAGGATGTCACCACAGGTGCGACCGTCACCATAATGGGAAGTCAGAAGCGCTTACCAGAAATCATGAACTCTACTGTGGGTAGAAAGAGTCTAACATGCTGGAGGCTATTAGCCTTAATGGCACAACATCATTAAAATGTTGGCAGCTTCTCTTCAAGTCTCTCGGATACCCAGAAAAACAAAAGGTCTCCACATAGTGTAATATCATCAAACTGGGCTTTATCCACTTCTGGACCGGAAGATTTTCGACCTTAATGGCCAGGCCATATCTTGCGATTCGGCACTGCATTACTTTAACGGACAATTGCGTGGTTGTGCGACGCTGTACCTAAATAAAATTGATGTTCTTTTTTTCCTACAAATAGAGCTTTCTTTTGGTGGTATTTGATCACCTCTGCAATTTTTATTTTTCGCGCTATAAACAAAAAAAGAGTGACAATTCTGGAAAAAAAAAATAAAATAAAATATTTTTCTGCTATATGACATTCTCAAAAAAAAAAAAATTAAAAATCAAAAATTTTCATCCTTTTAGGGCCGGTTCACACTCTTGCGAGTGCGGCGATCGCATGTAATATCGGAGCGCACTGCTCCTTCATTACATGCGATCGGATGTGCGGTGCAAATTCAGCCATACACTGAAAAAAAAAAAAACAATACTTTTCACGTTCTGCTATATGACACCCCCCCCCCCCCCAAAAAAAAATTTAAAATCCAAATTTTTTAACATTTTAGGCCAATTTGTTTTTTGCTACATATTTTTGGTAAAAAAAAAGTCGCAATAAGCGTATTTTGATTGGTTTGCGCAAAAGTTATCACATCTATTAACTAGGGGAAAGATTTATGTCAATTTTATTGTTTTTTTTTTTTTTACTAGTAATGGCGGCGATCTGCGATTTTTTGCAGGACTGCAACATTGTGACGGACAGATTGGACCCCTGACTGGCATTTTTGACACTTTTGGGGGGACCAGTGACATTACTACAGTAATCAGTGCTAAAAATATGCACTGTTACTGTAATAATGACACTGGCAGGGAAGGGGTTAACAATGTGGGTGATCAAGGGGTTAAATGTGTACCTAGGGGCGTGTTTATAACTGTAGGGGGTGTGGCTTGTGGAATGACCATAGAGACCTGTAATCCTATATAGAAGGATCACAGGAGCTATGTGATCATTCCAGGGAGAAGAACGGTCAGCTGTGTTTACAACAGCTGACCGTCCTTCTCTCTCAGCAGGGAATGATCGCAGGTGTCAGGCAGCAATCGGAGCCGCCTGACCCATGCTGCCGAGTGGGGGCGGGAGCACGCCGGCGGCGTCGCGCGCTCTCCCCCTAGCTTCCCACATGCGACTGACGTAGACCTACGTCGGTTTGTGCAGGAGAACCACCCTGCCGCAGTAAAAAGGCGGTGGGTGGTCGGGAAGTGGTTAATATACACCAAGCATCAATCCCATTGTGCTAAAAAGCACAGTTCTCAGCTCTTTTGTATAAGAGAATGGAGCGCACTCAGCAGTACCCAGTAATACGTCGGATTGCCTGGGAGAGCCACACTTCCACAGTAAAAAGGCGGTGTGTGGTCGCCAACCAGTTATTTAAAAGGTAGAAAACCCACACTTTCTATGCGAATAGTAGGCAATTCAATTGTGATCACACATGGTCTACAAAGGGAGCAATATCATGGGATAAACTCACTCCAACCTGATGTACGTTTCGTCCACATGGACTTCATCTGGTGTAAAATTGAGTTTCTGAAACATAATGCCTCGTTTCCACTGAGCAGAACGGTTCGGGTCGGTACAGTTTGGAAGGGTTAGAATGGTCCGACCTATTCAGGTGAGCGATTCCACCACAAGTCAGACCGCCAGGGGCATTATCTGGACTGGTGTCTGTTTTGCACTTTCGTTTGACGTGAGCATTGACGTTCTCCTGTCCGCCAATCAGTGGAATGTATCGTGTGACGCCAGAAGCTGCGCCCTAACCGTACCATTTCCTATGGCCCTACATCTGAAGGAGGACCAGGAATGGTGCCGTTTGGTTCGGTTGTATGGACCACTTTCATAATGGAAACATTCAAAATAGTGTACCATACCGAACCGACCCAAACCGATCCGCTCAGTGGAAAACTAGGTATATCTGTTCTTAGCCCAGGTCAAGGCTGGAAGGGGTGCTTAGCTGAGAAAAGACCCTCCTCCCCTCCTTCATATGAAAGACTCCTTGGGATGTATGACATCATTTTGGCCTAGGTCAGAAACCCCGAAACAACTTAACAAATGTAAAAAAAAAAAAAAAAAAGTATAACCATTTGAGCTCTGGAAGATTTTACCCCCTTCACGACCAGGCCGTTTCTTGCTATTTGTTACTGCACTACTTTAACTGACAATTGCGCAGTCATGCAACGCTATACCCAAATTCAATTTATATAATTTTTTCAATTTTATATAATTTTTTCACAAAAATAGAGCTTTCTTTTGGTGGTATTTGATCATTACTTTCTGCAATATAAATTTAAAAAAATATTTTTTTTTTTTTCTAATAAAGAAAAAAAAATCTAATTTCTTTTATAAATTTTGGCCAAAATGTATTCTGCTACATATCTTGGGTAAAAACAAAAAAATCCCAATGAGTGTAAATGAATTGGTTTGCGTGCAAGTTATGAAAGTGTCTACAAACGCGGGGTATATATACTAAAATTTTGATTTATTTTTTCGATACTAGTAATGGCGGCAATCAGTGACTTATAGTGGGACTGTGATAGTGCGGTGGGCAATATGACACTAGGTGGGAACTAACTAACTGACACTGACATCTCCAGTGACACCAAATACAGTGATTAGAGCTAATATTATACACTGTCACTGTACTAAGTGGCTGGCTGGGAAGGGGTTAACATTTAGGGTGATCAAGGGGTTAAATGTGTGCCTAACCATGTATAATGTGTGTGATATGTGCTACTTTTTACAACAGATTGATTTATTTCTTTTCTCTGCTTTGCAGAGCCCTGTGTAGATTGTCAACACAGAGCTCTGGGCTGTGATTTGACACAGCCGATCAGCAGGTCTCGGCCATGAATCATTGGCCAGGATCTGCTGACAGACTCCGGCTGTGTCAAATCACAGGAGAGTAGGCCGAAACCTGGAAAAAAGTCAGGGAGGTACAAGTACTTATACATCACTGTGCCCGTAGGAGCCACCCTGGCATAGTATATGTAGTGCGGCGGGTTGGTAAGTGGAGAATATACCTTTCTTCCTTTCAGAATAATGATTAACCACTTGACCTCTGGAAGGTTTACCCCCCCCTTCCTGACCAGGACATTTTTAGCGATACAGCACTGCGTTGCTTGAACTGACAATTACGTGGTCGTGCGACACTGTACCCAAATAAAATGTGTGCCCTTTTTTTCCCCACAAATACAGGTTTTTTTGGGTGGTATTTGATCACCTCTGTTGTTTTTTGCGTTAGAAACAAAGGGCGACTGACAATTTAAAAAAGGAAAAAAAATATATATTTTTTTCATCAATTTAGGCCAATATGTATTTTGCTACAGGTTTTTGGTAAAAAACAAATTCCAATAAGTGTATATTGATTAGTGTGCGCAAAAGTGACAACGTGTACAAACTATGGGATTTTTTTTGTTTTTTTACTAGCAATGGCGGCGAACAGCGACTTATATAGTGATATTGCGGCGGACAAATTGGACACCTAACTGACCTTTTTTTGGGAACCAGTGACAGTAACACAGTGATCAGTGCTAAAAATATGCACTGTTACTGTACTAACAGGGCCGGCCCTACCATGGGTCCCACTGGGTCCATTGGACCCAGGCAGAACTTTGAGAGGGGCAGCAAATTGACACCCAAGATTCTTTTTTCCCAGCAGTTTTTGTGTCATCAGTTTGCGGCACCTTTACAGGTGGCATTTCACTATCTCATACTGCAGCTTGTAGTGCAAACTGATGAGTATGAGGAAGCGTAATATCTCCTCCTGGGAACGTCTCTCACATAATTGTGGTGTGCGCAATGACAGACATCAGACACCAGTGCACTTCATCTCACGCATACAGTATATATAATATTTTATAAATGTTATATTTATATACAATAATAGCTGTGGGGGGCCATTTGGTGGGCGTGATTTTTTTTTTCTTGGGGGGGGGGGGTCAGCATTTCATTCTTGGACCCAGGCAGCACAATGTCTTGGGCCATCCCTGTGTACTAATGATAGTGGCAGGGAAGGGGTTAACATCAGGGGTGATCAATTGGTAACTGTGTGCATAGGGAGTGCTTACTAACTGGGGGGGGGTGCGTTTACTACTTGAAGACATGGATCAGTGTTCCTGTGAAGCATAGCAAATGCTCTAAATAATTGACCTTTTGTCTCGAATTCCTCCTGAAAAACAGCAGCATAATTTCTGGTAGATGAGTGTGCCCAGGCACGCCTGTACCTACAACCTCATTGCCTGCATAGTCTGCACTGGCATCAGAATTTACATGACTGTTTTCACTATGAGAAGCTCACAGGGTAGTGTGAAATCAGAGTAAGGCCCCCTTTCACACTTGTGCAACTTGTCCTGCGACTTGGGACTGCAAAGTTTTGTGATAAGTCGTACTCCACAATTTCCAATGAGTACCATTCATATCTGTGTGACTTCAATGTTTGTCCCTGCACTACTTTGGTCCCACTTTGATGCGACTTGAGGTCCATAGACCTCAAGATTACACAGGCATTGCTTCAAGTCCAGTCAAAGTGGCAGGAAAAAAAATTGCGGTAAAATCTTGCGACTTTCAGATCACACAAGTGTGAAAGGGGCCGAAGCAATTTCAATACAGAAGATGATCCTGTACAATTGTGCACAGACAGAAAGGGAAGTTCTGCTTAAACCACTTGCCGACCAGCCGCTGCAGTTATACGGCGACAGGTTTCCGCAAATCGGGAGCGACCTTGGGGGCGCGGGCGTGCCCACTTGCCAGCGGTGAAGTCGATCCACGGGGCCGGCGCCCACGATTGCTGCCGGGCACCCATGATCGCTCCCCGTGAAGAGAGAACGGCAGTCTGCTGTTGTAAACACAGCAGTCCGTTGTTCTCTCTGAAATCAGCACAGAGCGCCTGTGATCCTCCTATTAAAGGATCACAGGTCTCTGTGTTGATTCTACAAGCCCATCCCTCTCACAGTTAGAAAACATCCCCTAGGCTCACACCTAATCCTTTGATCGCCCCTGGATTAACCCCTTCCCTGCCAGTGTCAATATTACAATAACAGTGCATATTTTTAGCACTGATTACTGTAGTAATGTCACTGGTCCCCCCAAAAGTGTTAACATGTCAGTTAGAGGTCCGTAATGTCACAGTCCCGCTAAAAATCGCAGATCGCCGCCATTACAAGTAAAAAAAATATATATATATATATAAATAAAAATGACATAAACCTTTCCCCCAGTTTGTAGACGCGATAACTTTTGATAACCAATCAAAATACGCTTATTGGGATTTTTTTTTTACCAAAAAATATTTAGCAGAATTCAAATTGGCCTTAAAGGATGAAAAAAATAGTTTCTTACCATTTTTTTTGGTAATGTTATGTTATTAAAAAATTTTTTTTTTCAGAATTGTCGCTTTGTTTTTTGTTTATAGTGCAAAAAATAAAAATCGCACAGGTGATCAAATGCCATCAAAATAAAGCCCTATTTGTGGGAAAGAAAGAACATCAATTGTCCGTCGTAATGTCCCAGTCCCACTAAAAATCGCAGATCGCTGACATTACTAGTAAAAAAAAACAATAAAAATGACATAAATCTTTCCCGTAGTTTGTAGACTAAATAACTTTTGCGCAAACCAATCAAAATACGCTTATTGCGATTTTTTTACCAAAATTATGTAGCAGAAAACAAATTGTCCTAAAAGGATGAACATTTTTATTTTTTATTTTTTTTTTTGAGAATGTAATATAGCAGAAAAAAAAAAAAAATAAAATATATATATATATATATATATATATATATATATATATATATATATATATATATATATATATATATATATATATTTATTTTTTTCCAAAATTGTCGCTCTTTTTTTGTTTATAGCACAAAAAATAAAAATCGCACAGGTGATCAAATACCACCAAAATAATTTTTTTTTAATTTGTGTAGATCATCGCACGATCGCAAAATTGTCCGTTAACCACTTGCCGACCGCCGCACGACTATCTACGGCGGCGGTCAGCCCCTCACAGGCAAAGTGACGTAGGTCTACGTCGCTCGCCTGTGAGGGTTTAGGGAGCGAGCGCGCGCCGCCGGAGGCGCGCTCCCGCTCCCGCGTGGTCACGGACCCCCCCGCGCGCGTGACCGGCGGACCCGATCGCCGCCGGCCACTCTGTGATCGGCGGGGGAGAGGGAGATAGTCAGGCAGCTTGTGTAAACAAGCTGCCTGTCATTCTCCTCTCTGTATGAGAGCTGATCACATGGATCTACTATGTAGATCCATTGATCACTCTGCATACAGTTGAAGCCACAGCCAATCACAGTTAGAATCACGCCCCTAGGGACACACACAGCCCCTCCCTCTCAAATAAAGTTAACCCCTTCACTACCAGTGCATTTTTACAGTAACAGTGCATATGTATAGCACTGATTACTGTAGGAATGTCACTGGTAACCCCAAAAGTGTCAAAAATGTCAGTCAAGGGTCCGATCTGTCCGCCGCAATGTCGCAGTACCGCAAAAAAAATCGCAGATCGCCGCCATTACGCGTTAAAAAAAAAAACAACAAAAATGACAAAAATCTTTCCCTTTGTTAGTAAACGCAATAACTTTTGCGCAAACCAATCAAAATACGCTTTTTGCGATTTTTTTTACCAAACATAGGTAGCATAAAACAAATTGGCCGAAAATATTAAAAAATTTTGATTTTTACATTTTTTTTGGGGGGAATTTCATATAAAAAAAAGGGAAAAATATTGCTATTTTTGCAAAATTTACGCTCTTTTTTTGTTTATAGCGCGTGATCAAAAAATCGCACAGGTGATCAAATACCACCAAAAGAAAGCTCTGTTTGTGGGAAAAAAAGGACGCCAAATTCGTTTCGGTACAGCGTCGCACGACCGCGCAATTGTCCGTTAAAGTCACGCAGTGCCGAATCGCAAAATGCCCTCTGGTCGTTTAGCAGCCAAATCCTCCGGGGCTTAAGTGGTTAAAGTAACGCAGTGCCGTATCGCAAAAAATGACCTGGTCATTAAGGGGGAAAATCTTCGGGTCCAGAAGTGGTTAAAGCTAAAGGAAGCCATATTCCTGCTCATAGTAGAAAATACTGATTTCATATTCAAGACATAGATTACATAAATAAATCAAGAATAACGAAACATTTACCATCCGATGGAACTGGAAGTGAACTTGCACAGCGTGATTTAATAAAATGTTATCATATAAGTATACAGGCTCTAGTTTAAGATGCATGGCTTTCATTAAAATATTACATTAAATAAATTAAACACAGACAGTAAAACCGGCGCCCCAGATATATGCAAGTCATTTAGGAAATCTTGTTTTAAACTTATTTGATGCAGCAAGCAACAAATGTGTTATGGTGGAGATTTCATTAGCACATGCGGCTTAATTGTGTTACAAGCTCAGA
This sequence comes from Pelophylax lessonae, assembly GCF_965119305.1. Taxonomy (NCBI): domain Eukaryota; kingdom Metazoa; phylum Chordata; class Amphibia; order Anura; family Ranidae; genus Pelophylax; species Pelophylax lessonae. The sequence goes on from NC_138772.1 coordinate 42,821,631, forward strand.
TTATAAGAACATAAAACAATAAATTGTATCCATTAACAAGGCTGTTAGGCTTTGCCAGTCTACATGGCATTTGCAGGTTAATTCTTCATCTCATCTTTCGGAGGGTAACAAAAGGAAAAAAAACAACATTTGCTAAAGAATTATTGTACACAGACGATGACAAAGGATGGCCCTAAATTTTATAGAAAGAAAGTAATGCATTAGTTTGATATAAAAGGAGGGCACAAAACAAGCATCTATTAATTTGTATACAGTGAAAAAATATTAGGATTGACAAAAAAGTCATAATAATTCTATTTTACGGTCAGGGCTTTTTCTTCTCAGAGAATAGGTGCAGGCCCTCCCCCCTATGAGTAACCCCTTGTTTCCACCCCCTACCCACCTCCGAGCACCGTCCCTTGGTTCCACCCCTACACACCTCTGAGCACCGTCCCTTGGTTCCACCCCCTACACACCTCTGAGCACCGTCCCTTGGTTCCACCCCGTACACACCTCTGAGCACCGTCCCTTGGTTCAACCCCCCCTACCAACCTCCAAGCACCATCTCTTGGTTCCACCCCCTACACACCTCTGAGCACCATACCTTGGTTCAATCCCCTACCAACCTCCAAGCACCAACCCTTGGTTCCACCCCCTACCCACCTCCGAGCACCGTCCCTTGGTTCCATCCCTACCCACCTCCGAGCAGCGTCCCTTGGTTCCACCCCCTACCCACCTCTGAGCACTGTCCCTTAATTCCACTCCCTACCCACCTCCGAGCACAATCCCTTGGTTCAACGGCCTACTCACCTCCGAGCACCATCCCTTGGTTCCACCCCCTAGCAGCCACCGAGCACCGTCCCTTGGTTCTACCCCCTACCCACCTCTGAGCACCGTCCCTTGGTTCCACCCCCTACCCAACTCTGAGCACCATACCTTGGTTCCATCCCCTCCCCACCTCCAAGCACTGTCCCTTGGTTCCACCTCCTACCCACCTCCGAGCACCGCCCTTGGTTCAACTCCCTACCTACCTCCGAGCACCGTCCCTTGGTTCCACCCCCTATCCACTTCCAAGCACCGTCCTTTTTATTTCCACCCCCTACCCATCTCTGAGCACTGTCCCTTGATTCCACCCTCTACCTTCCTCCCAGTACTGCCCCTTACAGAACCAAGTATCTATAGCGCCTTCTTAAGTAGGTTGTTAGGATGATAGGTACATTATCTCTTTTTGGCTCCTCTTTAATCATTAGAGCAGCTGTTGATTTCTTTAAAGAGGTTGTAAACCCTGAGAACCCCCCACCCCCCCCAAAAAAAAGAAAACATGTAAGACAAAGGCACAATGAGCTAGTATGCATCATATACTAGCTCATTATGAAATACTTACCTTAGAACAAAGCCCTCCAGCAGTGCCCGCACACTGCTGAGACAGCTAACATATTTCCCAGTGTTTTTTCTGGATTAGCGGGCTCCAGGGCTGTGAGTGGCAGGAGCCGCAATGTCGTTACTTACGCGTATGTGCGCGGGAGCCGCCGTTTACGGCACAGGCTTTGAAAGTCCTGCACGGTCAGTCGATGTCATCAGCTGCATGCACTCTGAATATCTCCTAAACTGTGCAAGTTTAGGAGTTATTTACAGTACCTACAGGTAAGCCATATTATAGGCTTACCTGAAGGTACAAATATAAAATAAGACGTTACTTCCTCTTTAAGCTGTTCTGAATATCACAGGCTGCAGGTTTGATCTAGCCTTCTTCTAGAGGCTTCTAGAACATAGGGGGCTGGGAGAGTCAAATGGACAGCTTGAATATTTATTTTACTGCAGTGGGTGGCTGTGGAGGTTCCCAGCCTCAGAAGCTATTGCCCCTTTGGGCAGCTTGCTGGAGTTGCTGAAGTTCATCGAGGCCACAGATGTGGCAGAGTTGGGGGCCTATTCCTTATTAACTTTGGAGCTGACTAAGGAGTTTTATCTCAGGATCTGGTCTGCAGTTCTCACTGAAGAGTGGCCAGTGGAAGCTGGAGTGTGGTGTATATTGGAACTGTATTAAAACGTCACCTAGGTTGGATCGATGTTGCATCTGTTCCCCCACCAGCTTTGCAGTGAGAACTGAGCAATCAAACACCTCTGATCGCTCAGTTTCCCCTCCACTCTGAGCAGAGAGCCGTGACTGCTTCCGCTGTGATCACACCCTGCGGGAGCACAACGGCGGGTAAGCACAGTTAACTCTTTGATTGCCCCCTGATGTTAACCCCTTCCAAGCCAGTGTCATTAGTACAGTGACACTGCCTTTTTTGTAGCACTGATCACTGTATTAGGGTTACTGATTCCAAAAAGTGTCAGTTAGTGTTCGATTTGTCCACTACAATATCATAGTCCCGCTATAAGTCGCTGATCGCTGCCATAACTAGTAAAAAAAATAAAAAATAAACCCAACAGAGGTGATCAAATACCACCAAAAGAAATCTCTACTTGTGTGAAAAAAGGACATACATTTTATTTGGGTACAGTGTCGCACAATTGTTTTGACGCGCGTTTGTCAGTTAAAGTAACGCACTGCCATATAGCAACCAAAGAAATAGATATTAGAACCTTGCGGACTTTACTGGTACCAGAGAAAAACAGTGAAGCAAAATTTTAAAAAATATATTTTTATTACAGAAAGTTAAAAAATCATATTGACTTATATTCATAAAACCATGAAATAGGTGCTTATTTGGATCATTCAGACCATATATGTAAGACTTTTTCAATATTTATTTGCTAGTAATTCAAGAGGTCGATGCGTTTCACAAACATTGCTTCCTCAGGACCTCAATATCATGACTGCAAAGAAAATTAGCATATCCAAGAGAAGAAAACACAGCAATCAAATTATATGTAAATAGCATGCAACATCATATATCATATATATAGTAGACATACTGTATCCATCCTTGACAACTTACATGCGCCAATAAGAGCCCAGCAAAAGCAGATGGTGTGCTGCATGGCACGATAATGCGGTATGCCGTGTGGTGCAGAATAATGAAACTGAATACAAAAAATATGATTATGATGTCCTACATAAAGGTGCACAGATAATTAGGTGACTAGCCTGTCATTGAGGCTTATCCTATATTAAAACCATTCACCATTGCTCCTGGAATAACCCACATTTAAAGCAATTTTTGGCGCCAAATCGGCAGCTCAATCATCAATTATTCCTGATTAATAATATGTGTGCCCTTGTGTGTTGTCTCCTACAATCTAATCCATTCACACACTGAGAGGGCAACCATCTCTCCCCTAAGGTATCCACCCCCGGCTCAAACTATGGCCAATACCAGGACCAGGGATGATCAAACTTTTGAAAAGTTCGGTTCGGCCAGAACACCCGAACTTCCCGAAAGTTCGGTTCGGATTCCAGAACCCCATTGAAATCAATGGGACCCTAACTTATGGAATCAAAAAACACAATTTTGAAGCCCTAAAACCCAATAAATGCCCCTAAAAAGTGCCTAGTGTTCTGGGTCATGCCACAGGGACTATTAATCACACAAAAAAAAGTTCTTAAAAATTGTCGTTTTGAGAGAGCCAATTATTAAAAAAATTATTGAGAAAAAAAAAAAAGAGATTTCTTTGGATTTAGTGTCTGGGGGGGTCTAAAAAGTGTACCTGAGAAGTTTCAGCTCTGTAGGATGTCCAGAACCAGAAAAAAAAAGATAACTTTTCTTAGAATTTCAGTAGCGCAGGGATGGTGTTACCCTCCTTTCACACCTATATGTGTGTATGTGTATATATATATATATATATGTGTGTGTGTGTGTGTATATATACCCCTATACAGAAGTTCAGATGTCATGCCTGCCTCCAAAGACGCCCAAAAAACGCCCAATAAACGCCTGAAACAAAACGCCCAGGTGTGAAAGGAGCGTAACCCCATCCCTGCGCTACTGAAATTCTAAGACAAATTATATTTTTTTTCTGGTTCTGGACATGCTACAGAGCTGAAACTTCACAGGTACACCTTTTAGACCCACCAGACACTAAATCCAAAGAAATTTCTTTTTTTTTTTTCAATAATTTTTTGAATAATTGGCTCTCTATCAAAAACGACAATTCTTAAGAACTTTTTTTTGTGTGATTAATAGTCCCTGGGGCATGACCCAGAACTCTATGCACTTTTTAGGGGCATTTATTGGGTTTTAGGGCTTCAAAATTGTGTTTTTTGATTATATATATATATATGTATATATATATATATATATATATATATATATATACACATTACGGTCACCCTGACATGGATGAGTTCGGTCACCCTAAACTAAGCAGAGTCAGTTCACCCTAAACTTCACTACGGTCACCCTGACACTTAAAACTTTCCCAACAAAAACTAGATTATTGAATCTAACTATAGTGGTATATTGTACCCTAACTACACTGCATATCCCTTTCCTCACACTAATAATTGCAAAATGACACTGGAGCAGCAGGAGTAACAGAAATGCTTCCACTCTATTCCACAGCCTCTCTATTACAGTGCTAGAGATTTGGCGGGGCTATGTTATATACTGGGGGGCGTATTCACTACTGATTGGCCTCTGTACCCCCTTATTCACTCCAATCACATTCCTAGCAGACTCCTGCCCCCTCAATTGGCTTTTACTGACGTTTCTGGTCCAGGCACAGGCATTTAAAGCCCAGTTCCTGTCCCATTGCATTTTGGTCGGTTCTGGTGGCCGAATTCCGAACTTTTACCGCAAAAAGTTCGGAATTCGGCCGAATTTCGAACAGCCAATGTTCGGGTCGAACCAATGGTCGATCCGAACCGTTCGATCATCCCTACTCAGGATGGAGAACTCCCTATTTTAGAAAGGACTTTTAACTGAGGGCATCATTAAGGCCTGGTGGGGAGGTGGCATTTAAATAAAAACCCACCTTGCCTCACATTGCAGTAATTTTCTATGAAAGGTTCCTCCTCTTGGATCTCCCAGGACCTTATCCAACACAGTAAATTGAACCATTGATGTGTCATGTTTATGTTGAAGGGCCACATGTGTAGCTATCGGAGTGTATAGGAGATTCTTCCTTAATGTAGTAGCTGTGATCATATATTCTTCTCCAGAAATTTCTAATTGTCTTGCCGACATAGAATGCCCCACATTTGCAGAATGCAATGTAAATTACGCCAGGGGTTTGGCAGTCAATATAGTTTCCTATCTTGTGTGTGCATCCATTCGGCAAGACAAATGATGGTCTTTCCAGTATCCAATTGCAATGCTCACATGTGCCATATTTGTACATGCCCTTTCTTTTTTCCATTATAGGAGAAGCCCCCTTGAAATGACTTCGGACCAATTTTTTTTTTCATAAATCAACCAGAACTGACAGCAGCCGGTAAATACATTGTCTAATACATATAGGGTCCATTCACACTTCTGTGACAACCACAGGATACCTGCCCCTATAGTAAAGAGACTGTAATAGACCCTAAAATGACATTGGAGCATTTTAAATGACTTTTGTGGACATTGACAAAGCGATTTCTGTGTGACTGCAGCCAATCTCTAACTGCCCCTAAAGCAACCACAGGATACCTCTGCCTAAGCTCAAAAGATACTAGACCTATACCGAAAATACCAGCCCTGGAAAAGACTTTTGTGGATCGTCACAGCACTACATGTGTTTAGCAAACTCTCCCTACACTGGCAGAAAGCGGAATGTGAAATGGCCGCCAGATCGGGTCTATTTATAGGGTAGGGGGACTTTTTGCGAATTTGCAAACAAGCAAAATTCGCTGCGAACTGACCGCCGGGCGAACCACAAAGCCATCTCTGCTTAAGAGCCTCATATATGTCCTTATCAATAATTCCATTTTCGTATGCATTATTTATAATGGTATCAATTCATTGTTAAAGTCTAAGATTCTATCTTCTGGAATCTTGGTATACAAATCCTTATTAGAGAGAATATCTAGGCACATATCTTTGTACATCTGCATGTCCATCACCACAACATTGGCTCCTTTGTCTGCCATGTTGATTGTTAAATTATCATTCTTTTGTAATCTAGTGATGGTCTCCCATTGTTATGGAGATATATTACTTTGTGTGGGAGGCTCCATAAGTTAACTTTTTAATTTCAGAAGTAGTTTGAGACAGAAAGGTCCAAATATCGGGGTTGGTTTGTAAAGAGGGACATTTAGTAGACTTTTTCTTTATTTTTAATAGGCTCCATGGTGAACTGTGCTTGAGGGGAGACCCTTTGACAAGACTCATACAACGAAGAAGAATGCCCACTTTGTGAGACACAAACCACGTCCAAGAAGGTGTCACGATCAGGGCTGCTGTTAGAAATTGCGGGGCCCCGTACAGACTACCTGGCAGGGCCCCCGCAAGAAAATATTAAAGATATATTTAGCTAAAATTACAACAAAATCACTATTATCAGACACAAATATAACATAACTCGCATAATTCCTGCTAAATCTAAAAATAAAAAATGTTAAATAAAAAAGAAGATGAAATGAGAAAAATATACAGGCTGGGCAGTTGGAGCTCAGTGATCAGAGAGACAGAGAGAGAGAAACAAAGTTACAATTTACAAATAAACTCCTGAGCAGAGATAAGTGCTGGGAGGGGCACACATGGGAGGGGGATTAGTGAGGGACAACTGTCTCTTTCTCAGCAGATAAAAGCTGATAGCAGGGAGAGGGAGAGATCAGATTCAGGTGCTGGAGGAAGATTTCTGTATTTGTTGTCCATCACTAATCCCCCTCTCTGTGTGGGCCCCCCTGTGTGCTCGGGCCCCCTACAAGAGGGCTGGTGGTCCCCCCCTATCAGCAGCCCTGGTCACAATGGTCAGGGGTGTACACATACTTCCCAGAATATTCCAAGAGGTATATACACCAGAAACCAAACAATCATATGTGAGCATGTTTGGTTTCTGGTGTGCATACCTCTTGGAATATTCTGGGAAGTATTTGTACACTCCTGACCATTGTGACACCTTCTTGGATGTTTGCCTGTCTGGCTGCCCCCCCCCCCATACCCTTCCACAGCCCCCCGGGGAGAACTACATGGACCATTTGAGGATCTTTTTCTGTTTTCCTTCATCTTCATTTCCAATGGGGAGTCTTATGGGAACCATGAATCTATGTTTGCCCTGGGTTGTAAGTTCATTAGGACTATTATACACAATTGCGTCTATATATGTATCTCCTGAGGAAGTGAGCATTGTCTCATGAAACATGTAGAGAAATGTATCATATATACATTTACACCTTGGATTGTCAGTCATGCCTTGATTTATGAAACTATGGAAACCCATGCATATATGTATGTACTTATGTCTACCAGAATTATTTATAATTGTATGTACCAAAGTGTTTAAATACTCAATAAATTTTGTACATTTTATACCTCGTGGTTTGTGTCTCACAAAGTCCCTTGGGCATTCTTCTTCTTTGTATTGATATATATCGGGACTGAGACATTCTCATGCCCCTCACATGCCAGTTCTCCTCTTTGAGAAGACTCAGGGGGTCCCCCCTCAGCAGATCTCCCCATGGCCGATTCATTTTCATCAATTAGATCCATAAGATCCCTAAGAGCCAGGTCCATTACTGTAAAGCTTTTCCATTGTTCTCTTGCTATCTTTTTCCTGTTTTTTCTTTTTCCTTTCTTTATCATGAAGGTATATATATATATATATATATATGTCAATCTTCAAGCAAAGAGATGCCGTATAGCAAAAAATGGCAAAAGTGGTTAAAGTTTTTTTTACTGGGGTTCTTCTTTGGAAATAAATACAATCGGCTTAAAACTATTAAAGTTTCCCTTTAAGAGAATTATTTAATACAGTGTTGCATGGAATAGTCCTTTTTAAATCTCTTTTGCAAATCTATTTTATATAAACTTGATTACAATTTGTTTACTGACTTTTTACTGACCCTTTAATCTTTGAGGGATTGACCATTAATCAAAGCTGTACAGTTTATGAAAAGTTGAAAATCATCTCAAAGGTTGAAAAAGAAAATGAGCTTTGGCGCAAATATGCCGTCGAACGTTGAATACATGGAACTCCTCTTAAACTGAAGTACAAGTTAGTAACTATTAGTAACATTGTAAAAGGCACTAATTAGGATCTGAGCAGAGGTTCCTCTTATCTCGGCATATTGTGTTTTAATCTCGTTATGGTGTCCGTATAATTACTTGGAATCCGTCACTGTCAGGATTACAGCACAATAATGTGATTGCAGTTTACCGTCCAGCCTACTGCCTTAGAATCTTATTTCTTTCTTGATAAACATATCAAATCAATACAACGCGGGGGAATATGATGTGGGTGAGAATTACCTTGTTAAAAAATCCAGAATTCTCTCATCTCAGCACCCTTGTTTTTTTGTTTTTTTTTGTTATGAAGTTGTGGAGATATTCTAGATTGAATGTATAAATATAATTTAGGGATGATAACTATTGCCCTTGTGCCAGTGACGCAGTTTTGTGGCAATGGCATTACAGAAAAATTGGCTCAGAAATAACACAATTATGTTGTAGCTGTGCAGTTCTTGGCCGGCTATGGTGACAACTGTCTTGACGCAGATCAGCCCCTGCTGCAGCCTCTCACCTTTTGATTTGCTACAAGGTTACAGTGTTTGCAAACTTTCCTGCCATGGCACTAAGCCTTAAAGTGTTACTAAACCCAGGAGCCTGCATTTACTATATCTGGTCTTTCACAGTACAAAGAACATGGAAATGTAATTATTTTAGTAAATGTAAACTGCTAAATACTTTTTCTCATCAGCAGTATATAGCAGTCTTGTGACTTCTATCAGTGTCTGGTAAAAGCTTGTAGGAGGAGCTTTCAATTTCCCCTGGTTGCCCTATGAGGCTGCAGGACCCCTGACCCTCTGTCTGGACAGTGCTGATTGGCCCTGTGCTGACTACATGCACCCTCCCAAAAAAAAAAAAAAAACTCTCTAGCAATACATACCAAACTGAGCAAGTGCAGCTTGTCCCCAAGGTAAAAAGACAAGGTGCCTCGAAGTGCAGTAGGCTCTGAGTATTTATTAGGTTAAAAGAATAAAAGCACTCACATTTCGTAGATGTGACATGGGCATAGCAAAGCTTGTCCCTGAGGCTCTGTTCCTTCAGAATATGGATTGAGGACAGTGGAAGAAAGGGCGATCAGTAAGACAGGATCAAACAGCCATTTTACACAATGCAGAGGATTAACCCATTAGGTTCCACAGTGAGTATAACAAGCATGTTTTACTGCAAATACAGATTGATTTTACTGTTGTGGGTTTAGTAACACTTTAAAGAGTATGTAAACCCAACATGTAAAGCATGCTTTACTGTATACTTGCATGAAAGAGTAAAATAGTATACAGTTATGTTTGTATTGCTTCCTGTGAAGTTTCTGGGTTCCTGACGGTCCCTCTGCTTTCCTATTAAAACTGACCAACTGTGGGTATAGGATTGTGTAAATGGGATTTTATAGTTGTGTTTTATTTTTTTGTTTTTTATTTGTTGAGCCAGATGGAATTGTGTCTTTTTTCAACCTGACTAACTATGTAACTAGACTAAGGTGATACAGAGAGATGAAACAAATACTCCTACATAAGATGTACCGCCTTATCTGCAGCCATTCAAAGTGCAGAATTTACATAACTTTTCTAAGCTCCACCAGGCAGAGGGCAGGTATCTGACACAGCACATACTGCACACATAAAGCAGAGAGCTAAGTGTAATCTGAAACCTGAGTGGAGGGAAAGGACACACCCCCTCTACACAGTTTCATAGGGAAACTTGCACATCTGATGCTGTGAGTCACCTTCTACGTGCTGAAGGGGGCATCTCCCAATGTGGAGCTTTGTACATGTGCCAATTGAACACAACTTTTTATGGCAACTATCATCTGTGATTCTTTAATGACTTTTTAATTGTGTAATACAGATGTTGTATATGTAGCCCCCCCCCCCCAAATTCCAGAGGCCTGGTGATGACCTTCAGAGACAGGGAGGGCCGACGTGTTCTTCCTCAGAGTTCAGGTTACTAGGCATGGTGGGTGGTGTACAAGGTAGAAAGATGGGCGCCAGTCACTTTTATGCTTGAACAAAGAGAAATGTATTTCTCACAACAGGAAAAATGTGAGAGAGAGGGGTAGGACACCCTTAGTCAAATACAGCAGATTGGAAGACTCCTTAGACTAAAATGTAGAAAAGGTAGACAGCGGTACAGAAAAGAGCCTTTAAGCTGGAACCAGCAATCTGTAATTTATAGCATGAGCTGTCTCCTGTAGCATCAGTATTCAACTCACAGAAGGTGTAGGAACTCCATCTCGATGCTTTCCCAGGCTCTCCATGGTTCCCCGGTTCGTGGCAGAGTCACCTCTGGTACTTCATCTCAGGTCTCCATCCTTTCCTTCATGCTTCCAGGTAATGTGCAGGCTCCCCTAAACACATGGCTTGGCCTCAGGCTTCAGGCCTATCCAGCAGAAGCTGTTCCTCCCACACCCACCCAGACAGGAGTCTAGGCGGAAAGGTCTAGGATCATCTGACTTCCTCCAAATAAATACCTTCTCCCAGCATGCTCAGCGACCAGTGTAATTAGCTGAGAAAAGTGTACATATTCATAACCTAGTCCTAGACTTACTGTAATACATCACACTAATGCCAACAGTAACAGTGCCACCTATTGACAAAAGGAAGAAACCACAGCTAATCCAGGCTTAGGAGGATAATCACAGAGACTACAAATTAGCCAGGTTAGTTACCACCTAACACAGCTAAATTTATTAGCAACCCTGTTTACGACAAGGGTGCTACATATATTTTAACTGTTTTCTTTTGTATGTTTTCTTTGTGGCACATTTAAAGACCCCAGACGGTGCTTTCTTCCCCATTATCGGGGGGGGGGGGGGGGATGTAGGTGAAAGTATATTATAGAGGCAAGCATGCACAATAGAAGGGTTTTGTTTTGTTCATTTTTCATTTTTCATCTCCGAGGTTTACAACCACTTTAACATGAAGTAGTATATCTGACTCTAGGTCCTCTTGAATTATTCAGATTAACTCTTACATTTCTTACATATGTTATCTTTATAGCTCTTTTAACCACTTTCCAACCACCCTCCGCCTTTTTATTGCGGCAGGGTGTCTCTCCTGCGCAAACCGACGTAGACCTACCTTGGTCACGCGCGGAAAGCTAGGGTGCAACTCGGCAGCGGGGAAGCTGATGCACGGGTCAGGCAGCTCTGATTGCCACCGGACACCCACGATCGCTCCCCACTGAGAGAGAAAAACACAGCTGACTGTTCTTCTCCCTGAAATGATCATAGAGCCCCTGTGATCCTTTTATATAGGATCACATGTCTCTATGGTCATTTCAGAAGCCACGCCCCCCCACAGTTAGAATCACTCCCCTAGGGTCACATTTAACCCCTTGATCACCCACAGGGTTAACCCCTTCCCTGCCAATGGCATTATTACAGTAACAGTGCATATTTTTAGCACTGATTACTGTATTAATGTCACTGGTACCCCCAAAAGTGTCAAAAATGTCAGTTAGGGGTTCGATCTGTCCGCCGCAATGTCGCAGTCCTGCTAAAAATCACAGATCGCCACCTTTACTAGTAAAAAAAAAGCAATAAAAATGACATAAATCTTTGTTGTAGTTTGTAGACACAATAACTTTTGCGCAAACCAAATCAAAATATGCTTATTGTGATTTTTTTTTACCACAAATATGTAGCAGAAAACAAATTGGCCTAAAATGTTAAACGTTTTTTTTTTTTTTTGAGAATGTCATATAGCAGAATGTGAAAAATATTGTTTTTTTTTTTTTTCAAAATTGTCGCTCTTTTTTTGTTTATAGTGCAAAAAATAAAAATCGCACAGGTGATCAAATACCACCAAAAGAAAGCTCTATTTGTGGGAAAAAAAAAATTTTATTTGGGGAAAAGCATCGCACGACCGCACAATTGTCAGTTAAAGTAACGCTGTGCCGAATCGCAAAATAGGTCCTGGTCAGGAAGGGGGCAAATCCTTCTGGTCTTAAAGTGGTTAATATAAGGTAAAATTTTTTTTCATTTTAGGAGCGTTGGCCTTTAACAATACAAATAGATATACTCCAGCACAATGCTAAGTCAAATCTTTGAGCCCATTTATTTCCAGTCTATTAAGAGGCATAAAGGAGAGAGAAGATTAATTCCCCCTATCTTATTCTGGCCACAAATTAGAATAAATGTATTACAATCTCCAGGCCTCTTCCCTTCAGTTTAATATAGTTTCCTAGTTAGAATGAATGCCTTTATTGACTGCAGCTGATGGGACCTATTTTTCGTATCGTTGTCAAATAATCGATGTGGCCATTATTCCCACTTTTGGCTCAAGCTGCGGCATCAGCGTGGTCAGAGGACGAGAGGCCAGAATGCCGGATAATTTGCCTGCGGTGATGTTGTACTCCTTGGGAGCTGTTTGAATTAAACAGTGCCGTCCAGGGAAAATCAATAACGAAGTTTAAATGGTTTCATAGGGATCTTTGTGATGATTGAATATTGCTCTTCCTACAAGAACGGGAGATGTATTCTGTCTTTTTCTCCTACCACCAACTAAGATACGTAGAAAATGCCAAGTGTTAATAATGGCTTGGCTGTTATTAATGTATTGTACATCCTGCTATATTCTAATTTAAAAAAAAAATATATATATATAGAGAGAGAGAGAGAGTGTTTCTCCCTGGCCACTCAAGCATTTAGGAGGCAGTCATCTTGGGTGCATTCATTTAAGTCAACTAACCTACCAGCATATCTTTGGAGTGTGGTCAGAAACCCATGTAAGCACATGGAGAACAGGCAAACTCTACGCAGATAATGTACTGATTGGATTTTGAAACCAAGGATATCATTTTTTTTATTTTACACAGCACTTTTTTTTCCTGTGGACTGAAAGCCCTTGGGAGGGGAGGCAGCCATCTTGAGCAAACATTAAGCTAAGTGGAAGTAGAAATGGAAGTTGAATTGGAAGTTGAAGTGGAAGTTGAGGTGGACTCCATGCACCTCCCACACTTTTCTTGGGAGCACACTGACCACTTTTATTTATTTATTTTTTACACACATTGCACATTTGTGGCCTGAGGATTACTTATACCCTCTGAAACATCCTAGATTTTCTGAAATAAGCGAAAAAGAAAAAAAGAATAAAAAACATTAAAAGTGTATTCAAAGACAATTCTAAAATATAAAAGGTGACAGACTATGTTGAGAAAATAAATAGCACCGCTTACCACCACTTTTTTGGGGGGGCTCCCAAGAAGAACAGGAGAGCCTGGGAACCACAGTGGGAGTGGTTGTACTGATAGAAGTGATTGGACAGCTTTACAGAAGCCTTGATCACTTCTAAAATCTTGCCAGGAGGTGGCAGATAGGAGCTAAGCTTGTTTTGACCCTTTCTGTGCCATGATATGTGGTACATGCCATGACAGGTGGAAAGGGTTAAAGGAAAAAACAACTGTGGCTATCACAATATGCATGCTATTTATAAGTTGATTGGAGTAATTGCCATTAAGGTTGTGCTAGGCATTCTGGTGTGCTCCTGCATTTTAAGGAAGAATAACCTACTTCCAGTCATACCTGCCCTTAATGTATTTATAGTTATAAATACACTATATCACCAAGTATTGGGACGCCTGCCTTTACAACCAACATGAACTTCAATGGTATCCCAGTCTTAGTTCGTAGGGTTCAATATTGAGATGGCCTACCCTTAGCATCTATAACAGCTTCAAAGGGTGGGCCAACTCAATATTGAACCCTACAGACTAAGACTGGGATGCCATTAAAGTTCATGTGTGTGTAAAGGCAATACCAGTACCAGTACCTTCAGATACAGTACAATATATTTGGTAATATATTGTATCTGAAGGGGGACACGCCCACAATGGCTATATAACAAGCTGCAGAGACCGGAGACCGGCATAATCACCGGAGACATCGTCGGAGGAGGACCGGAGGAAGAAGAAGAGAAGAGCCGCAAGAGCAAAAGAGCAGAAGAGCGGACAGCAAAAGAGCAGAAGATTGGACAGCAGAAGAGCGGAGAAGAAGAAGAAGAAGAGAAGAGCCGACGGCAAAAGAGCAGAAGAGCGGACAGCAAAAGAGCAAGAAGACCAGGAGAGGGAGAAGACCAGCGCAGAGAAGAACAGATGAAGATTTTTAATAAACTTTCCAAAACGTCTCCTGTCGTTATTTACATACACTGCCTTTTATGGGGTGAATGGGTAGGGGTACATTGTACCCCATACCCATTCACATAGGGAGGGGGTCCGGGATCTGGGGGGCCCCCTTGTTAAAGGGAGGCTTCCAGATTCCGATGAGCCCCCTGCCCGCAGACCCCCACAACCACTGGCCAGGGTTGTGGGGATGAGGCCCTTGTCCTCATCAACATGGGGGCAAGGTGCTTTGAGGTGGGTGGTGCAGAGCCCCCCCTGCCCCAAAGCACCAACACCCCCCCATGTTGAGGGCATGTGGCCTGGTGTGGTCCAGGGGGGGTGGGGCCGCTCGCTCGTCCCCTCCCCTTTCCTGGCCTGCCGGGCTGCATGCTCGGATAAGGGTCTGGTATGGATTTTGGGGGGGGGACCCCACACCGTTTTTTCGGCATGGGGCTACCCTCAAACTCCATACCAGACCCGAAGGGCCTGGTTTGGAACCTGGGGAGGACCCCCACGCCGTTTTTTTCCCATTTTGGCGTGGAGTTCCCCCTCAAGATTCTCACAGCGCAAGTCGCCCCGCAACTTGCGGTGCGACTTCCATTCAAATCAATAGGCTCCCATAGGGAACCATTGATTTTGAATGGAGGCAGAAAAAAAATGCTGCTAAAAGCAACGTGGCAAAACGTGCAATTACGCCAATGGAAAAAGCTACTGAAAGCACGTTTTTACAGCTGCTTTTTCCGGCGTCGGAACTAACTTTGATGCACGTTTTTTCTAACGCCCCGTGTGCATGGGGCCTAATAATCTAGTTATAAATTCATTGATGGGAGCAGTGACTGTGTACATGCAGCTTCTGCATCCCAATTGACATTAACCGGTTGCCGACTGCCGCAAGTACATATACTGCGGCGGTCAGCCCCGGCCAGGCAAAGTGACGTATATATAAACTTGCTTGTGAACCAATAGTGGGCGAGCATGCGCCTGCGGAGGCGCGCGCCCGCCACGGCTCGTTCCCTAGGAAGTCCGTGCGTGTGACTCGGCGATCGTCGGTGGAGAGGGAGAAAGGCAGGCAGCTGTAAACAAGCCGCCTGTCATTCTCCCCTGTGTAGGAATGGTGATCATACGGTTCTACTATGTAGGACCATTGATCACTGTTCCTACACCAGTAGCCATGTCCAATCACAGTTAGAAGCACGCCCCTAGGGACACACTTAACCCCTCCTTCCCCAATAAAGTTAACCCCTTCCCTGCCAGTGTAATTTTGCAGTAACAGTGCATATATATAGCACTGATTACTGCAGTAATGTCACTGGTAACCCCAAAAGTGTCAAAAATGTCAGTCAAGGGTCCGATCTGTCCGCCGCAATGTCGCAGTACCGCAAAGAAAATTGCAGATCGCCGCCATTACGCGTTAAAAAAAAAACACCAAAAATGACAAAAATCTTTCCCTTAGTTAGTAAACGCAATAACTTTTGCGCAAACCAATCAAAATAAGCTTTTTGTGATTTTTTTTACCAAACATATGTAGCATAAAACAAATTGGCCTAAAATGTTAAAAAAATTAGATTTTTACATTTTTTTTTGGGGGGGGGGGGGGGAATTTCATATAAAAAAATTTGAAAAATATTGTTATTTTTGAAAAATTGACGCTCTTTTTTTGTTTATAGCGCAAAAAGTAAAAAATCACACAGGTGATCAAATACCACCAAAAGAAAGCTCTGTTTGTGGGAAAATAAGGACGTCAAATTCGTTTAGGTACAGCATCGCACGACCGCGCAATTGTCCGTTAAAGTCACGCAGTGCCGAATCGCAAAAAAAACCCTGGTCGGAATGGGGGTAAAATCTTCCTGGGCTTAAGTGGTTAATAGGACTGCCTGCACAGAAATACACAGAATACGACTCTTACACAGGCATACGCTTCCGTACCCCCCATGTGAACAAGGCCTTAGTAGAAATTTACCACTTTGTAAGTTACGTTATGTTTATGTGTGCTAATAATGAGTTTATGCCAGGTTCAAATCTATGTGGTTGCAGTATTTAGGCACGTTTTGTGGTGCTTTTTTAAACCCACGTTTTTATGCATTTTGTGCATGCAGTTTTCATGCGTTTTGCGTTCTTTTTTTTTTTTTCACTTTAAAAACTGGGAATTGGTTGTTAAGGAGTTGGCCGAGAAGGCTGCCGCCGTGTCTTTAACAACCGATGAGTCATCAGCTGAATGTAAGAAAATAATTGCCAGCAAAAAAAACAAATCTGTACAAAAACAGCGTGGGGTCCCCCCCCCCAATCTGTGCCAGGCCCTTTGGGTTTGGTATGGTTTTTGAGGGAAACCCACACCAATTTTGTTTTTAAAAAATGGTGTGGGGTCCCCCCAAAATCCATACCAGACCCTTATCCGAGCATGCACCCCCGCTGGTCAGGAAAGGGAGGGGATGAGTGAGCACCCCCTTCCTGAACAAAACTAGGCCGCTTGCCCTCAACATGGGGAGGGTGCTTTGGGGTGCCCTTGGGGTGTCCTCTTCCTGACAACCTTGGGATGTCGTTGTTGGGGTCTGCAAGTGGGGGGCTTATTGGTATCTGGAAGCCCCCTTTAACAAGGAGGCTCCCAGATCCTGCCCCCCCCCCCCATGTGCATAGGTATCGGGTACATCGTACCCCTACCCATTCACAAAAAAAGTGTACAAAAAAATAAACACAAAAGACAGCTTTTGACAAGTCCTTTATTCAAAAATAAAAAAAATAGTGTCCCTCACCCTCAATGTAAATCCATCGTCAATCACGACGCTCACCGCACCCGAAAAATAGAAAAAAACTGACAGACGCTTCAGCCTCTTTTGAGGCGTACTCGCCAAATGACGCTCTTGAGCTTTGAGAGCTCTTTTATAGGCAAGGGGCGGGCCACCTTGCCTATATCCAAATTTGTATGGATGAAGAAACCTGGCCGAACAAGAAATCTATGGCTGGGCATACATGGTTAAAATCTCGGCCAGTTCAACAGAAACTACACGAGATTTGAACCTTTAATGGGCAGGCTGAACATAGCAAGCTGATTGATTGATCAGCTTGGGTACAACAAACCTGCCGGGTTCTCTTGCGATTACTGCTAATGGCTGCTAGAGCTTCTAGCGATAATCACTGTCTTCACCCAGTGTGCCAGCTTCCGCCGCTCTTCCTTGCTGGGAGAGGACAATGGCCCAGCAGGAGGGATTCCGGCATCAACGCTGTCTGTGTTAATTGGGGAATCAAGCAAAATTCTTTCCTGCAACCTGTGGTTGCAGGAAAGAAATTTGCTCTGTGTATGGTCGGCCTAACCCTCTATGGAAAGCTTAACAGAATCATATGCTATATACGCTATATTGTACATTACACACTCCTGCACTATATACACTATATTGTACATTGCATACTCTTGTACTATACATACTATATTGCATATTACATACTCCTGTACTATATATACTATATTGCACATTACATATTCCTGTACTATATACACTATATTGTACATTACATACACACTCCTACACTATATGCACTATATTGTACATTACATACTCCTGTACTATATACACTATATTGTACATTACATGCTCCTGTACTATATACACTATATACATTACATACTACTGTACAATATACACTTTATTGTAAATGACACAGTCATGTACTATATACACTAGCTTGTGCATTACATACTGCTATGCTATATACACACAGTACATTACATACAGTACTTCCTTACTATGTACACGATATTGCACATTACATGCTACTGTACTATATACACTATATTGTCTATTACATGCTCCTGTACTATATACACTATATTGTACATGACATACTTCTGTATTATGTAAACTATATTGCACATTACATACGTCCTTACTATATACACTATATTGTGCATTACAGACTCCTGTACTATATACACTATATTGTACATTACAGACTCCTGTACTATTTATACACAATATTGTACATTGCATACTCCTGTATTTTATACACTATATTGTACATTACAGACTCCTGTACTATATACACTATATTGTGCATTACATACTCCTGTCCTATATACACTATATTGTACATTAAAACAGAATATAGTGTTTGTGATAAATATTGGTAACAAAAAGAGGTACCGACATCCCCAGTATGACAATTACAATTTTTGGGAGTCACCCAAACTGAATTAAGACGGAGATAGGCTCTAGGGTGAGCCCATCACCCAAGAGAAAAGTGGGGAAAAAAGGGAGAATGTCCCAGAAGGGGAGAAAAGATAGAAACAAGGAGAAAAAAAGGGAAAAAGAAAGTGAGTAGAGGGCTAGTGGGATTTTTAAATTGGTACCATACCACTTAGTGTAAATAGACACATAACTATCAGTTAAAATCTATCAAAGTTTATTTATACAAAAAAGAGATTAAAAACAACATTCATATAATATAAAGAATATTCAAATAAGTACAGAAACATCATGAAAGACTCAGTGTTCAATGTATCCAAAATTGAAAACCGGATATTAACCCGACATGTTTCACGGTTTTAACAGACCGCTTCTTCAGGGGTATGTATTGTATTGTAATGATATTGTCTTGATTTTCCTGTATAACAAAAAATTATTATTATTATTTTTATTTTTCCCCACTTTTCTCTTGGGTGATGGGCTCCAACACCTAGAGCCTATCTCCATCTCAATTCAGTTTGGGTGACTCCCAAAAATTGTATATTGTACATTACATACAGTACCTCCTTACTATATACACTACATTGCACATTACATACTCCTGTACTATATACACTATATTGTACATTACATACTCTTGTACTATATACACTATATTGCACATTACATACTCCTGTACTATATACACTATTTTGTACATTATAGACTCCTGTACTATTTATACTATATTGTACATTACAATGTACTATATACACTTTATTGCAAATAACATAGTTCTGTGCTATATACACTATATTGTGCATTACATACTCCTGTACTATATATATACTATATTGTACATCACATACTACTGTACTATATACACTTTATTATAAATGACATAGTCCTGTACTCAATACACTATATTGTGCATTACATACTCCTGTACTATATACAGTATATTGTACATTACATACAGTACTTCCTTACTATATACGCTATATTGCACATTACATACTCCTGTACTATATACACTATATTGTACATTACATACTCTTGTACTATATACACTATATTGCACATTACATACTCCTGTACTATATACACTATTTTGTACATTATAGACTCCTGTACTATTTATACTATATTGTACATTACAATGTACTATATACACTTTATTGCAAATAACATAGTTCTGTGCTATATACACTATATTGTGCATTACATACTCCTGTACTATATATATACTATATTGTACATCACATACTACTGTACTATATACACTTTATTGTAAATGACATAGTCCTGTACTCAATACACTATATTGTGCATTACATACTCCTGTACTATATACAGTATATTGTACATTACATACAGTACTTCCTTACTATATACGCTATATTGCACATTACATACTCCTGTACTATATACACTATATTGTACATTACATACTCTTGTACTATATACACTATATTGCACATTACATACTCCTGTACTATATACACTATTTTGTACATTATAGACTCCTGTACTATTTATACTATATTGTACATTACAATGTACTATATACACTTTATTGCAAATAACATAGTTCTGTGCTATATACACTATATTGTGCATTACATACTCCTGTACTATATATATACTATATTGTACATCACATACTACTGTACTATATACACTTTATTGTAAATGACATAGTCCTGTACTCAATACACTATATTGTGCATTACATACTCCTGTACTATATACAGTATATTGTACATTACATACAGTACTTCCTTACTATATACGCTATATTGCACATTACATACTCCTGTACTTTATACAGTATTTTGTACATTACATACTCCTGTACTATATACACTATATTGTACATTACATACTCCTGTACTATATACACTATATTGTACATTACATACTCCTGCTCAACAGTTTCTGGGAGTTAAGTAATCCCTGACTATTTTAGAGAATTTCTTTTTAAAGGTAGGTTAAGCCCCCGTTCACACTGGGGCGACCTGTGAGGCGACCTGGTCGCCTCACAGGTCGCCGTAGGTCGCCTGCCATACAGAAGCTATGGACCTGTTCTAATAGGAGCGACACAAGTCGCCCCGACTTAGAAAAAGGGTCCGGAGCTTCTTTGGGGCGACCCGGAGAGACCTGCATAGACTTCAATGTTATGAAGTCGCGGGGCGAGCAGCGCGCCGCGACCTATGAGGTCGCCCGGCAAAGTCGGGTCGCTGCAATGTGAACGGGGCCTTAGACAGGTAAAAAGTTCACTGACTGTCAATGTTGTGGGATTTGGGGGGGGTTACATTAGGATGCACATACAGTATTCGTCTGACACTTACACACACTGCAGAAAGGACTTTTCAAACTTCCTCCACCCCAGGTGGGTAGGGTTTTCTGCCTAGTTATGCATGCTGGGGTATATTGACACCCTTTAGTGCTGAGGAAACTTCAACGTTACAGAAAACGTCCAGTTACTTGTGACTACCACTGCTAGGAACACATGGCACAAAAGCAGCATTATTTGGGTGTTCAACTTGCACAAGAAACTAGGATTGCAACCTATGTATCTGACGTCAATGTATGAGATCACATGATCACATTTTCCGTGACCACATATATCCATGTGCTCATGTGAGCCTGCAATGCAAGCATACCATGGCATTTTATCCCTGGGCTTAATTATTTCCTTTAGTAAATCAGGTCTTGTGAGTCATAGCAGGAGACGTGTTCATAGATCCAGACAGGAGATACAATACACCAGAAATATTTTCCATTTACGATGAAGTCGTTTGCTCGGAAATTGGCTTAACGGTGAAAAAGATTTAATGGGAAACAGAAATGTAGTTCAAGGAGCTGAAACTAATCTTCAGCTACTTTGAAAGCTGCTGGAACTACTTGAAAATTTGTGCCGTGTGCTCTTAATCCTGGAATAAGAGTCAGTTTGAGGAATGGAGTCAGACTCTGCAGCAACACCCACCATGCAAAGTGGAGAGGAGCCCGGTGGAAAGACTCCGATGGTACTTGTCCGTAATTAAATGAATGTATTTGCTGCTTGTTCTCAGGACACTTGTGGTGCATCTAGTGTTTTTCGATTGGTGCTGGGTTTGTCCTTGCATGTCATTCCAATATTATAATACACAAGAAGACTCTTTTATTATTTATTTATTACAGGTACTTATATAGCGTTGTCAATTTACGTAGCGCTTTACACAAAGATATTGTACATTCAGTCCTTTACGCTCAAGCAGCTTACAATCTAAAGCGTGACTCCACTTTTGTTGAGAAAAAAAACATTCCCCTCTGGGTGATCTCTGTACATTGCAGGGATTTTAACAAACTTTGTTGCAGATTCCTACCTTTTATTATTCTGAAGAAATCATTGTTTGTTCTTCTATGCCTCTGTGCTGAGTGGGTCAAATGGGAGTGGTTTCA
This sequence comes from Pelophylax lessonae, assembly GCF_965119305.1. NCBI lineage: Eukaryota > Metazoa > Chordata > Amphibia > Anura > Ranidae > Pelophylax > Pelophylax lessonae. The sequence goes on from NC_138772.1 coordinate 42,843,400, forward strand.
TAATTATCTGTCGGCTGTGGCAGCTGCAGGGCTCTAATGAGGAAATCTGCTGGGCCTGCATACCGTTAGACGTGTTCCTATTGGGAGTATCTCACCAAAAATTACATTTTTGTTGCAGGGGATGCCAGAAATCTGACTTGTATCTTAGGCTGACTTCTGGGAAAATTGGTGAGCCAATCACACAAGCAGGAAATGATGTTTCTGGGGGTGTGGTCAGTATACATTCTGTGTACAGAACAGCTCCAGGCGGCCATATTGAATTTCATTTTCAGAAAATTACAACAGCTGCAGATTGAAAAGGAAATGTAATTTTTAATAACATTCAATCACAATATGATTTGTGTCACAATAGTATACATTAGATTGTTTTTTCTTTATTTGCTGATTTTCTTTCCCACAAAAGTGGAGTTACCCTTTAAGGTCCCTAACTCGCATTCATACATACACATGATAGGTCCAATTTATCCAGGAGCCAATTACCCTACCAGCATGTCTTTGGAGTGTGGGAGGAAACCGAAGTAACCGGAGGAAACCCACTCAGACACAGGGAGAACATGCAATTTCTAGGCAGGCAGTGTCCTGGTTGGAAGTCAAACAGATGACCCTTGTGCTGCTAGGCAAACGTGCTAACCATTTAGCCACTGTGCTGTCCACTTTTTTCATTTAAAGCTGAACTCCAGGCAGATATAAAAGACAGAATAGAATGTAGCTCTGTAATTCTGAGTCCACTAATAAGCAATTGCCTGTTTTTGGCCTGGTATCAGCCTCTTGCAGTCCTTGTACAGCAGGGCTGGTCTGTGAGAGAAAGAAGCAGCAGAAGTAGCCAACCAGTTCATGGGCTCACAAGTAACATGCTTATAGGAGGAAATAGCAGAGTGACTGAGAAGAGAACTCATCACTGTGCTGCTTCTCCTTTCATTGTCCAATCACATGTTAGGGGCGGATCCATGACAACTTCAGACAACAACAAGCCTCCGATGAAGTGGGTTGAATGACGTTAGTCATCAGACTGAGTGCATCCTATGGCAGAAAAGAAAAACTGCAGGGGTGAGCCCCAGATTGAAAGTAAATATTGCAACAAAAACATTTTTATCTGTTATTTTTTTCAATGGGCTCTTAATTTTTATTTTGCCATTATTGGATGGAATTCTGCTTTAAAATTAAACAAAAGACTTGGAATCCTGTAGGTGTGAGGGTGGGGGGGGGGGGGGTTTGGGGGTGCAACATGGTGCAATAGAAAAACTTGTATTGAAGTAAGGCAGCAACAGTTCACATCAACACAGTGGGACAGCTACCCAACAAGGCACACTCATAGTTTCCAATTATGTGAATAAGTAGGTCCCAGCTGAACCAACAGCGTCTATTGAGAGGAGACCGAATCTGGCCTGGCCATCAAGTGCCCAATGAGGAAGGTATACAGAACAGATGTGGCTCTACGCTTTCCCTCCTCGTCAGGAACCTTTTCCTATTGCTAGTAATATCCCTAACACACAGGGTATATTTCCCTGCACCTGGCCAGGGTCTTAAATAGACTCTGCCACACTTAAGATGGCCGTCAGAGTCACATGGGTGGCCAGCATCCAATCGGATTGCTGCCCCAATGACTCAGGAAACCATAGAGGAACCCTGTTCCCCATGACTTCCTCTCCCTCTGCATTTCCACTGCGGTTGAGCACCACCTTCAGTGGACGCAGCAGACTGCAACTGCCTACAAGCCTTCACAGGTAATATTAAAGCCAAACTAAATTAATATGGAATGGAATTCAACGTTTGCAAATAGTTTTTTTTCTGGCTAGACAAGAAGCTCTCTTAGTTCAGAACCTTCAAGGTAACATTGTGGCTGAGGAGTGATTCCCTGCTCTTCTGTCCTTCACTAGCACTTGCATAACAGCTGGGGAATAGTATTGTAACCCATCACAATATCATGTAGAGGAAATAAAGGACCTTTTTTAAATTTTCAAAGCAGATCAGGCTCAAACATATTTTTTTCTGATTAGGTGTGTAGCACCCTTTCTAGGTAGGTAGGTGCTAGGCAAAAGCATCTATTGCTCTTTCTGCTTATCAGGGGAGCCTGATCTATTAGGTTGCCTGTTGCATGTCTCCAGGTGTGATTCACTGGGTCTGAGAGAGTGTCCCCACTATATCCAATGAGGGAGCTTGTTGGACAGTGGAGGAAACTCAGCCAGTGACACATTGGCTTTTGTGGGAGCCCCAGTGGGAGGGTATTCTTGCAATGCATCCTGGGATTGCTCATAAAAGCTGAGGGGACAAGGGACAGGGTGTCTTTGGCAGGAAGATGAGTCCCGGGAGGAGGCTGACGGCTGTCTTTCCTGCTGTTTGAGAGGAAGGTGGTCTTAGGCGGTCGGCCTAGTGAACCAGGTGTGGAGCTGAGCTGCAGAGGATCCAGTGGAGCTGACGGTGGAGCTGCTGGCAGAGTCTCTCTGGAAAAACCGTGTCCGTGAGTACCAGGAGATTTGCCTAAGGGTCTGCCCAGAAAGGGGGACCACTCCAATGAAGTCAGGAGATCTGGGAGCCAGCTCACACAGAGAGAGTTACAGTAAAGGGGTTGCCCTGTAGAACCTTGAAGAATATGGACAAAGAGGGTGCCTAGTAGGGCCCTGAAGAGCGATTCACAAAGTAATACAGTTCATTAAGTTCTTCTTCACTGCAAGTAACAAGGTGAAGCAGCGGCCTTGCCGCACTCAGCTTTATTCAGTCATCCCAGCAAGTGTGCATAGTTATTCAAGTTGGAGTATCCCACTCACCCCTTCTCCTATCCAAGTTCTCATTAAAAACACAAAAACCAAAACCCCTAGACTGTATCTTGACTGAGCCAAGCACTTTGAAAATGCTAAACTTTGGTGTTGTTGCTATGGATAACCCAGGGGAATCCGTATCCAGCAGCTCCCAAGGGAGTAGTGCTACAGGTGTATTTATGATAATGCCACCATCATTGTTCAGGCACTATCCAGTAAACTTCCTTTACTTGAATGCTGGCTCAAAGATGAATATTGCAAATCCTAAGGCGTTGTTCACAAAGGTTTCAGCTTGTACAACCGCATCTGTAAAGCTCTTGGCAAGCAGATCTGTTGAACAAAGAGGTCAACTGACCGCCAATAGCAATTGATGCTGAAAGAAGCCTGGTAGAGGACTTCTATATCCCTTATCATGGACAGCGGGTGAACATCGTGGAGAAACTGCTGTCTATGATAGGTGCCAAATTCCTGCGAGATTTGGGTGGCAATTCGGACATTTTACACTGGCGTGCACACAGTTTGGGGAATGGATGTAGGGACTTGGCCCATCTTGATAGGGAGAAGCTATGCCTAGGGAATGGGATAGATCAGGTTCTAGTTGAGGAGAGAAAGTGCAGGCCCCATCCAGAGAATCCTTGGAGAGGATACAATGAAAGGAAGAAGTTGCTGTGCAGAACATTGGGGAATAGGGTTGAGCGGACACCTAGATGTCCGTGTTCGACGGGTTCGGCCGAACTTTAAAAAAAAGTCCGGGTCCGTGTCCCGGACTTTTACCGAACTTTTCCCGGACACCGAACCCCATTGAAGTCAATGGGGACCCGAACTTTAAGGCACTAAAATGGCTCTAAAACACCAAAGGAAAGGGCTAGAGTGCTGCAAATGGCAGCAAAACGTAATTAAGAGCATGGCAAGTGCTCTGCAAACAAATGTGGATAGGGAAATAACTTAAAACAACAAAAAAAAACAGAAAAATAAAACAATGTTCTTCTTCATCTCTGAAGGACGAGGCCCATATGGAGTAGGAGGGAGGTTGAGGTGGTGGTGGATGTGGCGGTGACATAGGCGTGCGCACAGGGTGTGCTGGGTGTGCCTGGGCACACCCTAATCACCTAGGGCACATAGCATTGCCAGTGAGGAGATGGGAAAGATCTCCCTGGGACCTGCTCTGCTCTATTTCTCCTTGCCTACAGGTACATGGCCCCGATACATTACTCTCCCTGCTGGCAAACACATGCATGTGTATTTCAACTTTGGGGTGCACACCTTAATGCAATAGGCTGCGCACACCTATGGGCGGTGTAGGTGGAAGCGGCGGTGGAGGAGGACCAGGGCCGGATTAACAGCATCATGGGCTTGGTGCTGAGGATTTTGAAGGGCCTTAAGGGCCGTGCCTTGCCATGCACCCAGAGGAGGAAGGGTGCAGCCATGCATGCCTAATTCAACATGGGATGCTGTCTCTGAAGCCCATAAACACATCCATGCATCGCCAACTGTCCCTCCTTGTCCGGCCTTCACGCTGTGTGGGGAGGTTCTGAGGGTGCTGCCTGGGGAAGCGAGCATAGAAGCCAGACTTCTGTGTTTACAAGTGACAGAAGAGCGGTAACAGTGAATATGGCCAACCCGGGGCCTATATAAAAGGTAGGGGCCTGGAGCTGCAGCTCCAATAGCCCCTACATTAATCTGGCCCTGAGGAGGAGGACGAGGTAGCCAACACTGCTTCTTTTCAAAAATTTTAAATGAGGGTACACCCCAAAAGAGTGAGAAAGAGCAAAAATGGAACAATGGGTGGGTAAGGTCGGTATCCATTGCTATTCTGCATAAGGTACGGAAAAGTCCCGTGGGATCCATGCCTGGTTCATTTTAATGAACGTGAGCTTGTCCACATTGTCTCTGGACAGGCGGCTGCGCTTGTCTGTTATAACGCCCCCAGCCGTGCTAAATACCCGTTCAGATAATACACTGGCTGCAGGGCACGCCAGCACCTCCAAGGCGTAAAGGGCAAGCTCAGGCCATGTGCCCAATTTGGAGACCCAGAAGTTGAAGGGGGCAGACCCGTCATTCACTACATGTAGGCGTGTGCACACATACTGCTCCACCATGTTGGTAAAATGCTGCCTCCTGCTAAGACGTTCCATCTGAGCTGCTGGTGCTGCTGTTTGTTGTGGCGTGCTGACAAAGCTTTTCCACATTTCGGCCATGCTAACCCTGCCTTCTGAGGTGCTGGCGGTGCCCTGGTTGCGTTGGCGACCTCCTCCTCCTCCTCCTCTGCCTTGTGCTTCCACTGTGGCCCCGCTGTCAGATGGGAATGCCAGCAGCATGGCGTCTACCAGCGTGCGCTTGTACTCGCGCATCTTGCGATCGCGCTCCAGTGAGTGAATTAAGGACGGTACGTTGTCCTTGTAACGGGGATCCAGCAGCGTGGCCACCCAGTAATCAGCACAAGTTAGAATGTGGGCAACTCGGCGGTCGTTGTGGAGACACTGCAGCATGTAATCGCTCATGTGTGCCAGGCTGCCCAGAGGCAACGAAAGGCTGTCCTCTGTGGGAGGTGTATCGTCCGTGTCCTCTGTATCCCCCCAGCCACGCACCAGTGATGGCCATGAGCTGGCCTGGGTGCCACCCTGCTGTGAACATGGTTCCATCTCCTCCTCCAGCTCCTCCTCCTCCTCATCCTCCTCATCCTCCAGAACTGTGCCCCTGCTGGACAATTGCATCCCTGGCGTTTGCGTGTGCAGGAACCCACCCTCGGAGCCCCTTGCGAATGACTGCCCTGAAAGCCTTGGAAATGTTACCTCTTCATCCTCCTCCTCCTCCTCATCCTGTGCCACATCCTCTTCCATCATCGCCCGAATTGTTTTTTCAAGGAGGCATAGAAGTGGGATAGTTAAGCTGAGAACGGCGTCATTGCCACTGGCCATGTTGGTGGAGTACTCAAAACAGCGCAACAAGGCACACAGGTCTCGCATGGAGGCCCAGTTAAATTAAATAGCGGAATAGAAAATATGATCCAAAAAAAGTGTATGTATATCACACGTACACAACCACACTGGGCCCCAATTACTATTGTTTGTACCCCTAAAAGGCTAGATGAGGAGTAGGGGGAGTATGGAACAGGCAGCACCCTCAAACCTTCAGAAGTATGAGATGAACCCCAACAACTTGGAAAGGTGGATCTCTCTCACACGTACCAACACAGACTATCCCCCAATTTAACTGATCCCCAAAGGTTTTTGATTAAATAGCGGAATAGAAAATATGATCCAAAAAAAGTGTATGTATATCACACGTACACAACCACACTAGGCCCCAATTACTATTGTTTGTACCCCTAAAAGGCTAGATGAGGAGTAGGGGGGGTATGGAACAGGCAGCACCCTCAAACCTTCAGAAGTATGAGATGAACCCCAACAACTTGGAAAGGTGGATCTCTCTCACACGTACCAACACAGACTATCCCCCAATTTAACTGATCCCCAAAGGTTTTTGATTAAATAGCGGAATAGAAAATATGATCCAAAAAAAGTGTATGTATATCACACGTACACAACCACACTAGGCCCCAATTACTATTGTTTGTACCCCTAAAAGGCTAGATGAGGAGTAGGGGGGGTATGGAACAGGCAGCACCCTCAAACCTTCAGAAGTATGAGATGAACCCCAACAACTTGGAAAGGTGGATCTCTCTCACACGTACCAACACAGACTATCCCCCAATTTAACTGATCCCCAAAGGTTTTTGATTAAATAGCGAAATAGAAAATATGATCCAAAAAAAGTGTATGTATATCACACGTACACAACCACACTAGGCCCCAATTACTATTGTTTGTACCCCTAAAAGGCTAGATGAGGAGTAGGGGGGGTATGGAACAGGCAGCACCCTCAAACCTTCAGAAGTATGAGATGAACCCCAACAACTTGGAAAGGTGGATCTCTCTCACACGTACCAACACAGACTATCCCCCAATTTAACTGATCCCCAAAGGTTTTTGATTAAATAGCGGAATAGAAAATATGATCCAAAAAAAGTGTATGTATATCACACGTACACAACCACACTAGGCCCCAATTACTATTGTTTGTACCCCTAAAAGGCTAGGAGTAGGGGGAGTATGGAACAGGCAGCACCCTCAAACCTTCAGAAGTATGAGATGAACCCCAACAACTTGGAAAGGTGGATCTCTCTCACACGTACCAACACAGACTATCCCCCAATTTAACTGATCCCCAAAGGTTTTTGATTAAATAGCGGAATAGAAAATATGATCCAAAAAAAGTGTATGTATATCACACGTACACAACCACACTAGGCCCCAATTACTATTGTTTGTACCCCTAAAAGGCTAGATGAGGAGTAGGGGGGGTATGGAACAGGCAGCACCCTCAAACCTTCAGAAGTATGAGATGAACCCCAACAACTTGGAAAGGTGGATCTCTCTCACACGTACCAACACAGACTATCCCCCAATTTAACTGATCCCCAAAGGTTTTTGATTAAATAGCGGAATAGAAAATATGATCCAAAAAAAGTGTATGTATATCACACGTACACAACCACACTAGGCCCCAATTACTATTGTTTGTACCCCTAAAAGGCTAGATGAGGAGTAGGGGGGGTATGGAACAGGCAGCACCCTCAAACCTTCAGAAGTATGAGATGAACCCCAACAACTTGGAAAGGTGGATCTCTCTCACACGTACCAACACAGACTATCCCCCAATTTAACTGATCCCCAAAGGTTTTTGATTAAATAGCGGAATAGAAAATATGATCCAAAAAAAGTGTATGTATATCACACGTACACAACGACACTAGGCCCCAATTACTATTGTTTGTACCCCTAAAAGGCTAGGAGTAGGGGGAGTATGGAACAGGCAGCACCCTCAAACCTTCAGAAGTATGAGATGAACCCCAACAACTTGGAAAGGTGGATCTCTCTCACACGTACCAACACAGACTATCCCCCAATTTAACTGATCCCCAAAGGTTTTTGATTAAATAGCGGAATAGAAAATATGATCCAAAAAAAGTGTATGTATATCACACGTACACAACCACACTAGGCCCCAATTACTATTGTTTGTACCCCTAAAAGGCTAGATGAGGAGTAGGGGGGGTATGGAACAGGCAGCACCCTCAAACCTTCAGAAGTATGAGATGAACCCCAACAACTTGGAAAGGTGGATCTCTCTCACACGTACCAACACAGACTATCCCCCAATTTAACTGATCCCCAAAGGTTTTTGATTAAATAGCGGAATAGAAAATATGATCCAAAAAAAGTGTATGTATATCACACGTACACAACCACACTAGGCCCCAATTACTATTGTTTGTACCCCTAAAAGGCTAGATGAGGAGTAGGGGGGGTATGGAACAGGCAGCACCCTCAAACCTTCAGAAGTATGAGATGAACCCCAACAACTTGGAAAGGTGGATCTCTCTCACACGTACCAACACAGACTATCCCCCAATTTAACTGATCCCCAAAGGTTTTTGATTAAATAGCGAAATAGAAAATATGATCCAAAAAAAGTGTATGTATATCACACGTACACAACCACACTAGGCCCCAATTACTATTGTTTGTACCCCTAAAAGGCTAGATGAGGAGTAGGGGGGGTATGGAACAGGCAGCACCCTCAAACCTTCAGAAGTATGAGATGAACCCCAACAACTTGGAAAGGTGGATCTCTCTCACACGTACCAACACAGACTATCCCCCAATTTAACTGATCCCCAAAGGTTTTTGATTAAATAGCGGAATAGAAAATATGATCCAAAAAAAGTGTATGTATATCACACGTACACAACCACACTAGGCCCCAATTACTATTGTTTGTACCCCTAAAAGGCTAGATGAGGAGTAGGGGGGGTATGGAACAGGCAGCACCCTCAAACCTTCAGAAGTATGAGATGAACCCCAACAACTTGGAAAGGTGGATCTCTCTCACACGTACCAACACAGACTATCCCCCAATTTAACTGATCCCCAAAGGTTTTTGATTAAATAGCGGAATAGAAAATATGATCCAAAAAAAGTGTATGTATATCACACGTACACAACCACACTAGGCCCCAATTACTATTGTTTGTACCCCTAAAAGGCTAGATGAGGAGTAGGGGGGGTATGGAACAGGCAGCACCCTCAAACCTTCAGAAGTATGAGATGAACCCCAACAACTTGGAAAGGTGGATCTCTCTCACACGTACCAACACAGACTATCCCCCAATTTAACTGATCCCCAAAGGTTTTTGATTAAATAGCGGAATAGAAAATATGATCCAAAAAAAGTGTATGTATATCACACGTACACAACCACACTAGGCCCCAATTACTATTGTTTGTACCCCTAAAAGGCTAGGAGTAGGGGGAGTATGGAACAGGCAGCACCCTCAAACCTTCAGAAGTATGAGATGAACCCCAACAACTTGGAAAGGTGGATCTCTCTCACACGTACCAACACAGACTATCCCCCAATTTAACTGATCCCCAAAGGTTTTTGATTAAATAGCGGAATAGAAAATATGATCCAAAAAAAGTGTATGTATATCACACGTACACAACCACACTAGGCCCCAATTACTATTGTTTGTACCCCTAAAAGGCTAGATGAGGAGTAGGGGGGGTATGGAACAGGCAGCACCCTCAAACCTTCAGAAGTATGAGATGAACCCCAACAACTTGGAAAGGTGGATCTCTCTCACACGTACCAACACAGACTATCCCCCAATTTAACTGATCCCCAAAGGTTTTTGATTAAATAGCGGAATAGAAAATATGATCCAAAAAAAGTGTATGTATATCACACGTACACAACCACACTAGGCCCCAATTACTATTGTTTGTACCCCTAAAAGGCTAGGAGTAGGGGGAGTATGGAACAGGCAGCACCCTCAAACCTTCAGAAGTATGAGATGAACCCCAACAACTTGGAAAGGTGGATCTCTCTCACACGTACCAACACAGACTATCCCCCAATTTAACTGATCCCCAAAGGTTTTTGATTAAATAGCGGAATAGAAAATATGATCCAAAAAAAGTGTATGTATATCACACGTACACAACCACACTAGGCCCCAATTACTATTGTTTGTACCCCTAAAAGGCTAGATGAGGAGTAGGGGGGGTATGGAACAGGCAGCACCCTCAAATCTTCAGAAGTATGAGATTGTGTTCACTGTACCCCACAAAGATTGAGTTCACTGCACCCCACAATGATTGTGTTCACTGCACCCCACAAAGATTGTGTTCACTGCACCTCACAAAGATTGTGTTCACTGTACCCCCCAAAGATTGTGTTCACTGCACCCCACAAAGATTCTGTTCACTGTACCCCACAAAGATTGTGTTCACTGCACCCTAAAAGGATGTTGTTCACTGCACCCCACAAAGATTGTGTTCACTGCACCCTAAAAGGATGTTGTTCACTGCACCCCAAAAAGATTGTGTTCACTGTACCCCCCCAAAGATTGTGTTCACTGCACCCCACAAAGATTGTGTTCACTGCACCCCAAAAAGATTGTGTTCACTGTACCCCCCAAAGATTGTGTTCACTGCACCCCAAAAAGATTGTGTTCACTGTACCCCCCAAAGATTGTGTTCACTGCACCCCACAAAGATTCTGTTCACTGTACCCCACAAAGATTGTGTTCACTGCACCCCAAAAAGATTGTGTTCACTGTACCCCCCCAAAGATTGTGTTCACTGCACCCCACAAAGATTCTGTTCACTGCACCCCACAAAGGATTTTGTTCACTGCACCCCAAAAAGATTGTGTTCACTGCACCCCAAAAAGGATTTTGATCACTGCACCCCAAAAAGGATGTTGTTCACTGCACCCCAAAAATGATTTTGTTCACTCCACCCCAAAAAGATTGTGTTCACTGCACCCCACAAAGATTGTGTTCACTGCACCCCAAAAAGATTGTGTTCACTGTACCCCCCAAAGATTGTATTCACTGCACCCCACAAAGATTCTGTTCACTGTACCCCACAAAGATTGTGTTCACTGCACCCCAAAAAGATTGTGTTCACTGCACCCCAAAAAGGATGTTGTTCACTGCACCCCAAAAAGGATGTTGTTCACTCCACCCCAAAAAGATTGTGTTCACTGCACCCCACAAAGATTGTGTTCACTGCACCCCAAAAATGATTTTGTTCACTGCACCCCAAAAAGGATTTTGTTCACTGCACCCCAAAAAGGATGTTGTTCACTCCACCCCAAAAAGATTGTGTTCACTGCACCCCAAAAAGATTGTGTTCACTGCACCCCACAAAGGATTTTGTTCACTGCACTCCAAAAAGATTGTGTTCACTGCACCCCAAAAAGGATGTTGTTCACTGCACCCCAAAAAGGATTTTGTTCACTGCACCCCAAAAAGATTGTGTTCACTGCACCCCACAAAGGATTTTGTTCACTGCACCCCACAAAGATTGTGTTCACTGCACACCAAAAAGGATTGTGTTCACTGCACCCCAAAAAGATTTTGTTCACTGCACCCCAAAAAGATTGTGTTCACTGCAGCCCAAAAAGATTGTGTTCACTGCACCCCAAAAAGATTGTGTTCACTGCACCCCACAAAGGATTTTGTTCACTGCACACCAAAAAGATTGTGTTCACTGCACCCCAAAAAGGATGTTGTTCACTGCACCCCAAAAAGGATTTTGTTCACTGCACCCCAAAAAGATTGTGTTCACTGCACCCCACAAAGGATTTTGTTCACTGCACCCCACAAAGATTGTGTTCACTGCACACCAAAAAGGATTGTGTTCACTGCACCCCAAAAAGATTTTGTTCACTGCACCCCAAAAAGATTGTGTTCACTGCAGCCCAAAAAGATTGTGTTCACTGCAGCCCAAAAAGATTGTGTTCACTGCAGCCCAAAAAGATTGTGTTCACTGCAGCCCAAAAAGATTGTGTTCACTGCAGCCCAAAAAGATTGTGTTCACTGCAGCTCGCACACAGAAAAATGGATGTGGATCACTGACACCTGCCTATCTCCAATCCCACACCACACAGCAATATCGATTGTAGTTTGTAGAACACAGTTTCCCTAAAATTCAGCAGACTCTGTCCCTAACAGGATTGAGAAGAGATCGTAGATCAGGATTGAGTGCAGATTCACCCCACCCCCCACACAGCAATATCGATTGTAGTTTGTAGAAGACACTGACCCTATAATTCAGCAGACTCTATCCCTAAAATGCCTACAACTCGCCCTGCCTAAACACTCCGACCTGTCCCTCAATTCTATCCGGACACAAATGGTTTTTTCCTGCCTATCTTTCCCTAATCAGCAGCCAGCACATTGATGTGTGCTCTGTCCCTTAGCTAAGCAGCAGAATGACGCTGCTGCGGCGGCTGCCTCGAACTTATAAAGACTTGGTCACATGCTTCAGACGGCCAATCACAGCTACTAAGACATTTGCAGGCATGGCTGGGATGGCTTAAGGCACACCAGTTAAACGATTGTTGATTGGCTGTTGAAAGCCCGCCATGAAAAGAGCGCCAAAGCATGCAAAACCCGGAAATAAAACGACCGAACACGGATTTTTACCCGAACATACAGTAAAGTGTCCGTGTCCGTGTTCGGGTAAAAAAAATCCAATTATTCGGTACGAACACGAATAATACAGTCCGTGTTCGCTCAACACTATTGGGGAATGCTCCACAAAGCTGTTGGGTTAGAACAGTGCTCTCTGTGGAGATAACTTTATGCTAGGACTTTGCTGTTGGAACAATGCTTGATGAAGCACACAACCTCCTGTATGTAAGCCTTGCATTCTTATGTTGTACTGTTGAATGTTACTAATGGCGCTTTTCCACTGCATGGAACCGAACGGTTCGGCTCCATTTTGTGCTTTTCCACTGCTGGTACCACATGGTACGGTGTAGGAACGGTTCGGTACGATACGGCGGCGCTTTTCCACTGCATGGAACCGAACGGTACGGCTCTCAAAAACAGTACCTACTCGATTGTGGTTCCAAGAGGTACCATACCCGGTACCATATCCCACAATCCTTTGCATGCAGTCACTACTAGCCACTGATTGGTCAGAGAATCCCACCCACCCCATTGTTATCCCACCCACTTAACTTTAGTACTACTTTAGTGGAAAAGCAAACCATACCGTACCGAACCGTTCCAACACCGTACCATGCGGTACCAGCAGTGGAAAAGCAAACCGGGCCAAGCAGGGCCAAGCAGGGCCGAGTAGAGCCGAGCCGGTACTTGCAGTGGAAAAGTGCCTTATCGCTAGAAGGCAACAATGGAGAGTAATTTATTTAGTTTCAAAATGCGTCTCCTGTTTTTTGCCACAGGGTAAGCACCATCCTTGTTCGGGCATTAAGTAGGGGTTTGAAACCAAATCTTGAACTAGTAAAAAAAATAAATAAATAAATAAAAATGACGTTAATCTTTCCCTTAGTTTGTAGACGCAATAACTTTTGCGCAAACCAATCAAAATACGCTTATTGCGATTTTTTTTCCAAAAATATATGTAGCAGAACACAAATTGGCCTAAAAGAATGAAACATTTTGATTTAAAACATTTTTTTTTGGGAATGTTATATTGCTGCAGAATGTAAAAAATATTGTTTTTTTTTTTTTTTTTTTTCAGAATTGTCGCAATTTTTTTGTTAATAGCGCAAAAATTAAAAATCTCACAGGTGATCAAATACCACCAAAAGAAAGCTCTATTTGTGGGAAAAAAAGGACGTCAATTTTTCTTCAGTACAGTGTCGCAGGACCGCACAATTTTCTGTTAAATTAACGCAGTGCCGAATTGCAAAAAATGGCCTTTAGGGGAAATCCTTCTGGTCCAGAACTGGTTAAGGACTGCCCCACGTACATACTGTATACTGATGCAGGGCGGTACTTAAGCTCAAAATTTCGTACCTAATTGGACACAGCAGGAGTCAGTCAGCAGGTCCGGCAGGCCCGATGTCCACAGGAAACCCGGCGATAGTTCGGAGAGAATATGTAACAATGCAGATCGCATTTCTGCTAGAAAGGAAGACAGAGATCTTGTGTTTCTGCTAAGCAGGAATATGAATCCCTGTCTTCCTTCAGTTAAACCATCCCCCACACAGTAAGAAAGCACTCCCAGGGAAAACATTTAACCCTTTGATCACCCCTAATGTTAGCCCCTTCCCTGCCAATGTCATTAGTACAGTGACAGTGCAATGTTTTAGCACCGATCACTGTATTGGTGTCACTGGTCCCCGAAAATTGTCACTTGGTGTCAGATTTGTCCGTCGCAATGTTGCAGTCCCGCTAAAAATCGCTGATCACCACCATTACTAGTAAAAACAAAAAAAGTCTGTAAATCTATCCCATAGTTTGTAGACGCTATAACTTTTGCGCAAACCAATCAGTTTACACTTATTGGGATTTTTTTCCCCCCTAAAACATGTAGCAGAATACATATTGGCTTAAATTGATGAAGAAATTTGATTTTTTTTTTACATTTTTTTTATTGGATATGTTTTATAGCAGAAAGTAAAACATATTGTTTTTTTTTTTCAAAATTGTTGGTCTTTCTTGGTTTATAGCGCAAAAAATAAAAACCGCAAAGGTGATCAAATTCCCCTGTGTTACCCATAGCAACAGTCTGTAAAATCTTATCACTTTAACACTTGGCTCAGACTATGAACAGTCCAGAGGATTTGGTTTTTGTGTTTTATTGTAGAACTTGGATGGGAGAAGGGATGGGTGGGATACTCCCAACTTGAACTATGCACAATGTAGAGGACAACTATCTGTAGAGTATGTGGCAAGACCGCTGCTTCACTCTGCCATTGAAGTGTAGATAGTGAAAATGATCCTGTTGTATTGAACCTTCAGGGTCCTAAACTTGGCACCCCCTTGCTCACTTGCTGTGTGCGCTAGCTCTTGTCCACTGACCCTCACTGAAGTGGTCCCCTTCCTGGGCAGACCCCTGGCAAGCTTCCTGGTACTCACGGACACTGTTTTTTCTCAGGTTGCTCTGCCTCTTGCTCCACTGTCAGTATCCCCTGAACCTCCCAGCTCAGCGCCACACTACTGGTCCATTACGCCGACCGCCTGTGGCCACCTTCCCAACTGACAGGAGGAGAGACAGCCATCACCCTCCTCCTGGGACCTGGCTTCCCACCCAAAGACGCCCTGTCACATGTGCCCTTGGCTTTTATGACCTATCCCAGGATGCACTATGTTTGTGCCCTCCCACTGGGACAGCCACAAAAGCCTGTGTGTCATTGGCTGGGTTTTCTCCACTGTCCAACAGCCCCCCCCCATTGGACACTCCCTCAGACCAAGCGAATCACACCTGGACACAGGGGCTGACTGGCAACTTCCGGCCCAGGGGGCAAGTACAATCCACAGGCCCATGGTGCAGTGACTTGGCCCCCCGCCCAAACTCCCTCTTCCCGACTCCCATTCCAGGCTGAAGCTCCACTCCAGGTACTCTCTACCCTGTAGGTCAGCAGGTAGCCACCATTAATCCCATAAGGAAGAAATCAGATGTCCCAAGTGGACATCTCCACTATCTCCAGGGGCTGACTGGCAACTTTCAGCCCAGGGGGCAAGTACAATCCAGAGGCCCATGGTGCAGTGACTCAGCCCCCCTCCCACTCTCCCTCTTCCCGAGCCTCCTCCTGACCCCCATTCCAGGCTGAAGCTTTGCTCCAGGTACTCTCTACTCACCAGCCGAATCCGGGGTTTCCGACCTGGTCAACAGAGGGCAGTTGGGGGGAGCTAGGAAAGCTCAGTCGGGGTTGCCTGGGGGAGGAGAGTCTCCAGTTGGGCATGGAACCGGCCTCTGCTGAGACACAGTTTACATCATCCATGCTGGGGAGGGATGGATGTGTCTTCATCCCGCACTCAGTGGTTAGCAGTGGGGAATTTTTACTTCTCCTCTCCAGGAATCCTTTAGGCATGTCAACAGCAGAAGCAGTGCAGCCTTTTTACGGAGCATCAAAGTGGCCCGGGGGGGGGGGGGGGGGCAATTTCCCCCCTGGCCCAGTCCTCCCCTGCCTGGACACATGCAACAGGCAAAACTACTGATTACGCTTTCCTGATAAGCAGATGGAGAATACAATGCTTTTACCTAGCACCTAGCACCTACCTAAGAGGGTGCTACATACTTATTTTGGACTGCTGAAAGTTGAGCTTCTCTTTTTGTGCTTCTATTGTTAGCAGATCGTGTGTAGTTTTGAAGGCTGGACCCTTCAGATGGTGGGGTGGTGCTGGGAGCCTTGGAGTAGAGTGGCTGGGATGATTTGCTAGCAAAAATAAGCTGACAGGGGTAACTAACCCCCTCCTTACTCTTTACAAAACTAAAAAGAAAAGCGACATACACTTTAAGCTATAATTACTCTCCATCTGATTCTATTAGCTTTTCAGTGTAAAATTATTCGCGGGCTGAATGTCACATTTTCAAATGACAAGAATCGAGATGAAAGTGAGCATGCAGTACCTATGGCATTTTAAAGTTTCTTTTTTTTTTTTTTAAGTGTATGTCATGTGTATAAACATTATGATACACCGGTTCAGAAACCCGTTTAAAGAGATTTCATGGTATGAGAAGTCACCGGCATTTTTGCCCCTGGCTAACCCTATGCTTAGGCTTATCGAAAAGTGGGTGTCTAAACATTTGCAATCCGCTATGATGATCAATCCACCCTTCATTGAATTTCATGAGAAGATAAGCACAAGTAAATGAGCTCGGGATGTCTGTTTTCTACGGAAGCTTCATTATCATTCAGAGGCTCGGGAGGAGGTTATTAGCAAATTCTGGCACACTGCGTATTAGCTTTCACTGCTTTGCCTAGAGTCATGGCGGAAATTGGAAGCTGGAACGCTCTTTGCAAAAGGAATATTTCCAGTTTCCAATTTGAAGTATGTAATTAGAAGGGGACTTGACAAATTAGAGAACTTTATGAAATTCAGCCCAGATCTCTATGTCCCTATAGGTCACGTGTACTGAGTCGCCTTGTGACCCTGGATCATAGCGCCATGCAATGCGTGTCAAATAAGTAAGAACAAAATGATTTGATGGTGTGGCTCACAGAAGAAGAATGTGATATATACACTCACCGGACACTTTATTAGGTACTATAGAAAACACACAGAAGGCGCACCGACCTAGGGCATTATCCCGAGACAAATAATTTATTATGTAAAAACACAGTAAGTATTATACTCACAAAAGCAATAGTAAAAATCACATCACAGATCTCAGCAAGTTCCATCAAAATGCATCAACATGTATAGATACAACAGACACTGAAGACCTCCGTGGGAGAACGTGTTTCGAGGAGTTCCTCTTCTTCAGAGCCACTCAGGAGGCTCTGAAGAAGAGGAACTCCTCGAAACGTGTCAACCCACAGGCGTTGTAACCACTTGGTTACAACCAAGGTATGCAGAATACCATCTGTGAATGCTCAGACACATTGAACCTTAACCGGTTGCCGACCGCCGCAAGTACAAAGTATATATACGTCACTAGCCTGTCACTTGCTTGTGAGCCAATAGCGGGCGAGCGAGTGCCAACGGAGATGCGCGCCCGCCCAGGCTCGTTCCCTGGGAAGTCCGTGCATGTGACCGGCGGACCCGATGTCCGCCGGTCACTCACGATCGTCCGCTGTGAAGGGAGAAAGGCAGGCGGCTGATGTAAACAAGCCGCCTGTCATTCTCCCCTGTGTAGGAATAGTGATCATACGGTTCTACTATGTAGGACCGTTGATTACTGTTCCTACACCAATAGCCATGTCCAATCACAGTTAGAAGCACGCCCCTAGGGACACACTTAACCCCTCCTTCCCCAATAAAGTTAACCCCTTCCCTGCCAGTGTCATTTTGCAGTAACAGTGCATATGTATAGCACTGATTGCTGTAGTAATCGCAGATCGCTACCATTACTCGTTAAAAAAAAAAAACACCAAAAATGACAGAAATCTTTCCCTTAGTTAGTAAACGCAATAACTTTTCTGCGAACCAATCAAAATACGCTTTTTGTGATTTTTTTTTTTACCTAACATATGTAGCATAAAACAAATTGGCCTAAAATGTTAAAAAATTTTGATTTTTACATTTTTTTGGGGGGAATTTCATATAAAAAAAATTTGAAAAATATTGTTATTTTTGCAAAATTGACGCTCTTTTTTTGTTTATAGCGCAAAAAGTAAAAATCGCACAGGTGATCAAATACCACCAAAAGAAAGCTCTGTTTGTGGGAAAAAAAGGATGTCAAATTCATTTAGGTACAGCGTCGCACGACCGCGCAATTGTCCATTAAAGTCACACAGTGCCGAATCGCAAAATAGGCCCTGGTCAGGAAGGGGGTAAAATCTTCCGAGGCTTAAGTGGTTAAAGGGTAACTTCACTTTCGTGTAGAAAAAAATCTGAAAATAAAGAAAAAACAATAAAGCATATACGATTGCGACACAAATCATATTGTAATTGAATATTTTTAAAAATTACTTTTCCTTTTCATTCTGCAGCTGTTGCAATTTTCTGAAAATGCAATACAATATGGCCGCCTGGAGGTGTTCTGTACACAGAATGTATACTGACCACACCCCCAGAAACATCATTTCCTGCTTGTGTGATTGGCTCACCAATTTTCCCAGAAGTCTGCCTAAGATATAAAATCAGATTTCTGGCATCCCCTGCAACAAAAATGGCATTTTTGGTGAGATACTCCCAATAGGAACACGTCTAAAGGGATGCAGGCCCAGCAGCTTCCCTCATCAGTGCTCTGCAGCTGCCACAGCTGATAGATAATTATGAAACCACTCCCATTAGACCCACTCAGCACAGAGGAACAAACAATGATTTCTTCAGAATAACAAAAGGTAGAAATCTGTAACAAAGTTTGTTAAAATCCTTGTAATGTACAGAGATCACCCAGAGGGGATGTTTTTTTTCTCAACAAAAGTGGAGTTACACTTTAAATGTTATGGTCTGCAATGAAAATGGTTTATTTTTTTGTGAATGATCAACATTGTGAGGTATTAAAAGAAAAATATAAAATGTATTGCTCTCTAAGTGCTTGTTTTTTTGATTTTTATATGATGGATATATTTTACAATATTTAATAACTGACGCATTTTACTCTTTTCTAAATCTGGGGGTGCACTAAATTATTTTCTATCAACAGACAGCAATCAAGGAACAAAAAAAAAAATCCTTTTTTGAAGCTGTGTTCTTTACCAAAACGGCTCTGACAAAGTCCGGTTCAGTGCGGCGGCTTAGTGCTCGGCTACAATAGATAATGACATATAGAGTGAAAATGTATTTCATTTGTCTGTCTCCTGTATTAGGCATTAGGAAGGGATTGTGTAATATGGCTGCGGACCATTGAGCAGCATTAGAAGGGATAATAACTAAAGTTGGACTGATAGCCTTCTGTCCTGTCCAGTGCACTTGATTACACTTCTATCCCATTTTCCCTTATTTCCTTCACCGCTGTCCGATAATCAATTTCTCTGACTTTCATCCCCTGGGGAGGATAATACAGGTAAGGAGAGTTGGAAGCTGACTTTCATACTACTTACTATATATAGATTGCATGTAAGAGCCTGAATTCAAAGTGTGGTGATTTTTTAAAATATTTTTATATACAGTACATTTATATATATATATATATATATATATATATATATATATATATATATATATATATATATTATATTATTAGTATTAATAATAGTATTATTATTAATTAATTCATTATTAACATGTGTGCATTGAAAAGTACATTTTAGTTAATAGTAATGATAATATTATTAATAGTAATATGTGTTAATATAATAATGTAATATATATATATATAAAGTATAATATATATTAATATATATAAAGTGTTACATATACATTTTTATTATTATTGTTATTATTATTATCATTATTATTATTGTAGCACTGCCTCCTTGAGGACTGCTGGAATTCTCACCTTTTCAGGCCCCTCTGGGTTACCGATAGCAATTGCATGCAGAATCTTAACACTCTACGTTCCGGCTCAGTCATTGAACAGTCTAGGGGTTGTTGTTTTATTTTATATGGGGATGGAAGAAGGAAAAAGTGGGCTACTCCAAACTTGAACTATTCACAATGTTGAGGACTGTTGAGGTAAAGTTCCTGAATAGACACTTGCTTAGCACTTATCTTCAGGGTGCTCGCCTAGCACCCCCTTTCACTCCACCAGCTGACACCCGTCCTCTGACTACTGTACTCTGGAGTGGCCCCCTTCCTGGTCAGGCCCTTAGACACGATCCCCTGTACTCACGATACTGTTTTTCCAGGTTCTCCAGTGTCTCAACCCCTGTAGTCAGCTCTCCTGGACCTCTGGGTTCAGCTCCTTCCTTCTGGCTCACCAGGCCAACTGCCTGTGACCATGTGCCACCTGCTACAGAGGAGGAGACGGTCGCCACCCTCCCTCCAGGACTCTGCTCACCAGCTAAAGACCCCGAGCACATGTGCTCCTGGCTTTTATACCACACCCCAGAATGCACCGAGACAGCAGTCTGTGCCAATCACTGGGGCTGTATCAAAGCCTGTGTACCCATTGGTCAGGTTTTCTCCACTGTCCAATAGGCATCCCTATTGGACCAGTGTGAAACACTCCCTTAGACCAGATGAAACACACACTGAGCACCATGAGCAGACCTAACTCACAGATTCTGCTCCCTATTAAGCAGAAAGCAATATAGAATTTGCCTGCTGCTCCTCTGATAGGCAGACAGAGCCAAAACTATACTCACTCTCTAGCACCTACCCAGGAGGGTGCTACATTATACAGGATTTATATAGCGCCAACAATTTGCGCAGCACTTAACAAAATGAAGGCAGACATTACAGTTACAATACGATTTGGTACAAAAGGAATCAGAGGGCCCTGCTCGTTAGAGCTTACAATCTAAGAGGGAGGGTCAATTGATGAAAAAGGTAATAGCTGTGGGGGATGAGCTGATGGAGAAAGTGAAACAGTGTATTAGTTAGTAGCCGGGTAGGCTTCTTTAAAGAGAAGGGTTTTCAGGGATTGTCTAAAGATGGATAGATTAGGAGACAATCGGACAGATTGGGGTAGAGAGTTACAAAGGATGGGAGAAGCTCTGGAGAAATCCTGGAGGCGAGCATGGGAGGAGGTGACAAGGGAGCTAGAGAGCAGGAGGTCTTGGGAGGACCGAAGAAAGTGGCTTGGTTGATATTTTAAGATCAGGTTAGTGATGTAGCTGGGAGCAGAGTTGTGGATGGCATTGTAAACTACTGTTAGTACTTTGAGCAGGGGTGGCCTGTGCATTGGGGCGCAGGGGCACCGCTCCCCCATCAATGTGTCCGACCCCCTAATCTACATGCAGGGCACCGGACGCATGGATTCCAATGGGGTTTTTTTTGTTTTTTTGAAGCACGTGATTAGAGCCAGGGGCTCTAATAGGCTTCAAAAATAGGGTGGGCTCGGGACGCAGAGCACTGCACCCTGAGCCCACCACGTTGTGTGAATGAATATTCGCTATTGAAACACAGATTCTTCTCCTGGCCAATCAGGAAGCGGGTCCTGAGACCCGTTTCCCGATTGGCCAAAAGGAGAAGCCATGCCATTGGCCGAGGAGGAGGAGGAAGGAGACGCAGGAGACCGATGGGGAAGTCTCCGCTGCCGCTGCTGCTGGCTGCCAACTGCCCTCAACATGTCCAAGGTGAGAGGGTGAGTGAGCCGGTGTGTGGGCTGGTGTGGTCCAGGGGGTATGGTGTGGTCCGTCTGCTGCACCCCCCCTCCCCCCCCCCCCGGCCCATGGAGCACCAGCCACCACTGACTTTGAGTTTTTTTCATTGGGTGAGTGGAAGCCAGTGAAGGGTTTGACAGTGAGGGGTGGAGGACACTGAACAGTTGGTAAGGTGGATGAGTCTTGCAGCATTCATTACGGGCTGAAGTTGGGATAGTCTATGTAAAGATAATCCAAAGAGGAGGGAGTTGCAGTAGTCGAGGCGAAAGATAACAGGGGCGTGAATTAGAAGCTTGGTGGTGTTGTTGGTTTAAAAGGGGCGTATTCTAGAGATCAGAATGCTACCAAAACTGCTAATAGGATTTAGTTGTATAAATGTGGAGAGAGCCAAGATATTAATCTCTGAAATTTTAATTTGATCCAGGTTTAGAAAGTATGAGTGTTTGGGTGTGTGCAATAAAATATATTGACTTTTGTGCTTATGAATGCTACATTTCTACTGTGATATTTCCTAATTAGGGCGTAAATGTAGATATGCATAGTACTTTTTTAGTTACTTTATTAAAAGAGAAGTATGACAAATGCAAACACAACTCAACTAATAATGGCTGGTTCTATCCTATATAGGATAAAGAAATATACTATATATATATATATATATATATATATATATATATATATATATATATATATAGGAGGTCCTTTAATTCATTGTTTCAGTACTACCGCTAAGCAAAATTCATAGAATGTATAGCAAACTATCCAAGGTTATTTTCCCATATAATATACAATTTCTCATATGCACACCAAAATCCACAAAGAATGAATCATTCTATAAATGATAAAAAAAATAAGAACCAGTTCAAATTAACCACAATATATCCCCTGGCTAGCTTTCTCTCCAATCCTCGAGCGCACTAGATAGCATTTACACATTTTAACTACGGATAAGATTTATACATATTCAATTCTTGTTGAGGGTTACTTGTCTTATTTCTGAGCAGGTAAGCTAGGAGGTGTTTCTTGTATTAAGATAGAGCGTATACCCATAGGTGCCAGGCTAATCAAACCTATGGCATGTATTTTTAAAACTCTGTATAACTAAGATATGAACAAAATTGTTTGATATATATATATATATGCAGTGTGACTCTGTATAGTACCTATAAAGTCTGTTCTTTTTCAAGCAATCAATCCAATAGAGAAAGCCAGCACTACAGTGGATGCTCTGCAGTCATAGGCTTTATTAGGTGGGTAACAAATAAAAGCCAAGGAATGTCAACGCGTTTCAGCCAGAGACTGCCTTATTCATGAGCAGAGCATCCACCGTACTGAAAGTTTTTTCCTGTTAGGATAGGGTCCTGTACAAACACTAAATGTGAGGGGTTGGGATAGAGAGAGGGGTGTCTATCAGCTATCCCCAAGAGGTGGGGGGATATAGAGGGAGGGAGAGGCTTCCGTATAGCCCCAAACCCATCATTTTTCAATTGGACATGGAAGGGATGGTTCCTTTTAGCCCCAAAGTGGGATAGGTGTCTCTATGGGAAGGACTAAGGGAGTAGGAACTACTCCCCTAGTGAAGATCGTTGGAATCCAACATATAATGCTCATAATACAACATGTTTAAATAATAATATTACATATAATACCCCAACCTTTAATAGGTTTGCTCCATTGAAGGATAGTAAACCATATAGGTAAGAACAGGTCAGCAAGGACCATCCTCTAACTTCTTCCTATGATCATATGATTATGGATTCCCATAAAACCCCTGCCAGCAGACCCCCACAGCCCAGGGTTGTTGAGAATGTCTCAAAGCACCCCCCCATGTTGAGGGCATGTGGCCTGGTATGGTTCAGAAGGGGGGCTGCTCGCTTGCACCCCCCCCCCTTTCCTGGCCTGCCAGGCTGCATGCTCAAGTAAGGGTCTGGTATGGATTTTGGGAGTGACCCCACGCTATTTAAAAAAAAAAAAATCTTGGCTGTTTTTTTCTGCATTTTACATTGCCGAAATTCTTTTGTTTGGAAGCCCGTTGACAGCTTATAAGTCATCATTTGTTATGGACGCAGGTGCCAGCTTCTCGGCCCGCTCCTTAACAACCAGCTAATCTTCACACTTCAAATCCGTCAATCATTGTTAGACTGATCCGAATTCAAATTGTTCTGAAACTTAGAAATTCCTTAGAAAACAAATATACAAAACCAACTAATATATCCGAATCTCAGAATAACCAAAAAAATAGTCTGAATTTATATTTGGACCGAAACTAATTGCACATGTCTAGCTAGGATCCTATCTGATGATTATACTTACACCCGGCCAGCTTAGAAATAACCCCACTTATGTATCTAAAAAAGAGCTTAAAAAACTGGTTAATATTGGTTTTAAGGAGGGATTTCATAACAAAAGGAATGTGAATTTTTGGTACCATTGGCTCCCAGGGTACCAGTATTGTATTAGTGCTGAATAAATAAGTAAATAAATAATAGCATAAAAAATAAATAATAAATAGATAAAGACTTAGGCCCCGTTCACACAGGGGCGATCCGACTTGGGGGGGCGACCTCCGAGGTCGCGGTGAAAGCAGCGCGCCGCAACCTCGGAGCGGCCGCCACGGACTTCATAACATTGAAGTCTATGGCGGTCGCCTCCGGGTCGCCCCAAAGAAGCCCTGGACCCTTTTTCTAAGTCGGAGCGACTTGTGTCGCTCCTATTAGAACGGGTCCGCAGCTTCCCTATGGAAGGCGACCTACGGCGACCTGTGAGGCGACCAGGTCGCCTCACAGGTCACCTTAGTGTGAACGGGGACTTAGGCTCCGTTCACATGTCAGCGTATGGATCGCGGTTCCGCCCGCGATCCGGAGATTATTGCAAATCGCGGGACGCCTGTGCGTTGCCCGTTGATTTGCAATAGCCCCCCAAACGCTGAGCGATGTTGCCGCGATTTCCGCCTGCCGAATCGCGGTAACATCGCGCAAAAAAAATCGCGGGACGCAATACGCTCCAAAGAAGCTCTTGTACTTTTTTGGGCGTAATGCGTCTCGCGATTTTTTTTGCGCGATGTTACCGCGATTCGACAGGCGGAAATCGCGGCAACATCGCTCAGCGTTTGGGGGGTTATTACAAATCAACGGGCAACGCACAGGCGTCCCGCGATTTACAATAATCTCCGGATCGCGGGCAGAATCCATACGCTGACATGTGAACGGAGCCTTAAATATTAGATAAAGTTCAATAATTCATAAAGTGCATAAATTCACCCAGTGCACAAAATTGCATATACATATACATTTTACATAAAGTCCAATAATTCATAACGTACAAAAATTCTTCCAGTGAAAACAATCCACCACAAAAGTGACAAAAGGTGCTGAACACATCTTCTTTCTTAAAAAGTGCTTGTGCTTAAATTTTCCTTAGTGTGAGGGTAACTCACCAGAAATCAGAGGGCCTCCAGGACCCAGCTCACTAATTAGCAAATAGCCTCCTTAGATGGATGGTGTAATTTTGATGGGTAGCCTCCCTGGGCTCACAGTAGATTATTATAATCTTGTCTCCCAGTCAGGATGGTCATGCCATTTCCCAAGAAAATTAAAAAAATATAATTGTTCAATACCGTTTAAATATTTATTGGAAGCAATATAAATCAATAAATGGTGCACTCACATTTAAAAGTGCCACTATCGGCACATTCACACTGCAAAAGAGCCAAGGTAAATATGTCCTAACGCCGCTCGATTCCAGCGTGCGTTCCAAGGTGCCTTCCAACAGAGGGCGGAAGTGATGAACCGGAAGTAGTAGCCGGACCAACCTCAATGCATTTTGCAATAACGCGTCATCAGGAACTTCCTGGAAAATAAATAAAAAGTCCAAAAATCTATCCCATCGTTTGTAAACGCGATATCTTTTGCGCAAACCAATTAAAATGCGCTCTTTTTTTTTTTACTAAAAATTTGTAGCAGAAAACAAATTGGCCTAAACTATAAAAAATTGACTTTTTAAATGTTTATATTGGGAATGTTTTATAGAAGAAAGTAAAAAATATTGTGTTTTTTTTTCAAAATTGTTGCTCTTTTTTTGTTTATAGCGTAAAATCTAAAAACCGCAGAGGTGATCAAATACCACCAAAAGAAAGCTCTATTTGTGGGAAAAAAAAAGGAAATCAATTGTATTTGGGTACAGCATTGCTTGGCCACGCAATTGTCCTATAAGTAACTCAGTTCCAAATCGCAAAAAATGGTCTGGTCATTAAGGGGGTAAAATCTTCTGGAGGTGTATATGCACAATGATTGTCTTCACCTTGTGCTCACTAGAAAGGCTGGAAACTAACTGAGGAACATGGAGAAGAAGGGAGGTGGTCTAGCTAAGAACTAAATCGCATCCAGGTAAACTTGATTGTACCACCTTACTATCATTATATTACAAGTTGTAGTTGTACAGGCTTACCACTAGATGTCAGTACAAAGGACTTTTTATATTAGATCACAGGTGTCAAACACAAGGCCCGCGGGCCGAATGCGGCCCCCCATGTTATTTCATGTGGCCCTTGCACCTCTCCTACAGCTGCGGCCCCCCTCTTGTCTCTGCCCCCACCTTGTCTCTGTAGTCGGCAGCAGAAAGGCAAAACTTCTTTGCCAGATCCTGTGCAGCTGCAGAAAGGCTCATCTTTGCCCCCCCCCCACTTCTCAGAAATTTGCAGCAGAGGGGAGGTCAGAACTCCTCCTAAAGATCCTGCACCTCTCTGTGCAGCGGCAACAATGCCTTGCCTTTGCCTCTCCTGGTCTCAGCATTCAGCAGACTCTGGAAGCTGACTCCAGCCCTCCTCTGGTTCTCCTCCAGACCCTGCACTTCTTCCCAGATCCACCCACATCTCCTTCTTGGCAGCAGCACAAGGTACAGGGGGTGCATTGTGATGTAAGGAAGGGTGGGTGACTCTTGACTTCTGATGGTGGAGGGGTTCTTGACATCTCGTGTAAGGGGTGCGTGGGGTGCTCTGGACATTTAATCCTACAGATATAACTGGCCCTTTGAAGGCAACCATAACGCTTATGCGGCCCGCGATTAAATTTAGTTTGACAACCCTGTATTAGATAATGAGGTCCAATGCAAAGTGATGGATTCATGATAAGTATTCCAGAACAAATTCTCCTATTGTACATGACTATGTGGGCTCTGATTATTAGAGATGTGCATGGTGGAAAAATGTATTTAATTTTGGTTTCATACGTTAAGTAAATCATTTGGTTTCTTCATTTTCGTTATGTTAATATGATTTGTTTTCGGAACATTTTTGGTATTTTGGGAGAGTATATATTCATTGTTTCGAATTGATTTGTACTTTTGAAAGTTCTTTTATTCTTTCGTTAATAATGAAGAGGGAAAAATTTGTTTTAATGTTAATTTGTTATTTCAGGAGATTACTTCTGCACTCTGAGCCATCCCTGCTGGTTCAACCCACAAAGAGAAATGAAATGAGCTGATTGGATGATATCAACTGAAGTCACAAGCATCCAAAAGTAACGAATGGAACAAAATTTATTTTGGATTCATTTGTTGTGTTATGATTCGGGGATTCTAAAGAATCCACCTCCATCCAACACAATAAGTGGGAATCATCTTCTTTCACTTTTATACCTTACTGTATTTATTGCAATATGTTTTTATTTCATATGTAGGGTATGTTTTATAAAAATGAAAAATGTTAATGAAAAGAGAATCGTCTGATGATTAGAAAATTCACGCTACGGTCATTAGAATAAAAATGAGTGGATCTAAGTCAATTCGGATAATTCGCTATGTTGTTATCTTATTTTAGATTATTCAAACATTAAAAAAAGGCCCAAACTATCACATTGTGTCAACTGAATGAAACAAATTCATAGGAATGAATTTGTTGTTTTTGTTATAATTAATTTCAGATTTGTTAAAATTCTTTACTATTGGGATTCGGAGATTCGGATGTCTAACGGAACCGCAACTCACACTGTACTTGTGGACTTCCATCATTATACGGCTTCCTCCTGGTCATGAACATAGATATCAGATTTTCCAAGCCGCCCCCATACAAAGCTAGCCGACAACTTAGCTTGTATAAGTTTTGGAACCTTCCAGGATAAGAACTGTTTATTCAAACACAGGCACAAAGAGATATACATTGTGGGACAACCCCACTCTCCCCCTTAGCAGCCAATCCACATACACATATACATCCCATAATAGGTTGATCTTAACCACTTGCCGACTGCCTAACGACAATTTACGTCGGCAGTCAGCCCCTCACAGGCAAAGCGACGTAGGTCTACGTCGCTAGCCATGTGAGGGTCTAGGGAGCAAGCGCGCGCCACCGGAGGTGCGTTCCCGCTCGGTCACAGACCCCCCCCCCCTGCGCGAGTGACCGCCGGTCCCCATGTCCGACAGTCACTCGTGATCGTTGGTTACAGAGGGAGAAAGGCAGGCAGCTAATGTAAACAAAACCGCCTGTCAGTCGCCCCTGTGTAACAGCACAGATAACTTGGTCCTGCTATGTAGGACCATTGATCTGTGCTGTTACACCACTAGCCACAGCCAATCACAGTAAGAAATACGCCCCTAGGGACACACATATCCCCTCCCCCTCAAATAAAGTTAACCCCTTCACTGTTAGTGTCATTTTTACAGTAGCAGTGCATATGTATAGCACTGATTACTGTAGTAATGTCACTGGTAACCCCAAAAGTGTCAAAAATGTCAGTCAAGTGTCCGATCTGTCCGCCGCAATGTCGCAGTCCTGCAAAAAAAATCGCAGATCGCCGCCATTACTCGTTAAAGAAAAAAAACAATAAAAATGACAAAAATCTTTCCCTTAGTTAGTAAACGCGATAACTTTTGCGCAAACCAATCAAAATACGCTTTTTGCAATTTTTTTTACCAAACATGTGTAGCAGAAAACAAATTGGCCAAGAATGTTAAAAAATTTAGATTTTTAAATTTTTTTGGGGGGGAATTTCATATAAAAAATGTGAAAAATATTGTTATTTTTGCAAAATTGTCGCTCTTTTTTTGTTTATAGCGCATGATCAAAAAATCGCACAGGTGATCAAATACCTCCAAAAGAAAGCTATGTTTGTGGGAACAAAAGGACTTCAAATTAGTTTGGGTACAGCGTCGCAGGACCGCGCAATTGTCCGTTAAATTCACGCAGTGCCGAATCGCAAAATAGGCCCTGGTCAGGAAGGGGGTAAAATCTTCCGGGGCTTAAGTGGTTAAGGCAGACAGAAACAATAGAACAAGGGGATACAGGCACTTACCAATAACAAACCCCACCTCACAATCTAGCAAGGGTCTATGAGAGACTCCAACAATATTCAAGCAATCTGAAAAGTCAAATTGTTTATCTTTATATATTTCTTGAGGGATATTGCTCAGAAATATTATTGTTCCAAGTGAGACAATTGAGTACTGTCCATGATACTTTTTTTATTTGCACTAACATACAATTTTTCAGGACAAGCTTTCGGGGTATGTCCCCTTCATCAAGATCCAAGCAGAAGAAGGGGACATACCCCGAAAGCTTGTCCTGAAAAATTGTATGTTAGTGCAAATAAAAAAAGTATCACGGACAGTACTCAATTGTCTCTGTCGCAAGCAGGGCCGGCCCTACCATGGGCCGCCGGCCACCGCCGCTCGGAAAAGCCCGTAAAAGTTCGGCTATTTCCGGGAATAGCCGAACATGTACGGACTTCACCGAGCGGCGGCGGCGGGCGGCACATGCGCAGTGTGCATGTCAGGCCAGCCGCGGACCTTGTGCCGACGTTCGTTTCCCCAGGCACTCGGCTCTGATCGGAACTCCGCCTCCCCAGCACACATGGATTCCGCCCCTCCAGCTTCCTCCAGCCTTCTGAACTCCAGCTCCGCCTCCCCAGCCATTTTTAAAACCTAAGGCGCCCTTTAGGAACAGGTAAGTGAGACTGCTCCATACACAGCCACACTACCTGCCATTATGTGGGGCTGCATGCATGCTACAGAAGATGCAGTGCTGCGGGCATGGTACATGCCCACAGCACTGCATCTCCTGTAGTATGCCCGCAGACCCGCATTCTCCTGCACCATGCCCGCACCCTGCATTCTCCTGCACCATGCCCGCAGCCCCGCATTCTCCTGCACCATGCCCGCAGCCCCGCATTCTCCTGTACCATGCCCGCAGCCCCGCATTCTCCTGCACCATGCCTGCAGCCCCGCATTCTCTTGTACCATGCCCGCAGCCCCGCATTCTCCTGCACCATGCCCCCAGCCCCGCATTCTCCTGCACCATGCCCGCAGCCCTGCATTCTCCTGCACCATGCCCGCAGCCCCGCATTTTCCTGTACCATGCCCGCAGCCCCGCATTCTCCTGCACCATGTCCGCAGCCCCGCATTCTCCTGCACCATGTCCGCAGCCCCGCATTCTCCTGCACCATGCCCGCAGCCCTGCATTCTCCTGTACCATGCCCGCAGCCCTGCATTCTCCTGCACCATGCCTGCAGCCCCACATTCTCCTGTACCATGCCCGCAGCCCTGCATTCTCCTGTACCATGCCCGCAGCCCCGCATTCTCCTGTACCATGCCCGCAGCCCTGCATTCTCCTGTGCCATGTCCGCCACCCTGCGTTCTTCTGTACCATGCCCGCAGCCCTGCATTCTCCTGTACCATGCCCACACCCCTGTTTTCTCCTGTACCATGCCTAGAGCCCTGCATTCTTCTGTATTATGCCCGCAGCACTGCATTCTCCTGTACCATGCCCGCAGCACTGCATTCTCCTGTACCATGCCCTCAGCCCTGCATTCTCCTGTACCATGCCCGCAGCTCTGCATTCTCCTGCACCATGCCCGCAGCACTGCATTCTCCTGTACCATGCCCGCAGCACTGCATTCTCCCGTACCATGCCCTCAGCCCTGCATTCTCCTGTACCATGCCTGCAGCTCTGCATTCTCCTGTACCATGTCCGCAGCACTGCATTCTCCTGTACCATGCCCGCAGCACTGCATTCTCCTGTACCATGCCCTCAGCCCTGCATTCTCCTGTACCATGCCCGCAGCACTGCATTCTCCTGTACCGTGCCCTCAGCCCTGCATTCTCCTGTACCATGCCCGCAGCACTGCATTCTCCTGTACCATGCCCTCAGCCCTGCATTCTCCTGTACCATGCCCGCAGCCCTGCATTCTCCTGTACCATGTCCTAGGCCCTGCATTCTCCTGTACCATTCCTGCAGCCCTGCATTCTCCTGTACCATGCCTGCAGCACTGCATTCTCCTGTACCATGCCCTCAGCCCTGCATCCTCCTGTACCATGCCCGCAGCACTGCATTCTCCTGTACCGTGCCCTCAGCCCTGCATTCTCCTGTACCATGCCCGCAGCACTGCATTCTCCTGTACCATGCCCTCAGCCCTGCATTCTCCTTTACCATGCCCGCAGCCCTGCATTCTCCTGTACCATGTCCTAGGCCCTGCATTCTCCTGTACCATTCCTGCAGCCCTGCATTCTCCTGTACCATGCCCGTAGCACTGCATTCTCCTGTACCATGCCCGCAGCCCTGCATTCTCCTGTACCATGCCCGCAGCCCCGCATTCTCCTGTACCATTCCCGCAGTCCTGCATTCTCCTGTACCATTCCCGCAGCCCTGCAGGGCACTGTGGCATTATAGACAGTAGAAAGCCTGGTGCGCTCATCTGCCCAGTGTCAACTGCTCTGTCCTGCTCTTGCTGTCACTCCGTACACACTCACACCCCTCTGACTGCTTTCATAGTCCTATAGAATGTGGGGGCCTCTTGGAGGGCGTGAATTTTTTTTTTTTTGGGGGGGGGGGGGGGCAGCATTTCATTCTCGGACCCAGGCAGCACAATGTCTTGGGCCAGCCCTGGTCGCAAGTGCACTAATACGGCTACAATGACCTCAAGCATTGTTCCAAGTGAAAGAGACCCTTCATTCTTTCAACACAAACCACACATATAGAACCCAGGATAACCGGGGCAACACGAAATGCTGTGTGGTTGTACAGCGAGTCTGATTAGTGTAGACCCGACTGGGGTTATTGGTCACCCTGTGCCCCTAATAGACACAGGTTGACATAAGAGGGGCCGGGGAAGCTGGACAAGGAGTTTCCTGACCTCTCTAAAGTAATCTGGGTTCCACGAGCCCCCCCACCCAAAGTGACTGCTGTCACAGGATGTATCCGAATCTTCGAATCACGAACATTTCTTTTGATTCAAAAAGAATCACACATGTTTACTGATTATGACCAGGATGGGGTTTGAGTACTCCAAGGCATAATTATAATCAGTTCATATTTATATATGTGCTTGTTTTGAAACTCATGGAATACAGAGATCACAATCTCAGTAAGATCCTGCCATCAATGCTCTTCAGGAGGAGCAGGTGATTATCAACATACATGAAAGCCATGGGTCCAAAGATTTACATCCCTGGACTTGCAGAGCCTCTGGCCTGGAATAAATAGAAAATGTGTGAAATGCTAATTATGTGGGCTTACACATTAGGCAGTCACTAATGTATTTTTGTTTCTTAACCCCATGGCACAGAGCGCTCATTTAAAACGCGGCTATTTTGTACATTTCTGTTTATTTGTCTATTGTTTCCTACAGAGAGCATGAATTGTATACATGCAAGCATCCTTTTCTTCTGACAGAGACTGACCCCACACATGATTATGCAACTATTTTTTTGATCATGATTAAGATTTGTCTAAAAGCTTTTTATTTAGTGCTGTCAAGTTTAATAGATGGCAGAGCAAGTGATCAGCGGATCTGACATCCTCTGTCTCTCCGCGGTAATTGCATTGCATCACAATGTCAATTTTAAACCGTTTCATTTCCTCTCTTTCAAAAACAAAGTTCAGATAGTTCCAGAGTCTCAGAAAAACACTTTGATAAACAGTTTAATAAAAGCCTCTCTTTTTCTCTCAAATTATTTGGTAGCCATTATGAATTTTTTTGGATACGTGTGCTTAATTGATGAAATGTTGCATACTAGTAAAAT
The DNA here is from genome assembly GCF_965119305.1 of Pelophylax lessonae. Classification (NCBI taxonomy): domain Eukaryota; kingdom Metazoa; phylum Chordata; class Amphibia; order Anura; family Ranidae; genus Pelophylax; species Pelophylax lessonae. The sequence continues at coordinate 42,875,877 of NC_138772.1, forward strand.
TTAAAACATCATTTAACCTGATAATGAATTCTTTAAAAATATATTTTTAAAATGTGTTTCTAATTATAAATAGTGTAAGTACCTGAATTGTCTATTTAGTATTATAGGTACATGCTCATGAACTATGATCGGTTTTAATCTATCTATCTATCTATTTTATATATATATATATATATATATATATATATATATATATATATATATATATATATATATATATATATATATATATATATATATATATATATATATATATATATATACAGTAAACCCCCCTCCATTGCGGGGGTTACGTTCCAGACCCAGCCGCGAAAAGTGAAATTCCGCGAAATAGAAAAACCCTATTAAAATGCATTGTAGGCATGATTTTTTTACTGTCACCGTACGTGTAGAAGCATTTTAAGGTCTTTAAACACACTTTTTAAACAATAGAAACTCATTTAAACACATAAAAGATACTTAGAGACAGAGCAAGAGCTATGAAAAACACAAAAATCTTTCATTTTCAATGATTTATATAGTAAAATAACATTACAAAAAAAAACGCGAATTACCGGGACCGCAAAAACGGAACCGCGATGTAGCGGGGGATTACTGTATATATACACACACACACACATATATATATATATATATATATATATATATATATATATATATATATATATATATATATATATATATATATATACACACACATATATATATATATATATATATATATATCTCACAAAAGTGAGTACACCCCTCACATTTTTGTCAATATTTTATTATATCTTTTCATGTGACAACACTGAAGAAATGACACTTTGCTACAATGTAAAGTAGTGAGTGTACAGCTTGTCTAACAATGTAAATTTTCCATCTCTTCAAAATAACTCAACACAGCCATTAATGTCTAAACCGCTGGCAACAAAAGTGAGTACACCCCTAAGTGAAAATGTCCAAATCGGGCCCAAAGTGTAAATATTTTGTGTGGCCACCGTTATTTTCCAGCACTGCTTTAACCTTCTTGGGCATGTAGTTCACCAGAGCTTAACAGGTTGCCACTGGAGACTTCTTCCACTCCTCCGTGAAGACATCACAGAGCTGGTGGATGTTAGAGACCACCTTCCGTTTGAGGATGCCCCACAGATGCTCAATAGGGTTTAGGTCTGGAGATATGCTTGGTCAGTCAGTAGAAGGAAAAAGGAGCTAACATGAGCGTGCCATCATCCTGAAACAAATACAAAAAAGAAAAAACCCAATTGGACTAACCTTATGGGTCAAAAGTGGACGTTTAGGGCACAAAGGATAGACTTAGATGTCAAAAATTATATAAAAAATCACATTTATTATTATATTAGGAGAAAGCTCAACCCAAAAAAAAGGGGTTGCAATTAATCCTGCGTGTGAGAACATACAAATTGTTACACATAAATTCAATATAAGCACAAAAAGCGTCAATATGAGAGAATACGTCTGTGTTGAAGGTTGATGCATTTCGCAGATTGCTTGATCGGGACCGTTTACAGACAGAAAAATTCTACTCCGAATGGCGCATAAGAGGTAAAATGGCTTTGGGTGGACACAGGGAGCAAAGGTGAAGGGCCACAAGAATCCGTAGGGAAATGTATTTACTTGAAAATCAAGGATATATTAATCCCAAAAAGGAACCAAAACCCAAGAAGGTGATGTATTATGATGTAGACTTTGATGTTTATTAGTAGGTAAATGGGGGTATTGTAGTACCGTATAACATCCCAATAATGTATATAGGGAATATCCTATATGCTGCTAAAAAATATACCAAATCCTCCAATAGGGGGTTATAGCTGTCCCTTAAGTAAGAGCCAGGTTCCAAAACAAAAGGAGGGGGGTGGGAGAAAAGAAGGGGAGGACAGAGGGCTGGGATAGCCCTAATAGCCTCCCCTTAACTGAAATAGGGTCACAGCAAGCCCTTTACCAGAACATAAAGTTGCTCCCCGCCTATGTCCCTGCTTGGTCAGTCCCTCACCTTGACCCTCAGCTTCTTTAGCATCTTGAAGGTGTGTTTGGGGTCATTATCATGTTGGAATACTGCCCTGCGGCTCAGTCTCTGAAGGGAGGGGATCATGGTCTGCTTCAGTATGTCACAGTACATGCTGGCATTCATGGTTCCCTCAATGAACTGTAGCTCCCCAGTAGGCCCAGATTGGCTAATCAGGAGCACTGGGAGAATTCCCGGTAGGCTGGTCGGTTTTTGGCCATGAGGGCAGTTGTCATGGCACTGGGTCTCCTGTTGGTAATAGATAATTAGTAGCCCCGAGTCTAATGTGTGCTGAAGCGGCAGGGCCTCAGCCTGGCTATAATTCCTAGCCTGCCCGGGGGCCCGCTGCTGCCACACTGGTTGCTAGTATGCCACTTGGCATCCAGCAACCAGTGATGTCACGTGACGTTATCGTCGACACGTGACTGCAGAAGAGCGCGGGCAACAGAGGATTTCAAATTCCTCCTCCGCAAGTCCGCACCTACAATTGACTCCACCTCCTGGCCACCTCCCTCTTCTCCATGTGGCAGCAGAGCCGAGGGAGGCCCGCAGGCACAGAGACTGGGATCCTGGAGCCTGGAGGAAAGCCAACTGGGCCCAGATCATCTTCGAATTGCAGTGGATCGTGCACTAGTCAGGGCTTTCCAGGAAGAGGTAAGAAAGAAGTAGGAAAATGCAATACATCTGGGGTGCTTTTTTTTTTTATTTTACAAATCCTTTGTTACAAAGGATTTGTAAAATAAAAAAAAACACCCCAGCTGCATTGCATTTTCCTACTTCTATCGTGCAGTTTTCCTTGAAATTGTTATGTGTGTTCCAGCCAGGCTATACTTTTATAACTTTGAGAGCTTATGTGGATGATGCTATGGAGCCTAGGGACAAGGAGCCCCCAGTGGACTCCACTGGGGGCTCCTTGTCCCTAGGCTCCATCCATAGCATCATCCACATAAGCTCTCACAGTTATATAGTTATAGCCTGGCAGGAACACACATAACAATTTCAAGGAAAACTGCAAGATAGAAGTAGGAAAATGCAATGCAGCTGGGGTGATTTTTTATCTTGCAAATCCTCTGTAGACTACACTGGGGGCTCCTTGTCCCTAGGCTCCATAGCATCCACATTGAAAAATACAATGAATTACAAGGCTGTAGAGAACAGTGCGCCATTGCAAACTTATATTCTGAGGTTTTAATTACATTATTTTAATATAGTCAGTCGTGAACTAAAGTGGGCGGTCAAAGGCATGAAACTCCAGGGCTGAAAATGAGTCCCACTCTGGCCCTGCTCCCCAGTCCCGGCAGCACTCATGCAGTCCCAGACCATGACCAGGGGCGGACTGAGAACCCTCAGGGCCCCTGGGCAAAATAAATCAAGGGCCCCTTCCAGGCCCCACCCATATTTCGCCTCCAGCCACACTCTTGCCCTGCCTCCAGCCACACCAATTTTATTTGGGTACAGTGTCGCACGACCGCGCAATTGTCCGTTAAAGTAACGCAGTGCCAATTCGCAAAATATGGCCTGTCATTAAGGGGGAAAATCTTCTGGTCCAGAAGTGGTTAGCTGATGTAGTTTGAATAAATTGGTGCATTATAAAGATGGGTCTTATTACACTTATAAGCCATGCTGCTCCTAATCTTGTGTTTTTATATAATGTATGGCTCAACGACAAGGCCTCTATTTTAAATAATTGTGCTCTATGTGCATAAAAATATATATCTAAGTTTCTAAATTGGTGGAGGTGTATACCATATATCACCAACCACCTACATGAGTATGTGCCAAATATTTATAAAGCAAAAACACTATGCAATCACGTATCTAAATAACAATCACATAAAGTGCAAATAGCTGAACCAATATATGGTGCCAAGTGCAAATGTGCAAATGTACAAATACAGTATATGACTCTTGTGCTCACAACAGTTCCATAAAGTTCTTGTGCAAACAATATGGTGATTATAAATCACGAAGTGCTAGTTATTCCACTGCTGAAATTATAATTCATGCGCTATCAGCAGTCTCACAAAGTCCTTGTGTAAACACAGAAATGATAATGAATCTCAAGAAGTGCCCAGTGCCAAACAAGAAGTGATGATCAATCACAAAACGTGCCGGTGCTCCACTGTGTGCTCCCCTCTTGCTCCCTCACTCACCGGATCTGTAGAGGTATAGTGCCTATATGCTCCTGGTGAAGTTCCTTAGGATACCAGGACCTCTCTGCTAGACCCTCCGGATATCAAGCGGCTAACTGCACACTATACTGCTGCAAGGGTTGAGTGCTTCCTGGTTGCGGTATCTTATCACTCAATTACATCCCCATAAAGTATGGCCATGAAAAGAAGAGATCCTCCATAGTGTAGTAATTAATATAATCTCTTTATTAGATAACCATAAAATTACTTCACTTACACGATAAAAGCCAAACAAATTTGTATTTTCTCCTCGCTTAATTACTACACTATGGAGGATCTCTTCTTTTCATGGCCATACTTTATGGGGATGTAATTGAGTGATAAGATACCGCAACCAGGAAGCAGTCAACCCTTGCAGCAGTATAGTGTGCAGTTACCCGCTCGATATCCGGAGGGTCTAGCAGAGAGGGGAGCACACAGTGGAGCACCAGGCACTTTTTGTGATTGATCCTCACTTCTTGTTTGGCACTGGGCACTTCTTGAAATTCATTATCATTTCTGTGTTTACACAAGTACTTTGTGAGACTGCTGATAGCGCATGAATTATAATTTCAGCAGTGGAATAACCAGCACTTTGTGATTTATTATCACCATATTGTGATTTATTATCACCATATACTGTATTTGTACATTAGCACATTTGCACTTGGCACCTTATATTGGTTCAGCTATTTGCACTTTATGTGATTGTTATTTAGATACGTGATTGCATAGTGTTTTTGCTTTATAAATATTTGGCACTTATTAATGTAGGTGGTTGGTGATATATAGTATGAACCTCCACCAATTTAAGCACTTAGATATATATTTTTATGCACATAGAGCAGCGCTGACACATATATTAAAATCTCTATTTAAGGATTCATCTTTTTCTCAGCAGCAGCTCGAAATATATTATAAACACATACAATTGCACTAGGTTATATTCTTGAGCGCAGGTTTATTTGCACATTTTCTATTTGAAATAAAGCTCCACGCAAAGGTCTCTCCTCTGAGGAATAATGTGTACATTTGTATTATACCACAACACTTTTATAAAAAATATATGAAAAAATATATAAATCATATAATTTTTTTAAAATTTTGTGGTATAATGCAAATGTACACATTATTCCTCAGAGGAGAGACCTTTGCGTGGAGTTTTATTTCAAACAGAGCGAGGCTATATAGGACATAGGACACAAAAACTACTCACAACTTGTCACAAGAGAAGAGGAGAGAGGGGAACAAGCAGATGAGGTCAGGAACTCGTCTCCTGTGCGGTGCAGTGAGGTGATGACCGTCTGTTACCCGCGGCTTCTGGAGGCGGGGCACGTCAACGTCACGTCAGTATGCAACGCCGACACGCCCCCGCTCACAGGACACCATACAAAGTAACCCAGCGCTGGGTCCCTCCTTCCACCTAGGCATCGCTGTCCGCCGGGCCCTGCTCCCCTCCTCCCACCTACGCATCGCCGCCCGCCGGGCCCAGCTCCCCTCCTCCTACCTATGTATCGCCGGCCCAGATAGCCCGATGTTGTCGCAGAGACAACATCAGGTGAGTTCATTCTGTAATGGGCGGCGGGCCCCCTTCAAGGCCGGGCCCCCCTTCCCGGCCGGGCCCTCGGACCACGTCCGAATTGCCCGACCATTCAGTCCGCACCTGACCATGACACTCCCACCACCATGCTTGACTGTAGGAAAGACACATTTGTCTTTGTACTCCTCACCTCACACACTTGACACCATCTGAATCAAATAAGTTTATCTTGAACTCATCAGACCACAGAACATGGTTCCAAAAATCCATGTCCTTAGTCTGCTTGTCTTCAGCAAGCTGTTTGCGAACTGTGGGATACTCCAGAAACACAGTGCAGTAATCAGAGGAAACCTTTCGCTTTGTCTAAACTACTACGCAGAGGCTCTGAGGAAGAGGCAGGTCCTTGAAACGCATTAGCCAGTCACTGCAAGAACTTCATTACTGTGATGTGACAACCCAATATTGTTGCTATGCCTTTATGTTATCTTGGTTTGTCAGTATGAATTTGAACTTACTTTTAATAAAGCCATTTTATTTTTAGGTAATGCGTTAGGCTGGTGCGCCCTCTGTTTTTTCTTGTTCCTAGCTTATCCGGACATCCCCAGTCTTGGGAGGGCAGCAAGGCAAGTGCTGTCCTGGATGACTAGCATCTAAGCCCTGAGAGCCTCTTTGTGTGAGGCCCACCTTCAAGCGCAGGAAAGTAGCGTGTTGGTTTGGAGGTTATTCTAGGAGAGATGGACAGGGCCATAGAAGGTCATTAACCCATCAGCAGGACTGGTATCTGTGCAATGAGGAACTGGATGAGCACTACCAGAGCCCTACAAAATGACCTCCAGCAGGCCACTGGTGTTAATGTCTCTGACCAAACAATCAGAAACAGACTTCATAAGGGGGGCCTGAGAGCCTGATGTCCTCTAGTGGCCCCTGTGCTTACTGTCCGGCATAGTGGAGCTCGATTGGCATTTGCCATTAAACACCATAATTGGCTGGTCCGCCACTGGTGCCCTGTACTTTTCACAGATGAGAGCAGGTTCACCCTGAGCACATAAGACAGACGTAAAAGGGTCTGGAGAAGCCATGGAGAATTTATGCTGTCTGTAATATCGTTCAGCATGACTTGGTGGTGGGTCAGTGATGGTCTGCGGAGGTATATCTATGGAGAGACATAAAGACCTCTTCAGGCTAGACAATGGCACCCTGACTGCCATTAGGTATTGGGAATAAATCCTTGGACCCATTGTCAGACTCTATGCTGGTGCAGTGGGTCCTAGGTTCCTCCTGGTGCACAACAATGCCCGGCCTCATGTGGTGAGAGTATGCAGCCAGTTCCTGGAGGATGAAGGAATTGATACCAATGAATGGCCCCCACGCTCGCCTGACCTAAATCCAATAGAACACCTCTGGGACATTATGTTTCGGTCCATAGGACGCCGCCAGGTTGCACCTCAGTCTGTTCAGGAGCTCAGTGATGCCCTGGTCCAGATCTGTGAGGAAATACCCCAGGACACCATCCGTCATCTTATTAGGAGCATGCCCCGACATTGTCAGGCATGCATACAAGCACGTGGGGGCCATACAAACTACTGAATGAATGGGGTGCTTCAGCCTAGCGCTTTATGTGTGCCACATCCCTAATGTTAAGACAAAAATGGGGTTCCCCTTGTGGGACTTTGTAGGCACATAGAATATAATGTATATGAAATTATATGAAAAAGGTATTAAAGAGATATAAATTTTATTATAAACACAAATATGTATTAATAATTAAAAACAGTACAGGCAAAGAAAAGAAACAGATAAATCAACCGTAGTAGTCTGAACTGAAACCCAACATGTTTCGAAGCCAAAGGGAAAATTTGCTTCTTCTTCAGGGGAGGGGTTCAAACGGTACTCTAGTAAATAAGAGAATATAAACAATACAAAAACCATGAATTTTTGAAGGTTTTTTGAGGAAGGAAATATTCCAACATGACTCTTTAGAGTTTTACATAGTGGTTATGATGGCAATAACGAGTACTTACAGGGTTGAAAAATAACTGTACTTAGGTAGCCTGCACGGTTAAAAGCATCTGGTGGGTGCAAGTGTCCTTGCGATCAAAGTGCAATAAGTAAGATGGTAGGTGGGTATACTGGTCAGTAAACCAACAGCTGTTGACATCAGGTGTGTAGCCCCCAATCAATGGACGTCTGAAGTCCTTAATTAGGAGAAGCCAGGGGCAGCCTTTGAGCATAGGTGAATGGCAAGGATGTAGGTAGCGCCGGTCTGAAAAGTGAACAGATCAGGGCTAAGTACATTAATATGTATAATAAAATAGGCAAAAAAGGAAAATACATACACTAATGAATGTCGGCATGTAAAGTAGCCACATATCTATAAATGATATAGTAGATATATAGGAAGTATTATAGCAAAATATATGCCAAAAAGTAGCCCAACATAAAGCGGGCAATAAGGCCGCAATAGGGTATGACTAGAAATGCAAAGCCGATCAAAAATAAAGGGGGGTTTTCTTTGGAAGGACTAGGTAAAAAATATATAGAGTCAATACCTGAATGTAAATGATGGTGAAGCAGCCAGCGTCCTCTCAGCACCACAGCCAGCAAACAAATGCGCTGGCTGTGTATTGTGAGAGGTGCACTATAAGAGTACTAGTTGATTAGTGCAAGACGTAAAACAGCTGGCTTCAGAGGAAGGGCTTCCCGGAACGCCGGTGCCGAGCCCGCCCTCAAACATCATGCGTCACACATGACGCAACGTGGGCGGGATCGGCATCTGCGCTCCACCGACACGGGGGTCAGAGCCGGAAGTGCAGATGCACTAAGGCTACCGATTGGTCCGGGCTGAACCGCAAAGGGCACAGAGGATGGAAAATGGGACCAAGCTACCGCCATGACGCGGTATATGTCTCCCCGTGTCGGGACGCACACTGGAGGAGGGGCAACACCCGGAGTCAACATGGATTGCTGAAAGAATTTACAAAAACCAAATTGATTGGAAAAAAATGCAAAAAGGATACAAAAAAGAGTGTATCACAATTGTATCAATTAAACATGATTAGAAATTATAGTTTTATGTGTAAATGTCGGCAAGGACACGACCCACAGATGTAAACAAGTTGCAGACACTGGAATACAAAATGACAAGGTCAACATACAGGGAAGAGGAACATACATGCAATTTGTGTCAATAACAATAAGCAAACATTAAAGCATGTACATATAGTTATGCGTAACAATATCAAAAGAAAATAATTCTATTATATAATTTTTTGTAATAAAGAAGATTTGCATGTTAACACAATATAGTACAATACAAAACATACTTGAGGCCAGGACAGTAAAGCATGTAGATATGTGGATACTGGGACTAGTGTGATGTTATAAAAAAGCCCTGGAGTGTGATTAGGGGTGGATGGCCATCTGGTCAGGGCAGAGGGAACTAAATCCTGACCAGTATACCCACCTACCATCTTACTTATTGCACTTTGATCGCAAGGACACTTGCACCCACCAGATGCTTTTAACCGTGCAGGCTACCTAAGTACAGTTATTTTTCAACCCTGTAAGTACTCGTTATTGCCATCATAACCACTATGTAAAACTCTAAAGAGTCATGTTGGAATATTTCCTTCCTCAAAAAACCTTCAAAAATTCATGGTTTTTGTATTGTTTATATTCTCTTATTTACTAGAGTACCGTTTGAACCCCTCCCCTGAAGAAGAAGCAAATTTTCCCTTTGGCTTCGAAACATGTTGGGTTTCAGTTCAGACTACTACGGTTGATTTATCTGTTTCTTTTCTTTGCCTGTACTGTTTTTAATTATTAATACATATTTGTGTTTATAATAAAATTTATATCTCTTTAATACCTTTTTCATATAATTTCATATACATTATATTCTATGTGCCTACAAAGTCCCACAAGGGGAACCCCATTTTTGTCTTAACATTAGGGATGTGGCACACATAAAGCGCTAGGCTGAAGCACCCCATTCATTTATTTTTGGTAGTAGATACCGCCCCCGCCGCTTTCTTTAGCCTACCGCTTATTTTAGGTTTTGCCTTTGTAGTTTATCCTAGAGTTTACTCTCTAAAAAACCGAATACTCTATTTGTTTATCATTTTGGATCATCTGATCTTCTGCTCTGATTTTTATAATGACACAGGGCACCATGTTGTCAGGTCTCATTGGGGATAGTTGGAATAACCTCATGCAACAATATCAACAAGATTTTGAGGACAACGAATTTATAGAGACAGAATTGTCATCTATGTTTTTTCAGTTGTCCAAAATGTTAGAGAAAAAATCGATGTTCTTTTGGAACATAAGATCCTTCCAGGAACACATAAAAGAAAATGTCAGCCCGTTTGGCCTAAGAGCCCAAGTTTTTCCGATACTGGAGAATCCAACTCCTGGTTTTAAAATCAAATGGGAACAAGCCCTACAACAATGCTCTGTGGCTCTTATGAACCTCCTCATTGAGGAATACTCTTTAAGAACCACAGAGCTGGATAAACACATAGCTTCTACATGTGAAAAACTAAAAAGATATAAAAGTCACATTACTTTTTCCCATCGGGAAGCCAAATTAAAACAACAACTAGACACCTTCAATAAAAATACCCTTGTGAAGAAACAAAAAATTCTTAACAAAGATAAAAACACCTATATACAAGGGAAGGCTTTTCATTGGACAAATAACCAACACTATATTCGACCACTTAATAGGGACTCCAATGCCCCAGCACCCAAACAAACTACTAAGTTACCACCCCTTGTGAAGAACCACAAGACACCAATGGAACGCACCAAACGTCCCCATGCCTTTGGCCCAGACCCAGTATCTAAAAAGTCCAACACTCAACCCCAACACAAGGAGGGTCTATCCCTCTTTCCTACATCATCAATACCTTCACTGTCCAATATCCCTCCCTCACAACAAACACCACTCCCTACCAATTTATCTAACCTACCTACACATCACTCCTCTATCACTCATTTAGATGACCAAACTTTTTTAGATGTGGTTCACCAACGAGCTTCACAACTTACACTTGCACTCCCATCACCTCTCCCCCTCACTTAACCTCCCCTACTGCCACCCCCCTTTCTCCTACTAATTTGGCACAAGATAATGTGGACTTCTCTATTATTAATTTATCCAGCTACAAGTTATCCGAATCTGAATTATCTATATTACAAAAAGGCCTTAATTTTTTCCCCACGAATAACATCAACAAATTTGATTTTGTCAAGGATCTCCATTTATTTGCCCGTAAATTAAATTTCAAATACATTTATCACAAAGGCAAACAAAAACCACATGAACAGGACCTCATTTTAGACACGTTAATTACTCTCCTCGAAGAAAACGAGGACCTTATAGATCGTGTGGACCTCCCCTCTTTACTCGCTGGTATTTCGCCTGAATCCAAAGAACAAAAGACAGTAGGCACTGATTTTCGTAAAAAATCTGATGCCTACCCTCCCATCCAGAATGCGAATATCAACGCCTTCCTAAAAATAGTGTCAAAGGAAGTTGAAAAACTCAATACACGTCCGCTATCCCAACCTAACATCTCTCAAGCCCAAAGAGAGGCAATTAACAATTTGGCAACTAATAAATCCATTACCATCAAGCAGGCTGATAAAGGAGGGAACATTGTGATAATGGACAATTCCCAATACATCAAAATGTGCACCAACATTTTAAATAACACCAACTGGTACAGGCGTATCACACCAGATATAGTTACCAAGTATAACTTGGAATTTTATCAGTTGGTAGACACGGCCTACCTCAATAATGTTTTTTCTAAAGATACCTGGAATTTTGTCCGCACTAAATTCCCTGTCACCCCCACATTTTACGGCCTCCCAAAGGTACATAAAAGTACCACAGACCCTCCCGGCAGACCGATTATCTCGGGATGCGGATCTATTACAGACAACGCAAGTAAGTTAGTTGATGCATATCTTCAACCCCTTGTCCATAAGTTACCTTCCTTTACTAAGGACACTATTCATTTTATCAACAAAATTAAGGACCTCTGGATACCCCCTACCGCGAGTTTAGTCACCATCGATGTGGAGGCTCTTTACAGCTCAATCCCCCACTCCAGGGGTATTGCAGCTGTAAAGCATATTATATCCGGTCAGGACACAGTGGACGCCTATGGCGAGTTTATGCTAGATCTACTGTTGCATATCCTCACGCATAATGTGTTTACTTTTAATGGTTCCCACTACCTCCAGGTGCAGGGGGTAGCGATGGGCACGTGCTGTGCTCCATCGTATGCCAACCTGTACCTGGGGGAGTGGGAACATTTTCTCTTGGATGGTGACGCGTTGTCGATGTACACTGGTCACATATTTTTCTGGACCAGGTACATCGACGACGTGTTCCTCATCTGGGACGGTCCCACGGAATCCCTCCAAGCCTTCTTAGTTCATTTGAACAAGAAGGACTTTAACCTTTCATTTACAATGAACATGGACCCCGATCGGATTACCTTCCTCGATGTCGAGATTATGCGTAGTGAAAATGAAACCCTACAGAGTAACCTCTACCGCAAACCCACCGCGGGAAACACAATATTGCACGGATCAAGCTTCCATCCTACCCCTCTACTCAGATCAATTCCCACTAGTCAGTACTTGAGGCTAAGACGAAATTGTTCAGACCTCAAACTATTCCAAGCGGCTGCTGACGCCCTCCAAAAACGTCTATTACGTAGGGGTTATTCTAAGAAATCGCTCAAACAAGCTTACCAACGTGCCCTTAAAAGTGACAGAGATACACTATTAGCCCCAAAAACATCAGTGGGTTCTAATAAGGAAGACATTATAAGGATTATAACACCTTATAATCAACAACATCAAAAAATTAGACGTATTGTCTCTAAACACTGGCACCTACTGGCCTCGGATCCTATACTGGGCCAATATGTGTCAGATACACCTAATTTCACCTACAAAAGGGCCCCAGCATCAAGAGACAGAATAGTCCGCAGCGAGTTCCGCGACACTGTCACGTCCACTTGTTGCAAATATAGAGGGACATACATGTGCGGCAGTTGCAAATACTGTGGCTACATGTTTACACAAAAATCCCCCATATTGCCGAATGGAGATGTTCATCGACCTAAGCATTTTGCCAATTGCCGCACGATAGGCGTTGTTTATCTCCTGCTTTGTTCTTGCCAATGTTTTTACATTGGTAAGACCAAGCAGGAGTTTTGGCAACGCGCATACCGCCATCTTTTAAGCATGAGGAAAGCAGACCCTGAGCTACCCTTGGGTAGACACGTGGCTACTGTACATGCCGGCAAAATGCCTAAGGTTAAGTTTTTGATTCTTGACCGAGTTCATCCCGCCCCTAGAGGAGGGGACTGGAACAAGTCCCTCCTCCAACTTGAACTAAAATGGATATATTGGCTCAGGGCCACTGAGCCCCCAGGACTTAATGGATCTTTATCATTCAAGCCCTTTCTTGAGGGTTTTAACTCTGGAGGAATGGAGATTTAGTTCCCTCTGCCCTGACCAGATGGCCATCCACCCCTAATCACACTCCAGGGCTTTTTTATAACATCACACTAGTCCCAGTATCCACATATCTACATGCTTTACTGTCCTGGCCTCAAGTATGTTTTGTATTGTACTATATTGTGTTAACATGCAAATCTTCTTTATTACAAAAAATTATATAATAGAATTATTTTCTTTTGATATTGTTACGCATAACTATATGTACATGCTTTAATGTTTGCTTATTGTTATTGACACAAATTGCATGTATGTTCCTCTTCCCTGTATGTTGACCTTGTCATTTTGTATTCCAGTGTCTGCAACTTGTTTACATCTGTGGGTCGTGTCCTTGCCGACATTTACACATAAAACTATAATTTCTAATCATGTTTAATTGATACAATTGTGATACACTCTTTTTTGTATCCTTTTTGCATTTTTTTCCAATCAATTTGGTTTTTGTAAATTCTTTCAGCAATCCATGTTGACTCTGGGTGTTGCCCCTCCTCCAGTGTGCGTCCCGACACGGGGAGACATATACCGCGTCATGGCGGTAGCTTGGTCCCATTTTCCATCCTCTGTGCCCTTTGCGGTTCAGCCCGGACCAATCGGTAGCCTTAGTGCATCTGCACTTCCGGCTCTGACCCCCGTGTCGGTGGAGCGCAGATGCCGATCCCGCCCACGTTGCGTCATGTGTGACGCATGCTGTTTGAGGGCGGGCTCGGCACCGGCGTTCCGGGAAGCCCTTCCTCTGAAGCCAGCTGTTTTACGTCTTGCACTAATCAACTAGTACTCTTATAGTGCACCTCTCACAATACACAGCCAGCGCATTTGTTTGCTGGCTGTGGTGCTGAGAGGACGCTGGCTGCTTCACCATCATTTACATTCAGGTATTGACTCTATATATTTTTTACCTAGTCCTTCCAAAGAAAACCCCCCTTTCTTTTTGATTGGCTTTGCATTTCTAGTCATACCCTATTGCGGCCTTATTGCCCGCTTTATGTTGGGCTACTTTTTGGCATATATTTTGCTATAATACTTCCTATATATCTACTATATCATTTATAGATATGTGGCTACTTTACATGCCGACATTCATTAGTGTATGTATTTTCCTTTTTTGCCTATTTTATTATACATATTAATGTACTTAGCCCTGATCTGTTCACTTTTCAGACCGGCGCTACCTACATCCTTGCCATTCACCTATGCTCAAAGGCTGCCCCTGGCTTCTCCTAATTAAGGACTTCAGACGTCCATTGATTGGGGGCTACACACCTGATGTCAACAGCTGTTGGTTTACTGACCAGTATACCCACCTACCATCTTACTTATTGCACTTTGATCGCAAGGACACTTGCACCCACCAGATGCTTTTAACCGTGCAGGCTACCTAAGTACAGTTATTTTCCAACCCTGTAAGTACTCGTTATTGCCATCATAACCACTATGTAAAACTCTAAAGAGTCATGTTGGAATATTTCCTTCCTCAAAAAACCTTCAAAAATTCATGGTTTTTGTATTGTTTATATTCTCTTATTTACTAGAGTACCGTTTGAACCCCTCCCCTGAAGAAGAAGCAAATTTTCCCTTTGGCTTCGAAACATGTTGGGTTTCAGTTCAGACTACTACGGTTGATTTATCTGTTTCTTTTCTTTGCCTGTACTGTTTTTAATTATTAATACATATTTGTGTTTATAATAAAATTTATATCTCTTTAATACCTTTTTCATATAATTTCATATACATTATATTCTATGTGCCTACAAAGTCCCACAAGGGGAACCCCATTTTTGTACAAACTACTGAATACCATTTTGAGTTGCTGCAATAAAATTTCAGCAAAATAGACTAGCCTGCTGCATCAATAAACTAGCGAACTGGGGGCACTGAGGACTTTCATGCTACCGTATGAACTCACAATGAGAAGATATAAAAAAAAAGTTTATTATTAAGAAATCATTGTATCAATTTATATCACAAACATCCAGAAAGGGTCCACTGTGAGGTGGATCCAAGACTGGGAAATTACAACATTCGAACCCTCCTCTTATAGATTGGGTGTCGGCTGTGGTGTCTCCCCTGAAAGGGGGGGGGGGAATACCAGACAAGATCCAATCATACTCTACATTAGCCTGCTGCATCATTTTTTCACTTTGATTTTTGGGGTGTCTTTGAATTCAGCCCTCTGTAGGGTGATAATTTTAATTTCCATCCAACGATGTGGCATCCTTTCCTTCCTAACCCATTACCCAGTCCATACCAGTATAGATATCCAGCATGAGATGTTTCCTCATTGAGATCTGATGTGTTTTCAAAGTGTACCTTTAATTTTTTTGAGCAGTGTATATATATATATATATATATATATAAATATATATATATGTATATATATATATATATATCCAATGGTTGCCACCGCACGCAAATCGGGGGGAAAAATGTGGTGGGGTGCACAGCAAATACTGTAGTGCAAATAAACCAAAAGAGAGAGCAGCACTCACAGGTCTTGAAAGGTGAATGCACGATAACAGTTTAATTGCAACGTTTCGACGAGGCACAAACTCGTCTTCCTCAGGCATAGATACTTGTATCTATGCTTCAACTGCTTCAGTTACACCCCCGATTCCAAGCCACCCCACTCATTGTGCTCTATGTTACATATTGCAGACCTCTGTACACTGTTTTCCTCATAACATCCAGTGGGTCACTACACTCTGTATGCTCTGGTGTACGTTACATGGACAGCTACAATCTGTGTTATAGGTTACACACCCTAGAGACCCAATTTTGTTTTTTAAGAAATATAAATGTGACCTTATTCAGTGAAAACGTATTCTACCTAGGAACATGAGAACAAAGCTTTGTCTGATGAAATCTCTATCACAGCTAGCTTCTGCCCAGTTTGCTAAGACAGAAAAGCATAACAATTAGAGAAACATAAAACCATCTCTGTTTATGCTATAATTAAGAAATATTTTCTGAGATGAAAGTGCGCAAAAACGATGTCATGTTCTACATTCATAGAAAGTGCCACTTCTAAAACAAGCTGGTTAATGAGGATTTATGGCTAATTTATTCAGACAATGCATGCTTTCCCAGATTACCTAATGTTAAAGGAACAGAAAAAGCTAACAGATACCCTGTTCTGTTTTACATGCCACTTTATTAATTATTAGTATTATTATTATACAGGATGCACTGTATATAGTGCCAAAAGTTTGTGCAGCGCTTTACAATGTGAGGGCAGACAGTACAGTCAGGGCCCTTTCACACGGTCCGCATCCGCCGACGGAGTCCGTTCTGCTCAGTGGGGATCGATCCGCCGATCCCTGCCTGTTCGTTCTCATCCGATCCCATTCAATCCGATCCGCTGGACGGATGGAAAATAGGGTTTCCATCCGTCCAGATTTCACAGACGGGATCGGAAGCGGATAGCAGCGGGTGTCAGCGGAGATGTCTCTGCTGACATCCGCTGCCCCATAGGGATACATGGAGCATTCGATCAGGTCCGCCTGAAAAACTGACAGGCAGATCTGATCGGATCATTTGTGTGAAAAGACCCTTAGAATATAATTCAATACAGGAGGGTCCTGCTCGTTAGAGCTTACAATCTAAAATGTATTGGCATACCTCCTGAGGAAGGGGGCACTTTAAAAAAAATAAATAAAAAAAGTATTATTATTTTTTTAAATATTTATTTCATTTTACACTGTTTCTTAAAAAAAAAAAAAACTTAATCACTTTTACTGCTATAACAAGGATTGTATGCATCCCTTGTAATAAAAATAAGCAGTGACAGGTCCTTTCTACTGAGAAATCTGGGGTCCAATAGACCCCACATCTCTCATCTGCCCTTAAAGGAGTTGTAAAGTCAGGAAGGTTTTTTATCTTAATGCATTTTATGCATTAAGATAAAAGGCCTTCTGCTTGTAGCAGCCCCCCTCCCCTCCCCCTTATACTTACCTGTGCCCCCTCTCTGTCCAGCGATGTCCACGAGTTCCTCGGCCATCCTGGGACTCTCCCTCCTGATTGGCTGAATTACAGCCGTGGCGTCATTGGCTCCTGTTAGTGAGCCAATCAGGACAGAGAGGGGGCAGGGCCGAGTGGCAGCTCGGTTTCTGAATGGACATACGAAGCTGCAGCTTGGCTCGGGTGTCCCCATAGCAAGCTGTTTGCTGTGGGGGCACTTAATAGGAGAGAGGGGCCAGGAGCAGTAACGAGGGACTCGAGAAGAGGAGGATCCGGGCTGCTCTGTGCAAAACCAACTGCACAGAGGAGGTAAGTATAACATGTTTGTTATTTAAAAAAAAAAAAAAAAAAAAACAAGACTTTACAATCACTTTAAAAGCACACCAAGATTGGTGTGATCAGATCCTTTCCCAGGCTTCCAGTTTCTAATACCATAGAGATAATCGGGGATATTCCTGTTCCCGTTCAGCTCTATGGCAAGCCAGCGATGCTTTGGCTTTAGTTTTGGGCTCCCCGATTGGACAGGAGAGCTCGGAGGGCGCCGTGAAGGGTCCAGTGGATAATTAGCTGCTAGGATCACGTTTACATTGCAGAGCATCGCTGGCTTAAAATAAACATGCCAGGATGGTCATCCCAGTATATCATTCAAAGACCAGGATGTTATATAATGCCCTATAGGCGGGAAGTGGTAAAGACCCAATAGGCAGCCCAACAGCCATCTGATTGAGTGCACGTAGAAGACGGACAATGCTGCTGCAATTTGCAGGGCACTGACTTAGCGTTGTCAGTCTACAACAAGAAAATTTCAAAGGTATGAAAATTTGCAACAGATTCATGAAAAATGACTTGCTTTAGTCTCGGTTCACACTGGTGCGATGCGGGAAACCCTGCGATTCCTGTGCGGGTTCCCGCATCGCACTCGAATCGCACACTGGTTCACACTGAAATCTGGGAACCCCTATTGGGCGGGAGTGGTGCAAACAATAAATACCGTGTTCCAAGTATCTTCGGAGGTGGCTCTGGCAGAGTGTTTGCTGGGGGGGCTGGGTAATTATGATTGGGACAAGTACTGTATATGAGAGAGGCTATACATAGAGCCTTGTTTCAAGCTAGAAAGCTGATTATGGTACATTGGAAATCAGAGGACCCCCCAACATTGAAAGAATGGATTAATACAATGGGAAGTGTATTGAGACTGGAGAAAGTAATTTATTAACACAGTGGAACCACAGCCAAGTTGGAAAAACTGTGGGCACCATGGCTGGATACCCCGGGGCTTTCCCCGGGTGATCTGGTGATGGGTAGGCTATTTGGCCTCAATACATAGATAACCCTGCTGGTTCCTATTACCGGTTCACAATATGATTCTGGATGATATCTGTGGGAGTGGCGGGGGGAAGTATGGCGCGGGGAAGCTTGTGATATATATGAGTCTATGGTGAGATACCACGATGTAACTTGTCTGTATGCATTCATGTGCTGTTTTGTAACACTGGCAATGGACTGTTGTTATTGTTGGTGAAAACGCTTTAATACAATTTTTGTTTGGATAGAAAAAAAAAAGTCCAGAAGCCAATCAGCGTAACTTCTGCTCTTGTTAATGCTGTGAGATAGCCACAAGAATGCAGTGCCAAAGCGCGTGCATCATTATTCCAAAAAATATATACTAGAAAAATATAACAGTGTGTGTGTTAATAACAAATTTAATATAAAATGTGTAAAATATTTCTCAAATGGTAAATACACTTTGATAAAGAAGTCCCCGGGGTGAACTTATAGTCCTCCACCCAAGTAAAAACTGTTTTATGTGTAATCTTTCCAGTATAAAAACAATAAAGTTCTTTGTATAAAAGCACTGATGTCTTGATCAGTGGCAGCCCATCCATTGGGGGCGCAGGGGCGCTGCCCCCCCTATCCATGCATCTGGCCCCCTAACCTACATGCAGGGCGCCGGACGCATGGATTCCAATGGGGGATTTTTTTATTTTTAAGCACGTGATTAAAGCCAGAGGCTCTAATAGGCTTTAAAAAAAGGGTGAGCTCGGGCGCAGAGCACTGCGCTCTAAGCCCACCCAGCTGTATGACAATAGCAAATTAATATTCGTTATTATCACACTGATTCTCCTCCCAGCCAATCAGGGACCGGGTCATGAGACCCCTTTCCTGATTGGCTGAAAAGATTTTACTGCCCATTGGCCAGGAAGAGGGAGGAGACGTACGGCAGACACCGGAGGAGACTCACAGCCACTCTGGGAAGTAGGAGGTAAGGATGCTGGCTGTCCGGCTGGGCAGCCAGCCGTCCGCCCGCACTGGGGGGGGGGAGGGGTGGTAGATTTGACTGCTGGCTGGGCCACTGTCCCGGGGGGGTGGTGGTGGTGGTGGGTTTGCTGGCCGGCCAGCCGTCCCGTGGAGGCAGGGTGTTGGTTTTGCCGCCCCCCCCCCCAAATTATCATTCACCAGCCGCCACTGGTCTTGATCCTTGAGTTTCGCCACCGAAGGAAAGTGCAGCACCCAGAGTGTCCTCTAAGCCAAAACCACCATGCACTCACCAGATATTAGGCTGCATAAAGCAGCAGATCACGCATATACACAGATGGTAGTTAAGCTGTTCAATCAAATCTTGCTAAGCCTCGAACATTCGCGCCAGTAGGAATCATCCATAACTGTTAAAAGGTCCTATGTGGGGAGAACCGCTCCTACAATGGAGCCACAAAAGGAAAACTCATATAGTGTAATAGTATGTACAACCATCTAGCTAGTGACTAAACAATTAAAAAATAAATTCAGATTACCTAGATGGCATCTGTCCCATGTTACAAATTGTACAACAGACCACGAGGGTCAAAAAGGAAAGAAGGGCGGGACTTATAGATGATGCTGGAGAGATCAAAAAATCAAATGAAAAAGTGTAACATTTTCAAATTTATTGACATAGAAAGTTAAAAGAGTTCCCAATAGAGGGAATATACAAACAAAACCAAACCCATGTGATATAGGATGGCATGAACTGAAAATTGCTGACACAAATTGAGTAAAAACACAATCCAAAAGCTTATCGCCCAGAAACGTGACGCGTTTCAACTGGTATAGTCTTCTTCAGGGTATTGATGGACTTTAAGTGCAAGCTGAGTTTTCTAGAATTATAACAAATAGTCATACAACATGCAAAGAGAAAAAGGGAAAACATAAAAAACATGAATCGATGTGCTATATTAACCCTTTTTGAATTTATTATACTTTTCTATAGTATGTAATATGTATGGGGCTATAAACATAGTCCCTAAGATTTTTACTTTGATGTATTACTCATCATTATCTTCTAGGAATGTATAAAGCCCTGGTTTTCCCTTACTTTCAGGACTCAGCACTGTAGGCAAAGGACGATTTCTTCTGGCCCTATAAAAATGAATGGATCCCCAATATAAGCTAGTTCAGCCTCCTGTACATGCAATGATTATGTTTCTAATATCGATTCATGTTTTCCTTCTTTCTCTTTTTTCTTTTTATGTGCATATTGTATGATTATTTGTTATAATTCTAGAAAACCCAGCTTGCACTCAAAGTCCACCAATCCCCTGAAGAAGATTGATCCAGTCAAAACGCGTCTCTGTGATCCTTTCACAAGCCACGCCTCCATACAGTTAGAAACACGCCCCTAGGTACACATTTAACCCTTTGATCACCCACAGTGTTAACCCGTTCCCTGCCAGTGTGATTATTACCGTAACATAGTAGTGCATATTTTTAGCACTGATTACTGCAGTAATGTCACTGGTCCTCTCAAAAGTGTCAAACATGTCAGTTAGGGGTTCCGATCTGTCCACCGTAATGTCGCAGTTCCGCTAAAAATCGCAGATCACCGCCATTACTAGTAAAATAAATAAATAAATAAATAAAAACAATTAAAAATGAGATATATCTTTCCCGTAGTAAGTAGACGTGATAACTTTTGCGCAAACCGATCAAAATACGCTTACTGGGATTTTTTTTCACCAAAAGTATGTAGCAGAAAACAAATTGGCCTAAAATGTAAAAAAAATTAGATTTTTAATTTTTTTTTTTGGGAATGTTATATAGCAGAAAATGAAAAATATTGTTTTTTTTTTCAGAATTGTCGCTCTTTTTTTGTTTATAACGCAAAAAATAAAAATCGCACAGATGATCAAATACTACCAAAAGAAAGCTCTATTTTTCAGAAAAAAAGGACATCAATTTTATTTGGGTACAGCATCGCACAACCACGCAATTGTCCGTTAAAATAACACAGTGCCGAATTGCAAAATATGGCCTGGTCATTAAGGGGAAAAATTTTCCGGTCCAGAAGTGGTTAAAATATTTTTCCTTGCACGTGATTGGATATTCTTTGGAAAATGAGACTTCGCCAGATTTACTAATCTCTGGGGAAAATTCACTTACAAAGTGAATAGCCTATTTGCCTTTTGTTAGCCCCAAAGGTTCCTAGTAAATGGAACTTGAAGAACATTTAAAAACCTTCAATGATAACTCAACTAAAAATATTTTTGTCCAATAGCAGAATTGAAAATTTACATTTTTGATTATTATTATTATTTTTGTTCTTTTTAATTTAGGCTTTTGATAAGCAGGAGGCCTTAGAGACATTTCCTTAGGAATTAAAACTCCCTTTAAGGTACCCACGCAAGAAACAATTCCATGAATTTTAATCAAAAGATCTTTTCACAAAGTTCTTTTTTCTTTGTACGACTTGTACTCACTCCGAACGCTCTAAATATAATTAACTTGATGTAATGAGCAGACACAGAAAACAAATTAATTCAAGTCACTAGCAACACACATCCAGTAATACAATTGTTAAGTATGGGAACATTACTTCAAAACTGTACTTTTTTCCTTTTTTTAAGACCTTTCGGTAAACTTTTCCCACTAGAAGAACTGGGGGTGATCCTTCGCTGAAGAAATACACTTTCTATTCTAGCATTGGCTATTTATACTTAGGGCTTTTTTTCAGCAGGAACGTGGGGAACATATTATTATTATAAAGGATTTACAGTGCATTGCGAAAGTATTAGGTCCCCTTGAACTTTTCGACCTTTTGCCACATTTCAGGCTTCAAACATAAAGATATAAAACTGTAATTTGTGGTGAAGAATCAACAACAAGTGGGACACAATCATGAAGTGGAGCGAAATTTATTGGATATTTCAAACTTTTTTAACAAATAAAAAACTGAAAAATTGGGCGTGCAAAATTATTCAGCCCCTTTACTTTCAGTGCATCAAACTCTCCCCAGAAGTTCAGTGAAGATCTCTGAATGATCCAATGTTGACCTAAATGACTAATGATGATAAATAGAATCCACCTGTGTGTAATCAAGTCTCCGTATAAATGCACCTGCACTGTGATAGTCTCAGAGGTCCGTTTAAAGCGCAGAGAGCATCATGAAGAACAAGGAACACACCAGGCAGGTCCGAGATACTGTTGTGGAGAAGTTTAAAGCCGGATTTGGATACAAAAAGATTTCCCAAGCTTTAACATCCCAAGGAGCACTGTGCAAGCAATAATATTGAAATGGAAGGAGTATCAGACCACTGCAAATCTACGAAGACCTGGCCGTCCCTCTAAACTTTCAGCTCATACAAGGAGAAGACTGATCAGAGATGCAGCCAAGAGGCCCATGATCACTCTGGATGAACTGCAGAGATCTACAGCTGAGGTGGGAGACTCTGTCCATAGGACAACAATCAGTCGTATACTGCACAAATCTGGCCTTTATGGAAGAGTGGCAAGAAGAAAGCCATTTCTTAAAGATATCCATTAAAAGTGTCATTTAAGTTTTCCACAAGCCACCTGGGAGACACCAAACATGTGGAAGAAGGTGCTCTGGTCAGATGAAACCAAAATCAAACTTTTTGGCAACAATGCAAAACGTTATGTTTGGCATAAAAGCAACACAGCTCATCACCCTGAACACACCATCCCCACTGTCAAACATGGTGGTGGCAGCATCATGGTTTGGGCCTGCTTTTCTTCAGCAGGGACAGGGAAGATGGTTAAAATTGATGGGAAGATGGATGGAGCCAAATACAGGACCATTCTGGAAGAAAACCTGATGGAGTCTGCAAAAGACCTGAGACTGGGACGGAGATTTGTCTTCCAACAAGACAATGATCCAAAACATAAAGCAAAATCTACAATGGAATGGCTCACAAATAAACATATCCAGGTGTTAGAATGGCCAAGTCAAAGTCCAGACCTGAATCCAATCGAGAATCTGTGGAAAGAACTGAAAACTGCTGTTCACAAACGCTCTCCATCCAACCTCACTGAGCTCGAGCTGTTTTGCAAGGAGGAATGGGCAAAAATTTCAGTCTCTCGATGTGCAAAACTAAAAGAGACATACCCCAAGCGACTTACAGCTGTAATCGCAGCAAAAGGTGGCGCTACAAAGTATTAACTTAAGGGGGCTGAACAATTTTGCACGCCCAATTTTTCAGTTTTTTATTTGTTAAAAAAGTTTGAAATATCCAATAAATTTCGTCCCACTTGTTGATTCTTCACAAAGAATTATCAGTTTTTTATCTTTATGTTTGAAGCCTGAAATGTGGCAAAAGGTTGAAAAGTTCAAGGGGGCCGAATGCTTTTGCAATGCACTGTATATAGCGCCAACAGTTTGCGCAGCACTTTACAATATGAGGAAAGACAATACTGTAACTGTACAATTCAATACAAGAGGAATTATAGGGCCCTGCTCGTTAAAGATTACAATCTAGAAGGGAGGGTCAAGTGAAACAAAAGGCAATAACTATGGGGGATGGGCTGATAGAGAAAATTGAAGTATAGTTGTTAGGTGTGGATAGGATAGGCTTCTCTGAAGAGGAAGGTTTTCAGGGATCATCTAAAAGCTAATAGAGTAGGAGATAATCGGACAGATTGGGGTAAGGAGTTCCATAGGATTGGAGAGGCTCTGGAAAAGTCCTGGAGGCGAGCATAGGAGGAGGTGACAAGGGAACTAGAGAGCAGGAGCTTTTGAGAGGAACGAAGAGAGCGATTGGGTTGGTATTTTGAGACTAAGCTAGTTCCAGCATCTCCGGCACTGAATGTATCTAATGGTAAGGGGTGGTGGGGGGTGCTAGAAGGTTTGCTGTTGCTGGCTGCTAGGGGATCTATTATTGCTGGGGGGGGATTGCAGGGGGGGTCTATTGTTGCTGGGGAGGTCTGTTGTTGGTGGTGAAGTGTTTTGTTGCAGGTTACGGGGGGGGGGGGTGTCTACTGTTGCTGGAGAAAGATCTATTGTTGCTGAGGGGGTGTGCAGGAGATCTATTTTACTGCCTTTCTTGTTATCATTACCAAATTTTATACAAAAAACTTAGCACCACAAAATAAAAATTGGTTCTTTATTCTCTAAAAGGGGCGGTACTGAGAGGTGGGTAGGAAGTGGAGACAAGAGGTGACTCATAAGGGAGGAGTACCTGAACCTATTCTGTGAGAAAGAAAGCCCTGTTTATACTCACCCCCTAAGAGCCGGTTCACACTGGGGCGACCTGTCAGGCGACCTGGTCGCCTGACAGGTTGCCGTAGGTCGCCTGCCATAGAGAAGCTGTGGACCCGTTCTAATAGGAGCGACACAAGAGAAAAAGGGTCCGGAGCTTCTTTGGGGCGACCCGGAGCGACCTGCATTGACTTCAATGTTATGAAGTCCGTGCCGGCCGCTCCGAGGTCGCGGTGCAGACTTGTGAGGTCGCCCCGGCAAGTCGGATCGCTCTAATGTGAACCGCCTCTTAATCAAAAAGTAGGGACATTACAGTATCTAAGTGATCTTGTTGTTTTTTTCCCTGCTTTGCATGGAATTTAAAACCAGCAAAATTGCCTGTCAGTGTACAGAGCTATGTGTTGTTTACAACACAGAGCTAGAGTGGTGATCGAAAGTTTGGACACCCCAGGTAAAAATTTGTATTAATGTGCATAAAGAAGCCAAGGAAAGATGGAAAAATCTCCAAAAGGCATCAAATTACAGATTCGAAATTCTTATAATATGTCAACAAAAGTTAGATTTTATTTCCATCATTTACACTTTCAAAATAACAGAAAACAAAAAAAATGGTGTCTGCAAAAGTTTGGGCACCCTGCAGAGTTAATATCTTGTACTGCCCCCTTTGGCAAGTATCACAGCTTGTAAACGCTTTTTGTAGCCAGCCAAGAGTCTTTCAATTCTTGTTTGAGGTATCTTTGCCCATTCTTCCTTACAAAAAAAGTCTTCCAGTTCTTTGAGATTTCTGGGCTGTCTGTCACGCACTGCTCTTTTAAAGTCTATCCATAGATTTTCAATTATGATGAGGAGATTGTGAAGGCCATGGCAAAACCTTCAGTTTACGCCTCTTGATGTAATCCCCCGTGGATTTCGAGGTGTGTTTAGGATCATTATCCATTTGTAGAAGCCATCCTCTCTTTAACTTCAGCTTTTTCACAGATGGCATCAAGTTACCATCCAAAAATTGCTGAAATTTTATTGAATCCATTTTTCCTTCTACTCGTGAGATGTTCCCTGTGCCACTGGCTGCAATACAACCCCAAAGTATGATAGATCCACCCCCATGCTTAACAGTTTGACAGAGGTTCTTTTCATTAAATTCTGTGCCCCTTCTTCTCCAAGAATACCTTTTCTCATTCTGGCCAAAAAGTTCAATTTTAACCTCATCGGTGCACAGAACTTGTTTCCAACATGCATCAGGGTTGTCTATATGTTCATTTGCAAAGTTCAAGCGCTGATTTTTGTGGTGAGGACGTAGAAGAGGTTTTCTTCTGATGACTCTTCCATAAAGACCATATTTGTACAAGTATCTCTTTATAGTGGAATAGTGTACCACAACTCCAGTGTCTGCCAGATCTTTCTGGAGGGATCGTGCAGTCAAACGTGGGTTTTGAATGGTTTTTCTCACAATCCTGCGAGCTGTTCTGTCTGATATTTTTCTTGGTCTTCCAGATCTTGCTTTAACTTCCACTGTTCCTGATGACTGCCATTTCCTAATTACATTCCGAACAGAGGATATTGACATCTGAAAATGCTTTGCTATCTTCTTATAGCCTTCTCCAGCTTTGTGAGCAACAACTATTTTCAGTTTCAGTTTTATAGACAACTGCTTATAAGATCCCATGGTGCTGATTGTTGGGGCAAGGTCAGATGAGTCTGGGCATTTAAAACCTTTGAGATTAACATCACCTGGTCTTCCCAGATGATGATTGAGAACAATCCATGGCACTGGCAGGTCTCAGCCTTGCAAAGGGGGCAGTGCATGCTATAAATTCTGCAGGGTGCCCAAACTTTTGCAGACACAATTTTTTTGTTTTCTGTAATTTTGAAAGTGTCAATGATAGAAATAAAATCTAGCTTTTGTTGACATATTATAAGAATGTCTAATCTGTAATTTGATTCCCTTTTGGAGATTTTTCCATCTTTCCTTGGCTTCTTATGCACATTAATACAAATTTTTACCTGGGGTGCCCAAACTTTCGATCACCACTGTATCTTCCATGAATGACAGAGTCTTTCAGCAGGTCCCAGTGATCAATATTTGGCCAGGACCTGCTGATCGGCTTGTGTTGTAACAAATTCAGAAGCCCAGAAGCGCTGATCATGTATTAGAGAAGTGATCAAGCGCACAGTGGCCGTCCTGCCGCAGTAAATGTTTGTGGAGTGGTCACCAAGGGGAGATAGAAGAGTGGTAAATTCTTTACATGGGAATACTTGTTTGGTGACGTCGCAGGGAGGTTGTGCCACAAGGTAATGTTGTTGGGTGGCCCGCCCCTTAGCTATTTATGAACTGTCACATGGCAAAGCAGGTACACAGCAGGAGCCGCCCCCTGGCCCAAAGCACCCCCCCCATGTTGAAGGCTTGTTGCCTGGTATGGTTCAGAAGGGGGGGAAGGGCTCTCCCTCGCCCCTGCCCCCCCTTTCCTGGCCTGCCAGGCTGCATGCTCAGATAAGTGTCTTGTACGAATTTTGGGGGAGACCCCACACCTTTTTAATTTTTTTTATTTTGGGGTTCCCCTAACCACTTATGGACCACCCACTGTGTATTTACATCGGTCCTTTGACGTTAAATACCAGGGTTATGGCAGCAGATAGCTACCATAACCCTGTTATTTTTTCAAACTGCGGGCGATCCGCTTTAACATAAAAGTGGTCACAGGGCCCCCCCTCCCTCCTGGTCATTTTCCCCGCTTACTGGAGCCGTCGGTAGGGGGGAAAAATGATCCGGTTCAGTCTCATCTCTGGCAGGAAGTGGAGTGAGGTCAAGATGGCCCCCACTCCACTTTATGGCCTTGGAGGACCGGAGCGACATCATACGTCGCTTCCTAGCAACGGCCTTGAAGAGCCCATTTTTTTTCATCCTGAAAAACAATCTTTTTTTTTTTATTTTTTGCTTTTTAGTGTGGATGTGAGATCTTTTGGATCTGAGGTTTTTTTGACCCCAGATCTCACAATAAAGAGGACCTGTGATGCTTATTTATATTACAAGGGATGTTTACATTCCTTGTAATAGGAATAAAAGTGATCTTTTTTTTCCAAATGACACATGTGAGGTATCGCCACGATCATTAGAGCGAGAGAAATAATTTGAGACCTAGACCTCCTCTGTAACTCTAAGGCCCCTTTCACACAGGGGAGTCCATCAGCGGACTCTGTTTTTCTCAGTGGGGGGATCGATCCGCCGATCCCCGCTGAGCAGGCGAATGGCAGCTGCGTCTCCTCGCTGTGTGCGGAGACAGAGCTGTCAGGTCCCCGCTGTTCTCTATGGGGGAATCGGATGAGAATGGACCACCTGCCCGTTCTCATCTGATCCCATCCGATCCAATCCGCTGGACGGATAAAAAATATAGTTTCCATCCGTCCAGATTTGACGGATCGGATCAGAGGTCAGTGGACATGTCTCTGCTGATATCCGATGCCCCATAGAGATGCATGGGGCCATCCGTTCAGATCTGCCTGAAAAATGGACAGGCAGATCTGAACGGTCCGCCTTTGTGAAAGGGGCCTGAATTGGTAACCTGTTGAAATGTTTAAAGTGTCGCCTATGGGAATTCATAATTACACATGTTTGTCGCCATTCCACAAGCGTGCACAATTTTGCAGCATGACATGTTGGGTATCTATTTACTTGGTGTAACATTATCTTTTACATTATAAAACAATTTGGGCTAACTTTACTGTTTCCTCTTTTTTTAATAAAAAAAAGTGTATTTTTTCCAAAACAATTGCGTTTGTAAGACCACTGCATGAATACTGTGTGATAAAAAATATTCCAACAATCTCCATTTTATTCTCTAGGGTTTCTGCTAAAAAAAATATATATATAATGTCTGGGGGTTCTAAGTAATTTTCTATAAATAAAAACTAATATTAACTTGTAAACAACAAGTGTCAGAAATAGGCCGGTCCTTAAAGTTGAGTTCCACCCATTTTTAATAACTTGGATTACATAGATGTATGTAATCCCCTTTAAAACGACTTTTACAGATGGAAACTTTTTTTTTTTTTTGCTAGTAAATAACTTATTTTCTGCTTTATTTATCCTCTTCTCACTTCCGGGTCCGGCCGCCGATCGGCGATTACGTCATTCGGCGATTCGCAGGGGTGCTGGGATGTATCTCATGGCATGAAATCTCGCATAATTACACAGGAGCTGAGCTGTACTGTTTGTATTGAGGCCGTGCTCTGCCCCACCTTCGCCCCGCCTCCTCTCAGTGAGCTGTACTGTATGTATTGTATTGAGGCCGTGCTTTGCCCCGCCTCCACCCCGCCTCCTCTCAGTGAGCTCAGTGAGGATATAATGCTTTCAGTCCTCGCTCACTGAGAGGAGGCAGCTCAGTACAGCTCAGCTCCTGTGTAATAATGCGAGATTTCATGCCATGAGATACATACCAGCACCCCCTGCGAACCGCCGAATGACGTAATCGCCGATCGGCGGCCAGGCCCGGAAGTGAGGAGAGGATGAATAAAGAAGAAAATAAGGTATTTACTAGCAAAAAAAAAAAGTTTCCATTGGTAAAAGTAGTTTTAAAGGGGATTACATACATCTAAAGTTACTAAAATGGGTGGAACTCCACTTTAAGTGGTTAAAATCCATACCAGACCCGAAAGGGGGGGCCACGCTGTTTTTTTTTTTTTTTTTTTTCGGATCAAATTTGTGTTCAAAACTGATCTGATGTGTGATTCAGATGCGTTCCCATAGAAGGCAATGAGCCTAGAATTCGCACCAGAGTGCTAAAAAAATGCACAGGACTCTTAAATTTGCAGCAAATTCACACTGCCACTGCTGCCCCACTCATATGTGAACCGGCTCTATAGAAAGCCGGCTTGATTCGCATGTCATGCAAGTCAGATGTGGTTCAAAACGAATCCTATTCGCATATATGTGAACGGAGCCTTATTAGGACCTTGTCAGAAGTGGAAGAAAGACAGCTTATTAGGGAAAGAATCTTTAGAAAGAAAAAAGAAAAACCCCTAAGGGTAATAGGACTTTGAAGGCGTCCAGTGTTAATCTCATAAAGAAATATACGATACTCAAATGTATAAAAACATACAAAATGTATTATAGTAGCATATTAGAAAGATTCAATTCATAAAAACCATCACATGAATGAATATGCATGAAAGTGCTATACAAGATGCTACTAAGCCAAAAGAACCCAAAAATGGCCCGACGTGTGCCGGGATCTTATATCTGTGGGTTACAATGACAAACCACCTCCTATGTTCGGGTCAGAAGGGTTCTAATGTATAGATGCCATTGGATAGCTACGCGTTTCGCTATGCAGCTTCCTCAGGAGATCCCATTGGTGTTTGGATAATAGACATAGGGTGCCCAATATCCTCTCAGTTTGGAAGTATAGAGTGATGATGGATGATAGCAGGATTGTTCCTAGTGGGAACTATCCAATATATAGATGTATCCTTCCTTTTAAGAAGCCACAGCTCCTCCAAAAGCTGATCCAACTATTTGGGATAGCCCCTCCTGCAGGGAGACAATGGAGATGTCCACCGCTGATGTTTCCAAGAGATGGAATAAACTTGTCCTTTAACCACTTCTGGACCGGAAGGATTTGCCCCCTTAATGACCAGGCCATTTTTTTGCGATTCGGCACTGCGTTATTTTAACTGACAATTGCGCGGTCGTGCAATGCTGTACCTAAATAAAATTGATGTCCTTTTTTCCCATAAATAGAGCTTTCTTTTGATGGTATTTGATCACCTCTGCGGTTTTTATTTTTTGCACTATAAACAAAAAAAGAGCGACAATTCTGAAAAAAAAAAAACAATATTTTTCACTTTCTGCTATATAACATTCCCAAAAAAATTTCACTTTTTTTAACATTTTAGGCCAATTTGTTTTCTGCTACATATTTTTGGTAAAAAAAAATCACAATAAGCGTATTTTGATTGGTTTGCGCAAAAGTTATCACGTCTACTAACTACAGGAAAGATTTATGTCATTTTTATTGTTTTTTTTTTTTTTTTACTAGTAATGGCAGTGTTATGTAATTTTTAGTGGGACTGCGACATTTCGGCGGACAGATCGGACCCCTAACTGACATTTTTGACACTTTTGTGGGGACCAGTGACAATGCTAAAAATATGCACTGTTACTGTAATAATGACACTGGCAGGGAAGGGGTTAACACTGTGGGTGATTAACCACTTTACAACCGGAGGATTTTGCTGTCTTACGTCCAGGCCACTTTTTGCGATTCGGGGGTGTGCGACTTTAACTGACAATTGCGCGGTCGTGCGACGCCGTACCCAAACGAAATTTACGTCCTTTTTTTCCCACAAACAGAGCTTTCTTTTGGTGGTATTTGATCACCTGTGCGATTTTTACTTTTTGCGCTATAAACAAAAAAATAGCATTTATTTTGAAAAAATAACAATATTTTTAACATTTTTTTATATGAAATTCCCCCCAAAAAAGATGTAAAAAACAATTTTTTTTTACATTTTTGGCCAATTTGTTTTCTGCTACCCATGTTTGGTAAAAAAAAAATCACAATAAGCGTATTTTGATTGGTTTGCGCAAAAGTTATTGCGTTTACTAACTAAGGGAAAGATTTCTGTCATTTTTGGTGTTTTTTTTTTAACGCGTAATGGCGGCGATCTGCGATTTTTTTTGCGGTACTGCGACATTGCGGCGGACAGATCGGACCCTTGACTGACATTTTTGACACTTTTGGGGGTACCAGTGACATTACTGCAGTAATCAGTGCTATACATATGCACTGTTACTGTAAAAATGACACTGGCAGGGAAGGGGTTAATTTTATTGGAGAGGGAGGGGTTAATGTATGCCTGGTGCTTACTGACGTGTGGGGGGGGGAGGGGACTGAGTGAGTCATGGACAGATCGGATGTCCAGCTATGCTGAACACTCCGATCTGTCACTCCCTGTCACATGGGAGATCCGCCCGCTTGTGTTTACACAGGCGGGCGGATCTCCGCACTAGATCCCCGACGATCGGGGATGAGCGGCGGCGATCGCCGCTGCTCTTCCCCTGGCCCGACTCCTGCTGTGACCGAAAACAGCGGGAGCGAGCCTCCGGCGGCGCGCAAGCGCCGCCCAGAAGGGGGAGTGTCTGACGACGTAGTACTACGTCGTCAGACGATAACGAGCCACTCTGCCGCAGTAATATTACTGTGGGCGGAGGTAAAGTGGTTAAGGGGTTAAATGTGTACCTAGGGGAGTGTTTCTAACTGTATGGGGGAGGGACTTGTGAAATGACCATAGAGACCTATGATTCTATATAGAAGGATCACAGGCGCTCTGTGATCATTCCAGAGAGAAGAATGGTCAGTTGTGTTTACAACAACTGACTGTTCTCTCTCAGAGGGGAGCGATCGCGGGGCGGCAATTGGAGCCGCCTGCCCTGTGCATTGGAGTCCCGCTACAGAGTGGGGGTGGGAGCACACCACCAGCGGCGAGCGCTCGCCCCCTAGCTGCAGGTGCGCGACCGAGGTAGCGCTACGTCGGTTCGCGCAGGAGGGGCTGCCTGCCGCAGTAAGATTGAGAAATAGTTAAATAAATGTTAAGTAGGAGAAACATTTGTCTACCTACATTTTAGCTGTTGCTTCAAAACGAAATGCGTAATGAAAACTCATTCCATTATTTGTCAAGAGCTTTCTTAACTTTGTCAAGAATTTATTTATTTTTTTAAAATGTAAAGCATGTGCTTAAGTAGCATTGCAATGCTAATATCCAACCCACACCTCGCCAAACGCGCTCACCCATTTGCGCTGTTTACTGAAAAGCCTAATGGATTACTCGCTGCTAATTTTTTCTCTCTCTAAACAAATATTGCCGGCTATCTGAGAAGTACATTATCCCTCCCCTATGAATGTTTTCATTAGCGTTGTGCTTATTCTTTGTCCTCTTTGCATCTATTGTGGTTTGGTTTTATTAATCCAGATCGGATGCATAAAACATCACACATCGCATTATTCCACACAAGAAGATCTTCTATTTCCTCCATTTTCTAATGTTAGTATGCTCCAGGATAAGAATTTAATGCCAAAATCCAGGATGATGTTAAAGAATAAAGACGCAAAATATTTCAGCTCTGTATTCATAGTTTGTTAAATGTTTTCTCTTTAACCACTTGCCTAACTTTTTTTTTTTTACCACTTTAGCCCTGGAATGTTTACCCCCCTTCCTGACCATTTTGCATTTCGGCACTGCGTTAGTTTAACGGACAATTGCGCAGTCGGGCGACACTGTACCCAAATAAAATTGATGTCCTTTTTTTCCACAAGTAGAGATTTCTTTTGGTGGTATTTGATCACCTGTGCGATTTTTATTTTTTGCGCTATAAACAAAAAAACAGCGACAATTATGAAAAAAAAAAAAAAAACAATATTTTTCACATTCTGCTATATAACATTCCCAAAAAAAAAAAAAAAAATGTAAAAATCAAAATTGTTTAATATTTTAGGCCAATTTGTTTTCTGCTACATATTTTTGGATAAAAAAAAAATCGCAATAAGCGTATTTTGATTGGTTTGTGCAAAAGTTATCACGTCTACAAACTAGGGGAAAGATTTATGTCATTTTTAATTTTTTTTTTTTTATTTTTTACTAGTAATGGCGGTGATCTGCGATTTTTAGCAGGACTGCGACATTGCGGCGGACAGATCGGACCCCTGACATTTTTGACACTTTTGGGGAGACCAGTGACATTACTACAGAAATTAGTGCTAAAAATAAGCACTGTTACTGTAATAATAATACTGGCAGGGAAGGGGTTAACATTGTGGGTGATCAATGGGTTAAATGTGAGCCTAGGGGAGTGATTCTAAATGTGGGGAGGGGGGGGTGGCTTGTGAAATGACCATAGAGACATGAGATCCTATATAGAAAGATCACAGGCGCTCTGTGATCATTCCAGGGAGAAGAATGGTTGGCTGTGTTTACAACATTTGACTATTCTTCTCTCTCAGCGGGGAACGATCGCGGGTGTCAGGCGGCAATCGGAGCCGCCTCCCCGCTGCATCGGCTTCCCCACTGACGAGCGGGGGCAGGAGCGCCACGCCGGCGGTGCGCGCTCACCCCCTAGCCTCCTGAGAGCAAGCAACATACATGTACGGCGATACGCCTGGGAGCGGCTGCCTGCCGCAGTATATCTGCGGGCGGTCGTAAAGAGATTAATCACCAGGCCATTTTTGGCGATTCGGCACTGCGTCGCTTTAACTGACAATTGTGCAGTCGTGCGACGCTGTACCCAAATAAAATTGATGTCCTTTTCTCCCCACAAATAGAGCTTTCTTTTGGTGGTATTTGATCACGTCTGCGGTTTTTCATTTTTGTGCTATAAACAAAAAAAGAGCGACAATTTTGAAAAAAACACCAATATTTTCTACCTTCTGCTGTAAAACATCCCCAATAAAAAAATGTAAAAAATCTAATTTTTTTATCAGTTTAGGCAAATTTGTATTCTGCTACATATTTTTGGTAAAAAAAAAATCCTGAAAAGCGTATAATAATTGGTTTGCGCAAAATTTATAGTGTTTACAAACTACGGCATAGATTTATAGACTTTTTATTATTTTTTATTAGTAATGGCAGCAATCAGCGATTTTTATCTGCGACATTGCGGTGGACAAATCTGACACTGAGTGATACTTTTTGGGGACCAGTGACATTAATACAGTGATCAGTGCTAAATAATATGCACTGTTCCTGTATAAATGACACTGGCAGGGAAGGGGTTAACACTGGGGGCGATTAAGGGGTTAAAAGTGTTCCCTTGATGTGCTTACTAACTGTGTGGGGGATGGATTGAACAAAGGGAGAGAGAGATCGGTGAATTAGCTTAGCCGAGTCACAGGATCTTTCCCTGCCTCTCTGACAGAAGAGCCTTCTTACATTGTTTACATTCCAGAAGGCTCTCCTGTCAGTCTAGCCGAAGATCACGGGAGGCCGGCGGTGATTTAGCCCGCTCCTCCCGCGGTCTGTTTCACGCTGTGCCTAATCACAGCGGGAGCGCAACTCCGGCGGCGCAAGCTGCCAAAATCGTGTACACATAATCATCTAGATCTACGTGATTATGCGCAGCTGATCTGTCCTGCCGCAGTAAATCTGCGTGGGGCGGTCGTCAAGTGGTTAACATCAGCATTTTTACTTAGAAAATATAGAAAATTATTTAGAACCCCCAATCACGATATGTTTTCAGAAGGCAAAGACCCAGGAGAATAAAATGGTGGCTGTTGCATTCATATCACATGATATTTTCACTTTTATCAAATGCAAATTTTAAGGAAAAAAAAAAACACTTAACCACTTCACCTCCTGAAGGTTTACTCCCCTTTATGACCATGCCTTTTTTTGCTATACGCCACTGCTTTAATTTTTATGACAATTGCGCGGTTGGGATACACTGTACCCAAATAAAATTTATGTCTTTTTTTTTCCAAAATGAGAGCTTTCTTTTGGTGATATTTGATTGATTTTTGCGCTGTAACCAAAAAAAAGACAGACAATTTTGAAAAAAAAAAAAACATTTTTACTTTCTGCTATAAAACATATCCAATAAATTTTTTTTAAAAATTACATTTTGTCATCAATGCAGGCCAATATGTACTCCGCTATATTTTTGGTAAAAAAAAAAAATCCCAATAAGCGTATATATTGATCGGTTTGCGCAAAATATACTACAAGTCTACAAACTATGGTACAGTATATATTTATGGAATATTTATTTTTTTTAAACATATTGGACTAGGTGGGACTTTAGATGAGACCCAAGCTGGTGTTGCCCGGCGTCTCCATCCCTATAACAAAACACAAAATGAGGTTGAAGGATTGTAAGAGGTGCATGAAAGTCAGCCAGCCCCCAGTCTGATGTACTCACCCTCCAGTCTGTCACCAACCAAATAAGACCTGTCTCTTGTTACAAAGAACAGGGGTTTAGTTGACACACATTTGCAACCGCATGTGAAAGCTGCAGAGCCACGTCACGGCACCCTGTTTAAATCTGCAGTCCTACACTCTTAATTTAGTGTCCTCACACTGGAGGCACATGGCCGCTAATGGGTGGATGGGGGAACAGGTGAGAGGGAGACAGCCCAACCTCCCCCAACCCATCCCCATGCACGACTGGCTGTTGTCTCAAAAAGTTCAAATAATTAGGTTATAATATAACCATGGTGCAAACTGGAGAAGACCAGCTGAAAAGCATTACACCTCCATCCCCTTGGTGGATGCAGTATATAGATAGGAAGGGATTTTATATATGGGGCATGGCCTGTAAAGCACACTGCCTTTGAAATCCCTTATTTCCTTTGGGACTTTATATGAGACAAGCAGGTCATGCTATTGGTCTCCATCCCTGTATACGGAAAACACTAGGGTCAAATCAAAACTGCATCCACCAAAAACGCACGAAAATCGCACGGTGGGACTTTAGATGAGGCACCAAGCTGTAAGCAAGGCGTCTCCATCCCTGGTTGCTTTAAACATATTGCTTGGTGCCTCATCTAAAGTCCCACCGTGCGATTTTCGTGCGTTTTTGGTGGATGCAGTTTTGATTTGATATAAAGTCCCAAAGGAAATAAGGGATTTCAAAGGCAGTGTGCTTTACAGGCCATGCCCCATATATAAAATCCCTTCCTATCCATATACTGCATCCACCAAGGGGATGGAGGTGTAATGCTTTTAAGCTGGTCTTCTCCAGTTTGCACCATGGTTATATTATAACCTAATTATTTGAACTTTTTGAGACAACAGCCAGTCGTGCATGGGGATGGGTTGGGGGAGGTTGGGCTGTCTCCCTCTCACCTGTTCCCCATCCACCCATTAGCGGCCATGTGCCTCCAGTGTGAGGACACTAAATTAAGAGTGTAGGACTGCAGATTTAAACAGGGTGCCGTGACGTGGCTCTGCAGCTTTCACATGCGTTTGCAAATGTGTGTCAACTAAACCCCTGTTCTTTGTACCAAGAGACAGGTCTTATTTGGTGTGGTGACAGACTGGAAGGTGAGTACATCAAACTGGGGGCTGGCTGACTTTCATGCACCTCTTACAATCCTTCAACCTCATTTTGTATTTATTTTTTTTTTTACTAGTAATGACGGAAATCAGCAACTTATAGCAGGACTGCGATATTGCAGCAGACAAATAGGACTCTAAAGCTCCGTACACACGTACCGAATGTCGGCCAAACGATCGGCCATCTTTTGTCCGGTGCTGTCCTGTCGGCTGAAAAGTGCAAAAGACTGCACACGAATTTTGTCGGCCAACAACAGCCGACTGCAGAAGTGATGTCATGTGATGGTTAACTTTCCGTGTGTTTTTTCTTCTCTGAGCATGCCCAGTCTTGCTAATCTGCTGTTTGTTGGCCGAATTCTGTCCTGACTGGCGAACAATCGGCCGTTCTGGTGACGGCCAACAAAAATTTTATAGCCTGCACACCCGATTCTGTTCGGCCGAAAAGTCGCTGTCGTTGTCGGAAGCATCATACTAACAAGCCGACAATCGGCCGATCGTTCGGCGGCCGAATATTTACGGCCGACAATCGGTACGTGTGTACGGGTCTTTACTGACACTTTTCACACTTTTTGGGGACCAGTGACACTAACACAGCGATCAGTGTTCAAAAAATATGCACTGTCACTGTACTAATGACACAAACTGGGAAGGGGTTAAACATCTAGGGCGATAAAAGGGTTAACTTTGTGCTTAGCCAGTGTTATTGTGTACTGTGTGTGGTTCTTTTACTAAAGGAAAAGATGGGAAATATAAGGTATTGAAGTTTGTTACCATTTCATGGGAGCACACAAATTCAAGGTTTGACATGTTAGGTATCTATTTACCAAAAAATTTGGTATTTTTTTGTGTGCCCCAAAATTAACTTTAGTGAATTATTTTGACATTTTTGCATTTCCTAGACCTGTGGTAATATTACGTGATTTTAAAAAGAATTGTAACTACCACTAATTTGTTCTCTAGGGTGTCTGCTTTCAGAAAATGTGTAATTTTTGGGGGGTTCGTGCAAATTTTTTTAGGCCTAAAATTATTTTTTAAACGTGTGCAAAAAATGCAAAAACGGCTCTGGCAGAGAGAGGGTTAAGCGATGCCTTGAGAGAAAAAAATGACAGTGGTTTACTGAAAAATAAAATAAAAATATTCAGATTGTATATATTTTTCCATCGGATGAGAAATGTGTAAAGTATCTATAAACCTATTTCATTTTTATTTAAACTGTGAAAAAGAACTGTAACAGTATTAGTTGCAAATTTCTTTAAATGAAAAAAAAAAAGTATTGTGATGGATGACACCGGATAGAAGGTGAGGACTGGAGCAGGTGTGGATGGAGAACAAACAATGACAAGATGTCAGGATGTACAATGCCTCCCCCTGAGCATCTCAGCAGCGGAAAGTGGGTGTAACAGTGGAGTTGTCAATGCAAAAAAAAAAATAAAAAAATATTATGCAAATAGAAGAAGCGATTATTTATATCTGTGTTTCCTTGTTTGAGAGAATGTAAGAGGCAATGCAGTAGACATTTCATACATGCATTCTATTTTATTTTAATGCAAACTGTTACTTTAACCACTTAAGGACCTAGTCTATTTCTGACACATGTTGTTTACAAGTTAAAATCAGTATTTTTTTGCTAGAAAACTACTTGAAACCCCCAAACCGTATATATATATATATATATATATATATATATATATATATATATATATATATATATTTTTTTTTTTTTTTTTGAGCAAAGACTCTAGAAAATAAAATGGCGGTCGTTGCAATATTTTATGTCACATGGTATTTGCGCAGCGGTCTTATAAACGCAATTTTTTGGGAAAAAATACACTTCACTAAATTAAAACAAAAAAGGTAAAAAAAAAAAAAAAAAATAGTAAAGTTAGCCCAATTTTTTTGTATAATGTGAAAGATGAAGTCACGCCAAGTAAAGAGATACCTAACATGTTACAGTTTAAAATTGAGCCACACTCGTGGAATGGCGACAAACAACAGTACCTAAAAATCTTCATAGGCGATGCTTTAAAATCTTTTTAACAGTTACCAGTTTAGAGTTACAGAAAAGGTCTTTTTTTAGAATTATTGCTCTGGCTCTGTTGATCGCAGCGATACCTCACATGTGTGATTTGAACACTGTTTACATTTGCAAGCATGACTTACGTATGCGTTTAGTTTGGTGCACAAGCCCAAGGGGACGGGGGCACTTTAAAAAAAAAAAAATCTGATCACTTTTATTGCTGTCACAAGGAATGTAGACGTCCCTTGTGACAGTAATAGGCAGTGACAGGTACTCTTTATGGAGAGATCGGGGGTCTAAAAGACCCCAAACCCCTCCTCTGTAC
Organism: Pelophylax lessonae; assembly: GCF_965119305.1. Taxonomy (NCBI): domain Eukaryota; kingdom Metazoa; phylum Chordata; class Amphibia; order Anura; family Ranidae; genus Pelophylax; species Pelophylax lessonae. The sequence goes on from NC_138772.1 coordinate 42,914,944, forward strand.
TTAAAAGTATTCAAAACACCAAAATTGGCATTTTAGAATACTGTCACTTTTTTAAATCGGCGCCATTGGCAGCTTAGTAAACCGGAAGTGATATAGTGACGTCGCTTCCGGGTTACTTCATCGGAGACCCAATTGAAGCTGAATCTGGCTTAGTTCGGGGCTCTGACCAGCCAGAGGACGTGCCGGCTGGTCGCTCAGGTCTCCCAGTGGGACTGGAGACCCAGTCAGAGCAGCAGAAGGTGGCAGGAGGGGGGGGGGACATCCCCTCCCACTGCTTGTGATAAAGGCCGATCGGCTGCTTAGCCACATCGATTGTTTTACCAGAAAGCCTACCGTCGCCTATAAAAAAATGGTACTGGGGTGGTTTCTCTAGCTGCACCCATCACCCCGGTACTACCAAGCTGACGTACAGGTACATCGGTTTTCGAGAAGTGGTTCAAATTGCCAAACACAAGAGGCCTGCTAAAAGTTTTAGCAAGGAAATCCCAAAAAGCACAGCACATTCCTCTGAAACCATGACTTTAACAGATATTCTTTAAAGGCTCAAGGTTTTTTAACTTTATGCATGAAGGTAAAAAAAAAAAAAAACCTTCTGTGTGCCGCAGAACCCCCAGCCCCCCTAATACTTACTGAGCCCCATCTCGATCCAGCAATGTGCACGAGAGCAGTGGCTCTCCTGGGTCTCTTCTTCCTTGTTAGCTGAGACAGTAGTTGGAGTCGTTGGCTCCCGTTGCTGTCAATCACAGCCAGTGAGCCAATGAAGAAAGAGTTGAGGCAGGGCCGAGCCACACTCTGTGTGTGAATAGACATACAGAGCAGTGGCTCGGGAATGAGCCTGCTTGGAAGTCTCCATAGCAAGCTTCTTGCTATGGGGACACTCGGCAGGAGAGAGGGGCCGGGAGCGCCCGCCGCCCGCCCACCCGCCGGCCTACTATTTGATTAATATCGCTTATCCTTATAAACTCCTATCCTAAAATTATTACCACTCGCTAATTTATTACATTTTTATTTTTTCATCTTAATATTTTTGTATACCCTGTTTCCCCAAAAATAAGCCCTAGCCCGAAAATAAGACCTAGCGTGATTTTTGGGGAGGGCTGCAAAATAAGCCCTACCCTATAATAAGCCCTTGTAAAGTCCTTGTAAAATCATGTAATCTGTTTTGTAAAAAATATGATATGAAATCTAGTCCTTTTGTAACTTTATGGTGGAAAATACCTTATTTACAGCACATGTGACCTGCCGGATATCTTCTCCTCTCCTCCTGGCTGACATCAGCGGCTCCTCCCTCTGCAATGCTTCGAGGGGAGCTGACATCAGAGGGGATCTTGGCCCCTCCCTTTGCAGTATTCGGGGAGGGGAAGAAGATCTCCGGCGGGTAGGGATCGACCGATTATCGGCAAAGCCGATATATCGAGGGCCGATATGCACTTTCCCTGATATATCGGAATTGGCCCCGGCGGTTACTGACATTGCCGATATTGTCATGACGTCATCGCGTACGTTGTGCCACTGGGACAGCTTCTTCTGCCTTCTCAGGCCACCTCACTCAGCCTCATCTGGAGTCGGGACAGTGAGTGTTCGTACACTACAGTCACAGTGCACAGTGTGTTTAACACAGCTGCCGCGGCCACATGCACCCACCCACAGCTTCCCCGTGCCAGCCAGCCACCCACACACCCACAGGCCTGTACCAGCCAGCCACAGGCCCTGCCTATACCAGCTAGCCAGCCACAGGCCCTGGGCCTGTACCAGCCAGCCATTCACCAAAGGGTGCAAGCCAGCCAGCCAGTCATCGCCCAAAGGGTTCCAGCCAGCCAGCCACCCACCACAGGGTGCCAGCCAGCCAGCTACCCACCCACCAAAGGGTGCAAGCCAGCCACCCACCAGAGCATGCCAGACAGCCACCCACCAAAGGGTGCCAGCCAGCCACCCACCCACCAAAGAGTGACAGCCAGCCTGTCACCCACCAAAGCATGCCACACAGCTAGCCAGCCACCACAGGGTGCCAGCAAGCCAGCCACCCACCCACCATAGGGTGCCAACCAGCCAGCCACCTACCACAGGGTGGCAGTCATCCACCCACCAATGGGTGCCAGCCAGTCACCCACCACAGGGTGCCAGCCAGCCACCCACCAAAGGGTGCCAGCCAGCCACCCACTAAAGGGTGCCAGACAGCCACCCACCAAAGGGTGCCAACCAGCCAGCCACCCACCCACCAAAGGGTGCCAGCCACTCATCACCACAGGGTGCCAGCCAGCCAGTTTTTCTTAAGCCTATATTCAATTTCAGTAGTGTCTTTCAAATTTCAGTGGAAATGGATGCATATGCAGATTGAAAAATGAAAAGTGTAGTCTGGGACTATTTCTCATCTCCATCTCCAGTAAAAGCAGCAGCAGTGTGCAACACGTGCACAAACAATGTAAGCATAGGATCAATAACTGCAAAAACCAAAAATACGTAAAATCTTTGGGCCCATCTAAGAGTTCATCATGTTGAATTGTATCATGCAGCACAGAAAAAACAAAATGAATCACAAGGTGAAACATCACTATCCCAGGCAACAATAACAGATATGTTTGAGAAAAAAAAAACAGGTGTCACAGTCTAGATTCAGATGGAAGATCCTAACAGCTGGACAGAGTAATCACAGAGATGATGGTGTCTGATAACCAGCCATTTACAATGGTGTCTGACGCTGAATTTAAGCTGTTGATGTCCATAGTTGAGCCAACTATGAAGAGTGACAAGTATTATCGAACCGAAATGTTGGGAAAGATTCACCAAAAGGTCATTGAGAAAGTAAAGGCTATGCTGAAACCGGAGAATGCTGGCAACTCACTCTCATTCACGAATGACTGCTGGTCAGGACAAACAGAATCACTAATGAATCTTACATGCCACTTCATTGACAGCGGATGGACAAGAAGGCATTTGGTGTTGAATACAAAAGTGATGCAAGGATCCCACACTGGGGAGTATATTAGAGAAATGTTTCTAGGCATGATAGAAGAACGGGGGATCACCAAAGACTAAGTGATGTACTTCGCTGTGCTATACTGAAACCCCGATCTCTCGATCTCTCTGTGCCTGTCACAGAACCCATCCCCCCACACAGTCAGTAAGCACCAACAGGCATACATTAACCCCTTTGATCATACCCAGTATTAACCCCTTCCCTGCCAGTGTCATTTATACAGTAACAATGCATAATATTTAGCACTGTTTACTGTAGTAATGTCACTGGTCCCCAAAAAGTGTCAAAAATGTCAGTTAGGGGTCCGATCTGTCTGCTGCAATGTCGCAGTCCCGCTAAAAATCACTGATTGCCACCATTACTAATAAAAACAAAAAAAATATTAAAAAGCCAAAAAATCTATGCCGTATTTTGTAAACGCTATAACTTTTGCGCAAAGCAATTAATATTTGCTTTTTGGAATTTTTTTGGAATGCACACAGCTTGCTATGGGGGGTACTTTGCTTAGGCAATATTTGAAAAAGAGGAGGAGCATTACCATTACACAGAGCAGGTAAGTATGAAGTATTATTTTTTTATCTTTTTTTTTTTTTTAGAAAAAAAATGTTGCCTTTATAACCACTTAAAAAAAAAAGGTGGATTTGTATTTGCTTGGAGATGCGCTTTACCAGATACAAAAGACTCTGAGCATGTAAGTGAGCACTGTCCAGCTTGTAGAACGAAAAAAAAAATGGTTTAAATAAAAAAAAATCTATTCTAATTTCACATTAAGTTGTTTTTATTGATTCATTTTTTTTTTTACCTACTCTAGATCCACTTTAGCAAACTTTATTGATTATAATAATCTCAGGGTTAAAGGGATTATGGCCATAATACATCATGTAATATCCTACTACAGATTATATGTAGCTGATGAATGGATTGGAAAATCAGGATATCATGCCCAGTACAACAGCAGCAGAAGTACCAGCTTGTATGATTGAATTTGTTCTCGTAACTTTAATCACATCCAGATATTTTCCTAATCGTCAGAATAAGCTCCTGCATTGGAAAACGTTAGAACGATACAACATGCAGTTATTGTGTGGTGGATTAAACAACCCATCCATGTTTAATCATATAAGACAAGATAACTTCCATCTTCTTTTTTGGCCAAAAGAAAATGTATATTAATTACAAAATGGAATTTAAACTGTAACTTCACTTAAAGAAAATCCCCTCTGTATTATATACAGTATATGCATTGCAAGGATTTTAACAAATGTTGCAGATTTCTGTTCTGAAGAAGAAGCAGTTTGTACCAGTTTGTCCTTTCAAGACTGATTTCTGAATGGGAGGGTCAGTGTTCTTTATAACTACCCAGTGCTTATTCAGTGTTCTAATGAGGAAAAGTATTTTTCTTCGCACTGGCGCTTCCTAGCTCTTCAAGAGGTTTAGGATGCTGGGAGGTGGGGTTTAGGGTCATGTGAAGGCCGTGATTGACCTTCCGTTAGCTGTCAGTAACTGTGGCGTGCACTCTCGGCACAGCTCTATTTGCCCCAATTTAAGCAAATATGCAGCCGCTTGGCGCCAAGGCTCACCCACTGCATACTTGCATGTGGCTGGTACCAAGGGGTAAAGTGATAGTAAAGGTTATTTTTTTTTTTTTAGCTAAAAGAGATGTCAGGCTAGGTTTACATCTGTACGTGGGGGCTGCTGCTGCGGGACCCGCACAAATACTGGCTTATGCAACCATCCACAGAGAAATGTGAGACCCGTGGACGGGTGCCATTAATTCCTAATGGCATGCTGCGCCCGCACTGGAAATTGCATCCATACTGGGAGCCTTGGTTCCTGTGCAGGCTGCAATCTCAAAAATGGTGCAGGGACTTCTTTCCTGTTGCATTGCAAGGAACGAGAGTCCATTCGAATATATGGGCTCTCGTGCTTGCGCAAACCGTGGCCCGCATGGCCGCACAAGTGTGAACCTAGCCTTATACTTACTTGCTCTGTGCAAGGATATTGCACAGAATGGCCCCTTACTATCTATTCTGGGGTCCCATACTAGAGCTGCCCCTTCCTCCTCTCCAGAGTGTGTCCCCATAGCTAGCAGTGTTCTATGGGGCACAAGTGTGGGCGTGCTCCTGTACCAGGCTGTGTGCATTTATAGACACAGTAGGGCTTCCTCCCCACAGGATTTGACTGACAGCAGCAGAAGTCAATAGCTCCCATTGCTGCCTCTGTATCCTGTGAGAGGAGAAAGAGGGGAGAGCATTGTTACACACAGGCCAATGGCTCTTGCTGCTCTTAGTCTGCCATGTCAGAGTAGGAAGCGAGACCAGCGCTGCTGCAGATGTGCACAGCACTTCATCAAGCAGGGATTCGGGTAAGTAGTTTGGAAGGACGGGGCGACAGAACAGGCAGTAGAAGGTTTTTTAACTGTAGTCTTGGTTAACACTAGAATGCGGTGCTAAAGACCTGCAATCTGTGTGCGTTTCCCGCACCACATTCAAATCGCACTGCCCTTGCGATCTGCAGCAGGTGTCTAAACCACTTTAAGACCGGAAGGATTTTCCCCCTTAAAGTGGTTATAAACCCACTTTGTTGACATTTATCTATAGGAAAGCCTATATTAAGGATTACCTAAAGGTGCTATAAATATTGCCTAAACTTTGCACCGTTTAGGAGATATTTACAGTGCATGCAGCCGATGACGTCATCGGCGCATTCGCTCTGAAGGAACGGCCACCCTTGCCGTTCCTTCAGAGCCCTGTGCCGTGAACGGCGGCTCCCGCGTGAATGCACGGGAGTGATGTAATCACGCCTCCGGCCAATCAGATGGCCGAGGGACGCAAACAAGGAACCTGTCGCTGAGCGGGCGGCAAGTATTTCATAATGGTTTTAAGTATTATTTTAAGTATTTCATAATGAGCTAGTATGCGATGCATACTAGCTCATTATGCCTTTGTCTTTACAGGTTTTTTTTTTCTCCCTCCTTTTTTTTTTTTTTAGGGGTTTATTTCCTCTTTAATGACCAGGCCCTATTTTGCGATTCGGCACTGCGTTACTCTAACGGACAATTGCGCGGGCGTGCGACGCTGTACCCAAATAAAATTGACGTCCTTTTTTCCCACAAATAGAGCTTTCCTTTGGTGGTATTTGATCACCTGTGAGATTTTTATTTCTTTTAAATAAGAAAATTTAAACATCAAAATTTTTTAACATTCTAGGGCAATTTGTTTTCTGCTACTTTTTTTTGGTAAAAAAAATCACAATAAGCGTATTTTGATTGGTTTGTGCAAAAGTTATCACGTCTGCTAACTACTAAAGATTTATGTCATTTTTATTGTTTTTTTTTTTTACTAGTAATGGCAGCGATCTACGATTTCGAGCAGGACTGCAACATTGCGGCGGAAAGATCGGACACCTAACTGATATTTGTGACACTTTTGGGGGGACCAGTGACATTACTACATTAATCAGTGCTAAAAATATGCACTGTCACTGTACTAATGACACTGGCAGGGAAGGGGCTAACCCAGAGGCAATCAAAGGGTTAAATGTGAGCATAGAGGGTGTTTTCTAACTGTGAGGAGGATGGGCTTATGGAATCAACACAGAGTTCCTAAATAGGGGGAACGCTGGAGCTCTGCATTGATTCCTGAGAGAACAATGGTCTGCTGTGTTTTACAACAGCAGACTGCCATTCTATCTTCACAGGGAGCGATCGCGGGTGCTCAGTGGCAATCGCGTCCGGCGGCCCCGTGGAGCGGCTTCCCCACTAGCGAGTGGGCTCACGTGCCCCCAGGATCGCCATACTGGTACGGCCATTCGCGGGAACCTGCCGCTGTATATAGGCGGCGGCTGGTCGGCAAGTGGTTAATAGAAATGAATGAGATTGAACAAAATGATTTCTGTGATATGTTATACTTCTGCTTTATATGTAGCACAACTTTTGTTTTTATTTAATTTTGTATATATATGAATTGATGATATATTTAATTTAAAGTAGTACCGGGAATATTATTTGTGACATTTTTTTGTACATTTACTGTACACAGTGGGGAAAATAATTATTTGATCCCCTGCAGATTTTATAAGTTTGCCCACTTACAAAGAAATGAAGGGTCTATGATTTTTATCATAGGTGTATTTTAAAAGATAGAGACAGAAAATTAACCAAAAATCCAAAAAAACACATAAAATAAATGCTATAAATAAAGTTGCAGTTCAGTGAGTAACATAAGTATTTGATTCCCAAGTAAAACATGACTTAGTACTAGGTAGAGAAACCCTTGTTGGCAAACACAGAGGTAATACGTTTCTTGTAGTTGGTTACCAGGTTTGTAGACCTCTCAGGAGGGATTTTGGTCCACTCTTCTTTACAGATCTTCTCTAAATCCTTAGAATTTCTTGGCTGTTGCTTGGCAACTCGAAATTTCAGCTCCCTCCATAAATTTTCTGTAGAATAAAGGTCTGGAGACTGGCTAGGCCACACCTTAATGTGCTTCTTCTTGAGCCATTCCTTTGTTGCCTTGGCGGTATGGTTTGGGTCATTGTCATGCTGGAGGACCCATCCATGACCCATCTTCAGTGTTCTGGCTGAGGGAAGAAGGTTCTCTTCCACAATTGTACAATACATGGTCTCGTCCGTGTGTTGTTTACAATCACAGAGCTCACTTCTGTCATCCGCTCTACTGGTTGGCTAGTCCCGGTTATAAATCATTGGCCAGAACCCGCTGATCGGCTTTTGCTGTAACGAATCACATTGCAGCCCCTACCCAGAAGAGTCGGATCACGTATCAGATATGCAATCCAGGGCAGAGCGCCCGTCTTGCAGCAGTATATGTGCGCGGGGTGGGCCGAAATTTGTTAAATCAGTAAAAAACATTCCAGGTGCATCAAAACAAATAAAATGCTGTCTTTTTTCTTAAAGAAAAAAAAAAACAGCCACAGCCTAACTTTTGTATATATATATAGGGATAGACCGATATGTTTTTTTTAGGGCCAATACCGATATTTCACAACGAATCGGTATCGGCCCATATGGGCTGATATTTTGTACATTTAAAGTTTTGAAAAATAAAGACAATTTTTGGCTGGCTGGAACCCTGTGGTGGGTGGCTGTCTGGCACCTTGTGGTGGGTGGCTGGCTGGCACCCTGTGGTGGATGGCTGGCACCCTGTAGTGGGTGTCTGGCTGGCACCCTGTGGTGGATGGCTGGCTGGCTGGCACCCTGTGGTGGGTGGTTGGCTGTCTGGCACCCTGTGGTGGGTGGGTGGGTGGCTGGCTGGCTGGCACCCTCTGGTGGATGGCTGGCTGGCACCCTGTGCTAGGTGGGTGGCTGGCACAGGGGCTATGGGTGGCTGGCTGGTACAGGGCCTGTGGGTGGGTGGGTGGGTGGCTGGCTGTCTGGCACCCTGTCTGTGGGTGGCTGGCAGTCTGGCATTTTATCTGTGGGTGGCTGGCTGTCTGGCACCATGTGGTGGGTGGCTGGCTGGCTGGCACCCTGTGGTGGGTGGCTGGCTGTCATAGAGGCTGTGGGTGGGTGGCTGGTACAGGGCCTGTAGGTGGCTGGCTGGCTGGTACAGTGCCTGTAGCTGGCTGGCTGGTACAGGGCCTGTGGCTGGCTGGCTGGTACAGGGCATGTGGGTGACTGGCTGGTACAGTGCCTGTGGCTGGCTGGCTGGCACAGGGCCTGTGGATGTGGATGGCTGGCTGGCACCGGGCTGCTGTGGGTGGGTGTATGGCTGTGATACACTCCCGCGAGACTAGTCCCGACTCCAGACGAGGCTGTCCAAGGCGAGGGAGGCGGCCTAAGAAGGCAGAAAGACGTCACAAAAATATCGGCAATACAATCCAGTTCTGGGGCCGATACCGATATATCGGGAAAGTGCATACCGGCCACCGATATATTGGTCTATTCCTAATATATATATATATATAGTTCCTTTTTAAATTTAAATAATTTGTATTTTTTGTTTTGACAGCCAAATGCATTTAGAACATTTGGAAATTGTTTTTGAAGTGAACACAATCATTGACTGTTGACTTGACTTTTTTATTACCTTTGTATTATTCCTTATTATGACACGTTGTTTGGGTTTTGGATAAATATTTAAACTGAATCAAAACACGTCCTGTTTGAAGCATTAATATTTCAGTCTCCGCATTCACACTCTTTATTAAGCAAAATATTACTTGAGAAAATTGTACTCCGGAACAGTAGTATTCAATTGACAGACACTGAATATTTTTTTTTTTTTTTTGTCAGAACAGTATGCAAAATTGGTTTTATTTAGAGTGCTGTTTCGTTTGCCAAATGCTGAAAGAACATTTAATAGAAACACAGGCAGAGCTTTTCAAACATGACAATAAAGCCTTGTATGTAATAAACCAAAGCTATTCTCGGATTAAATGTTTTTTCTACAATGTACATAGAAAAAAAAAAATCACCAAAGGAGGTATGAGATTCTACTCATATTAAACGATTTTCTACTTGATAAATGTTAATCTCCTAGGTGTTAAAGTTTTTTATTCTTTTATAAAAATAAATATGTATAAGACATAGGTAAACCCCAGTTTTACGGAGGTATAGGATCCTATTTTATATAAACACAAATTATAAAGTAAAATTCTTAGCGCTACAGTAAATGTATTTCAAATGAAAAGGCATTCTTAAGTTAGGGGGGTCTAGTAAAAAAATAAAAACCTCTAGAAAATCTGCATCTACATTTATTGTTTATGAATGGAGCAAAAATGATTGTTCTTTAGGCTATTTTCTCTTCTGAATGAATGTTCTTTTATTATGGGCAGTAGCAAAATACCAGATTATGGCCACTAGATGATGCTACACACGTCCTTGTAACAAGAGATACAAAGCAACAATTCTAGAGCAGTGGTTCTCATCCATAGTGGCCATGGCCTACTGCTGTACTGCAGCCTTCCTCATACCAGGCCTTCAGCCAACTTCAGATCCTCTAACCTCCCACAGTGACTCCCAGCTTCTATATGGCCTCCCAACCTTCCACTGGATACAACAGTGCCACCCAGCTTCTCACAGTGCCCTATAACCTCTCAAGTGATCTTCAACCTCCCATAGTGCTACCCAGCTATCCACAATCTCCTCCAACCTCACACAGTGCTCTCCAACCACCCACATTGTCTCCCAGCCTCCCACAGTGCCCTCCAAACTCCCAAAGTTCCTCCAACCTTCCATAGTGGACTGCAGTGCCTCTCAGTGCCCCCCAACTTCCTAAAATGCCCTCCAACCTCCCACAGTGGCACCAATCACCTAGCAGTGTCTTTCACCCTCCTACAGTGCTCTCCCACCTCCTACAGTTTACCCCAGTTTCCCACAATGCCCTCCAACTTCCCACAGTGCTTTTCAAACTCCCACAGTGCTCTCCAACTTTACACAGTGCCACCCAGCTTTCCACAGTGTCCTCCAACCTCCCACAGTTCTTGCCAACCTCCCACAGTGCCCTCCAACCTCCCACAGTGCCCTGCAACCTCCCACAGTGCCCTCCAACCACCCACAGTGCTCTCCGACCTTCAACAGTGCCCTCTGAGCTCCCACAGTCCTCTCCAACCTCCCACAGTGCCCTATAACCTCCCACGGTGCTCTTTATCCTCCCACAGTGCCACCCACCTTTCTACAGTTCCCTCCAACTTCCCACAATGCCGACCCAGTCCACTGAAGTGCCTTGCAACCTACAGCGGAGCCTCCAGACCCACATAGTGCCCCCTACTTCTAACAGTGTACCACATTGCCCCCCCAACATCCCACTGTGTCCCCCAACCCCTAGAGCATCCTCCAGTCTCCCACAGTGTCCCTGAAAAGTTCCCAGCCTCCTGTAGAATCCCCAGCCCCTTTCAAATATCCTAACTTCCACTGTTTGTCCCAGGCCCTTCCAGAAACCTCATCCACCACAGGTCCACCAAATCTGCTGCAGAATCCAGGTGTGTGATGTCATTGCGCCGGAGGGAGGACGCAGCAGCCATCTTTTTGGAAGTGAACAGCCCACAGATACACTTAAGCCATCCTGAAAGTTGACTCATTAAGGATTATTATCCACCCTTCCATTGTTCTGAGTGCCTGGTCATTATCAGTGGAGTCCCAGGGATAATCAGGATCCAGCGTGTGGGATTGTTGTTGTGATCTGTTTTTATCATCCTGACGGTAAAGCCCCGTACACACGTATCGATTGTCGGCCGAACGATCGGCCGATTTTCGGCTAGTTAGTATGATGCTTCCGACATCTGACAGCGCACTTTCGGCCGAAAAGAATCTGTTGTGCAAGCATTAAAATTTTTGTTGGCCAACACCAGAACGGCCGATTGTTCGCCAGTCAGTACAGAATTCGGCCGACAGACAGCAGATTTGCAAGACTGGGCATGCTCAGAAAAGAAAAAAGACAAGGAAAGTTAACCATCACATGACATCACTTCTGCAGTCGGCTGTTGTTGGCCGACAAAATTCGTGTGCAGTCTTTTGCAGTTTTCAACAGACAAGACAGCCCTGGACAAAAGACGGCCGATCGTTCGGCCGACGATCGATGCGTGTGTACGGGGCTTTAGAGTCAGTTTGTTTGGTGCTATTGGTGGTGGTGACATATCTCCTTGATCCAGCTGGACCATCTTTGTAGCATGGGCACTGACTGATGTAACCCACAGGATTATATGCTTACCTTTCTTTGGACTATTACATTTATATTTATTTTACCTTTGTTTGTTTAGCGCTGCATCCTTCTCTTTTAAAAATCTGCTGCAGAGTCCCCTAATTCTCTTCAGAACCCCCATACACCCACAGTGACACCCAGCCTTCTCCAGAATCTTCCAGCATTCAAATATATATTTTGTATTTATGTTTTTTGTTTTTTTTTTTACTGTTGGGGCATGTAAGGTTTTGGGAGAATTTAGAGGGCCCTGATCTCAATGTGGATGAGAACTACTGGTCTACAGAACATCCGAGGAAAGAATTAACACATGAATTTAACCACTGGTAACCATAGATTAATGCAAAATGTTTATTGTTTCAAGTATCTATAAAGGCTTTTTTTTTTCATGTGTGAATGGGTGATAAAGTGATCACCCAATCAAGAGTAGGAAAACATGTTTTCTATTTTTTTTTTAATTCCATGCACATGGCTGGGTATTCCTTAACCACTTAAGCCCCGGAAGATTTTACCCCCATTCCGACCAGGGGGTATTTTGCGATTCGGCACTGCGTGACTTTAACGGACAATTGCGCGGTCGTGCGACACTGTACCTAAACGAATTTGGCGTCCTTTTTTTCCCACATACAGAGCTTTCTTTTGGTGGTATTTGGTCACATGTGCGATTTTTTGATCACGCGCTATAAACAAAAAAAGAGCGTCAATTTTGCAAAAATAACAATATTTTTCACATTTTTTTATATGAAATTCCCCCAAAAAAAATGTAAAAATCAAAATTTTTTAACATTTTCGGCCAATTTGTTTTATGCTACATATGTTTGGTAAAAAAAATCGCAAAAAGCGTATTTTGATTGGTTAGCGCAAAAGTTATCGCGTTTACTAACAAAGGGAAAGATTTTTGTCATTTTTGTTGTTTTTTTTTTAACACGTAATGGCGGCGATCTGCGATTTTTTTTGCGGTACTGCGACATTGCGGCGGACAGATCGGACCCTTGACTGACATTTTTGACACTTTTGGGGTTACCAGTGACATTTCTACAGTAATCAGTGCTATATATATGCACTGTTACTGTAAAAATACACTGGTAGTGAAGGGGTTAACTTTATTTGGGAGGGAGGGGCTGTGTGTGTCCCTAGGGGCATGCTTTCTACTGTGATTGGCTGTGGCTTCAGCTGTAAGGACACTGATCAACGGATCTACATAGTAGATCCATGTGATCAGTGTCTTTGCAGCGAGGAGAATGACAGGCAGCTTGTTTACACAAGCTGCCTGACTTTCTCCCTCTCCCCCGCCGATCGCAGAGTGGCCGGCGGACATCGGGTCCGCCGGTCACACGCGCGGGGGGGTCCGTGACCACGCGGGAGCGGGAGCGCGCCTCCGGGGGTGCGCGCTCGCTCCCTAGACCCTCACAAGCAAGCAACGTAGCCCTACGTTAGTTTGCCTGTGAGGGGCTGACCGCCGACGTAGATAGTCGTGCGGCGGTCGGCAAGTGGTTAAAAAGTGAAATTCCACTAAACTCTGGGGAAATTTCCATACAAAGTGCATTCAAACATCGCTTGCAAAATGAACAGCCTGTTTACAGTAAAAAAGCCCCTTAGACATGCATTATGAAAAGGAACAGTAAAGCACAACCATTGTGCAGCACTGCAAAGTAGGAAGCAGAGCCAGCAGAGCCCTGCCTGTATAATGAACCAATTAGGCTTTCATCTGCACATATACACTATCTTACCAAAAGTATTGGGATGCCTGCCTTTACACCCCAGTCTTAGTAGGTAGGGTTCAGTATTGAGTTGGCCCACCCTTTGCAGCTATAACAGCATCAAATATTCTGGGAAGGCTGTCCACAAAGTTTAGGAGCGTGTCTATGGGAATGTTTGGCCGTTCTTCTGGAAGCGCATTTGTAAGGTCTGGCACTGTTGTGGATGAGAAGGCTTGGCTTGCAGTTCACACTTGAATTCATCCCAAAGGTGCTCTATCGGGTAGAGGTCAGGATTCTGTGCAGACCAGTCAAGTTCCTCCACCTTAAACTTGCTCATCCATGTGTTTTCACGCTTTTTCATCCTGTATCTCAATGCTGCGGATCTCGGAGTGTTTCATTTGAACGTCTTGCCTGCTCATTATCCTACCTGGAGTCGGTAAGGGTATCTACACCTAGTGTCGCCCCCTCTGGTTTGCATGATTGGGATCTTATATCTATGCTCTCCATTAGTGTCTTCTTGGTAAGCGGCAGTCCTACTGGGGGAGGTGTCTGATTTTACCTTTTGGCTATCACCTTATCACTATCTGGTAAGAGGTACCTATTGAGTCTGGTGGTGATTGTGATTCATCTCATCCACACCTATTCACTATCTATATTTTCCAGCATTGGAACCTTGGTGTTCCTAATCACTTTGGGTGTTATCTCCAATTTTTTATTTTGGTTTTACGCTATGGCGTTTGCATTTTTCTATTCCATATAATGTCCCACTGAGGAGATCTACATCGGAACCGAGAGGTCCACCGTGGTATACTCCCTGAGGGCAGTTGGAGTCATCTTTTACAATTTGGCCTTTTTATATTCAGTTTCCGGTAAGCGGTACCTGCACAAGTTACTTCACTTCACGTTTATTATTGGACATTTATACGGACTCTTATATATATATTATAATATATGTTTCAATTTGTAGCGCAACTTATTTTATTTTATTATTGTTTTTTCTGGGTGTCGGTCGCACTTGAAGTTGCTGTTTTTTTGTTATTCTTTTTTGGATTAGCGCAGTTGTTTTCTATTTTTTACATTACATATTGGAGACCATCATATAGAAGACCATTATTGGATGCATTCGGTGTACCCACTTACTTGATGAATACAACAGATGAGAGATCTCCTAAAGTCTGCAGGTTGACTATTGATACCTGAAACGCTCTTCTGAGTGTTAACCACTTTACCACCGGAGGATTTTGCTGTCTTACGTCCAGGCCACTTTTTGCGATTCGGCGCTGTGCGACTTTAACTGACAATTGCGCGGTCGTGCGACGCTGTACCCAAACGAAATTTACGTCCTTTTTTTCCCACAAACAGAGCTTTCTTTTGGTGGTATTTGATCACCTGTGCGATTTTTACTTTTTGCGCTATAAACAAAAAAAGAGCGTTTATTTTGAAAAAATAACAATATTTTTAACATTTTTTTATATGAAATTCCCCCCAAAAAAGATGTAAAAACCAATTTTTTTTTACATTTTTGGCCAATTTGTTTTCTGCTACCCATGTTTGGTAAAAAAAAATCACAATAAGCGTATTTTGATTGGTTTGCGCAAAAGTTATTGCGTTTACTAACAAAGGGAAAGATTTCTGTCATTTTTGGTGTTTTTTTTTTTTAACGCGTAATGGCGGCGATCTGCGATTTTTTTTGCGGTACTGCGACATTGCGGCGGACAGATCGGACCCTTGACTGACATTTTTGACACTTTTGGGGGTACCAGTGACATTACTGCAGTAATCAGTGCTATAAATATGCACTGTTACTGTAAAAATGACACTGGCAGGGAAGGGGTTAATTTTATTGGAGAGGGAGGGGTTAATGTATGCCTGGTGCTTACTAACGTGTGTGTGGGGGGGGGGGGGGTGACTGTGTGAGACAGGCACAGATCGGATGTCCAGCTATGCTGAACACTCCGATCTGTCACTCCCTGTCACTTGGGAGATCCGCCCGCTTGTGTTTACACAGGCGGGCGGATCTCCACACTAGATCCCCGACGATCGGGGATGAGTGGCGGCGATCGCCGCTGCTCTTCCCCTGGCCCGACTCCCGCTGTGACCGAAGACAGCGGGAGCGAGCCTCCGGCGGTGCGCAAGCGCCGCCCAGAAGGGGGAGTGTCTGACAACGTAGTACTACGTCGTCAGACGATAACGAGCCACTCTGCCGCAGTAATATTACTGTGGGTGGAGGTAAAGTGGTTAATGGAGGTGAGCGGCCATTGCACTTAATTGTGGATTCGTAGTTCACCAAAGTCCGTACTGGGATAACCGGAAGTATTCTGGTCACTGCACCGCTTATGAACATTGTTTCTTCACTTTTCAGCATTTTCTTCACTTTTCACTTTTTGCACTTTATTTCCGGGACTGATATTTAATATTTTCTATGCTTATCACAGTGTATTTATTTAGCACTTGGAGTCACATTTATTATCACCACCTATTTTTTCTACAAATTGATTTATATTTTTCGTCGTGCATTTGAAGAGTCACATTGGTTTACTCTTCATAGGGCACTTATTGAAATTTCAATGTTTTTTCACTTTTTTCTATTTTTGTTTATCAACAGTTGATCAGAAATATTGTATTTATTCACTTGTGCAACTGAAAAGTCACAGTGGTTCACTTTTCATAGGATATTCACTCAGTTGCAATTAATTTATTTATTTTCTCTATAATTCCTATTGATCACCTTTGGATAACCACGTAATTGCACTATCATCTACCATCTTTACTAATTTGGCACATGAGCACTTTGTGAATTTTTTATCGTATTTTAGAGGATTGATGAAGATTTTATAGTATTTAAATTATTATTAATTTTACATACACTTTATTTATGGTTCTTTTAGAATATTTGCGCTGATTCTTTTATTTCTTTTTTTTTCCAAAATATTTTTATTGAATATTTCTTTTTATACAGGCTTTGATACAGCCGCAGGGATTTGCACAGACTGCTGTCTCAGTGCATTGTGGGGTGTAGTATAAAAGCCAGGCTTGAGGTCTTTGGCTGGTGAGCAGAGTCCCGGAAAGAGGGTGGTGGCTACCTCCTCTTCTGCAGTGGTTGGAGTATGGTCACAGGCAGTCAGCCTGGTGAGCCAGAAGTGTGGAACTGAACCCAGAGTTCCAGGAGAGCTGACTGAGGGAGTTGAGGCACTGGAGAACCTGGAAAGCAGTATCAGAGTACAGAGGATCGTGTCTAAGGGCCTGACCAGGAAGGGGCCACTCCGGAGTAGAGTAGTCAGTGGACGGGTGCCAGCTGGTGGATAGAAAGTGGGTACTAGTTGTATGCCCTGAAGATAAGTACTAAAAGGAACATTACCTCAGATTCATATAGTGGCAGGATGAAGCTGCGGCCTGGCCGCATTCTCAGATAGAAGTCCTCAGCATTGTGAATAGTTCAAGTGTTGGAGTATCCCACTCATCCCTTCTCCCATCCCAATATCAAATAAAACAACAAAAACAACAACCCCTAGACTGTTCATTAACTGAGCCAAGAAAGTATAGTGTTAAGATTCTGCATGCAGTTGCTACGGGTAACCCAGGGGAATCCAAAAGTGTGAAAAACCCGCAGCCCTCAAGGGGGCAGTGCTACATATATATTGTTTGGAAACATGATGAGATATATTACATCAATCTATTATTTTTTTACACTTATTTCTTAAAAATCCCAAAAATGCAAAAACTTTGAAAAGACTTCTACATTCTCTTTAGACAGGGGCACACTCCAGAACCTACTCAACTGATTTTAATATTCCTGAAGCATCTCATTGACTAAAAATATTTACTGAAAACGTTCTTGGAGCAAAATTCTCCATCTACGCCGAGTCACAAATTGAATAGCGACAGAGACGCTTATGATGATTGCACCAGACCCTTGGGATGGCACTTTATTACCTTTCCAAACCGCACTTCAGAGGAATTAATTAATTGATGCTCTTAGCAGCTTCACTCTGACAAAAACATATGATACTAAAATGTTAAACATGGAAGTGAAGATGAGCCTGTCA